>NW_028324201.1:1834333-2150200 GCF_054372755.1 Phalangium opilio | reverse complement strand
GGTTTATTTTGTTTTCCCAACTTGTTTTAATAGTAACCCTCACCATCCAATCTATCAACGCCTTGCCTTCCAGCGAACAAAATACTCATGGCATGCGCCTAGTTCTCCATTTACAGCGATAGTAGTCTGTAAATTAATCTTTAAATCAGGAGTTTTCTCTCCAATAGAATTTTTCCCTCCAAAAGAATTAACGTAAAAAGGCGTGATATAAAATGCTTAACATTTGTTTAAAGGGAAGGTGACAGGAAAATATAGTGAATTTTATTTTTTTTTCTATTATACGACGTATTGGCAGAATGTATCATTCAGGGAATATGTCCCAATAATTATAGGAATCAAAATAGATTCGGATTTCATCTTGAATTATGCATTAACTACAGTAAAACGACTGTTGGGTTTAATGTTGTTTTACTGTAGAAAGAAGAACGGGGAATGACATGTATTTCTTCATTCATTTTTCCACTAAATATTCGATTTTGTTTTATTAAGCTGAGTCATCGTCGAGAAGAAGTGCTATTAAACTTTTATTTTTACACTGAATACATTTTTTTTTCAACGGTGTACCTTTTTTTTTAATGTTTGTACCGTCAGATAACAATAATGCGATTTCAAAGTAATTTTAACAGTGAACATTTTTTTCCACGTTCTACAGTTTTATTTAATGGTTTGTTACTGTCAACAAAAATAACTGCATTTTGACCGTTGTTTTAACAGTCATGAATATCTTGCCGTTAATTATAATGGCAAGTTAACGTGATCGAGGAAAACACTAAATTGACTGTTATATTTACGGTGAAACTAGTAACATTCCTATGAAAGTAAATTTTACAGTGTTCGTACAGTTTGGTTACGGTAATTTCTTAGAGTGTAGATATTAGTAATCTAGTTTTAATATTTTTATGGTTAATCTAGTTTAATTATTTTTAATCGGTAATCTAGTTTAATTAACTATAATTGATAATCTAATTTAATTACCTATATTTGATAATTATCTTTAATTGCTTATTTAGTTCAATTGTTTTTAATTTAAAATCTAGTTTAATTCGGTTTAATCTGAACTTCGCAACTAAATGTGTTGGACGCGCAAACGTTATAATGACCTACAAATTTTAGCAGCTAAACCACTATATTTATGGTAAAACGACGCTACTTCACCCATGCTAAAAAGTCGTAAGCTCCACGGTTTAAGGGTATACCACGTAATTCGGAGCATGTAATTAAATCTTTGAAAAACAATACTTAAACTTAAGTTTTCTTAATGAAAAACATAGGCACCAATTATAAGTTTGGAGCTTTCATTTAAGACCATTTTCAAATCTAACAAACATATTGTTAATTTTAAAAGGGTGCTTACAAATTGCTAGTCTGGAAAATTTCTCATGCTATTTCTATGGACATTTTCTAGTTTTTCTCCAAAATCTGTAATTAATTTAATGAAAATGAAAACCACCCTTAGCAACCTTATGTTTTATAAAATAAACTATAGGATGGATCATATTGAAATTTTACCACATATTAAAGGCCCGGATTTTACTTCAATTAAAAAATTTCAAAACAAACTTTGAATAAAACCCTTTTCGAAAAATTCGTAATTCTAGAAAACTTTTACACGTTTATTAACGTTTAGAAAGCAATGGTCACCTTTAAAACACCAATATAGCACCGTTTTTGTTTTTCACGTGAAAATGTTGTTGCATGGATCGAATGAACGATTTAATCTCTTTTGGAAAATGGTGAGATGTTTTATTTCATTCCTTGATATCTCAATATTTTATATAGCTAGTTTTTGAGCGCATTGGAAGCTACGGCATAATTCGCATACAGACGTTACATTTTAGGTAGTTCTTATAGCAGCTCAAACTCTATAAAACATTATTCAAACGGTCAACGTTTTATATTCAGGCTTCTAAATACAAATGTTGTTGCATGGACCCAATCAACGATTTAATCTCCTCCTTTAAAAGGTGAGAAGTTTTTATTTAACGTATAAAAGCAAACGTAGCAGGGCCGGATTAAGCAGTTATGCACCCTGGGGCCGAGATAATGTGCGCCCCCTTAAGTCGGAAAAAAAGGAACAGCAAATATTGCTTAGGGGGAATAGATTAACTCAATGCGCCCCCAGCAAGCCTTGCGCCCGGGGGCCAGTGCCCCTTCGCTCCCCCCTTTAATTGTGCCCTGAAACGAAAGGACAATGAGGGAAGAGAAATTCCTTAAGGCTGCAGCGTATTTCTTGAGCCTTAAAATTGCTCCGCGACTAACTATGCCCATTCTGCCTCGTATAACTTGATTATTCTACACTTGACCATTATTTTTGGAAGCTTGAAAAATATTTCTAGTGTTAACTCATATATCGCCACAATTTCAATCTTCGGATAAACAAGTCAGTGAACATTTTCCTCAGAAGCGGGAGTGCGCTCTTTTCCGAAGATCTTCACCAACGTCACTCACAATTGGTAATATGTTAGAGATAATTCTTTTGTGTTTACAAGGTATCTAAGAAAGACCGTTCTTCGGTAGTGTCAAAATGCCCATATGCAAATATATTTTAATAAATGACGTAGCAGGATGAATCTTAGGTGATCTTAAAAGCGATGTTTGTGGCAAAACCTGAAAAAAAGAATATAGTTTATCTGAATAAGCATCTATTGGTATTTATTGATAAGCAACTGCAGGCGTTTAAATTAAAATACTGAATTATTACAGCGTTATCAGAAGTTTCACTCATAGCTAGGTGTAATCACTATTTCTCGTTATGCCATATAGGATTATAAAAATATCTTGGTTTGGACCAATGACCAAAAAAATAAACGAAATAAGTAATTTTAAAGAACAATTCGATTTTATGAAGCATTTTTTTATGAAATTAATTATATTGAAGGGAGTATTTGTTAAGGGATCATTATTGAACATTTTAAATATTCAAATTTGAAATATTCAAATTTGAAAGTTTCACAAGCCAGAAACAATTAAAACTATTTCCGCGAAGGTGCTTACAAGTTAGTAAGAATCGACACGAAATCCCTTCAAAATAATTAATTTCATTGTGAAATGTTTTCTCTAAATGTAGTGTTCTTGAAAAGGTTTTCTAGTAATTTAGACGAAATAATAAGATTAAGAGTAAAATCAGTTGATTGAATTAAATTGTGACCAAAGTTTCAACAAATAAAAATAATTAAAGAAAAAATTCAATATCTGAACTCTTTCATATCGTTTGTTTTCTCGCCGTTGGTCCAAACTAGGACTTTTTTAATCTATGTCATTTTAGTCTTAATTTTAATTTTGCTGAGAAACTGGCGTGTGTTATAACTCTTACCAAAATGAAATGTGCATAAAGCTATTTAACAAGCTGTTAGTAAAATAATAATTCCAATCAGCCTATGCAAATTCCCTCTAAGAAAATTATGGACGCGTAGATTATGGCTAAAAAATCACAACATAATCCTAGCCTAGCGTAGCATAAAATTAACCCTAACCGTATCCAAACCTATCCATGCCAGTTTTATCACACCATAAATCAAATGGGTGTTAGGTTGCAGATTTACACCCTTCATGATCCATATATATTAATAATAATAATAATAATAATAATAATAATAATAATAATCTACGCTTTGTCTGTGAAGGGATTTCCACACTAAGCCTGTGGCTTGTTTACAGGTGGGTCCCTTTACAATGCATAGAGGTTATTAAATACAATTTGCCCTAAAATATTGAACTTACTGTTTTTACAAAATCTAAAATTAACAATATAATTTCTTCCTAGCAATTTTTACGAAATTAAAATGGATAACATATTTCGTTACTCAACTCGATCTGTAAGTGTTCTACCAATTCAGGATAGTTATAAAAAATTTAAAAATAAATGTCATAGCTAGGGGTGTGCGTGTAGTGATTCTCTGAATAATAAATCTGGTTCAAGTTATCAACCATTTCATACTCAGTTATCGGGGTAATTTGCTTAGCCGGTTGACAGTTAGCAGTCGAATATCAAAAGTTACAAGAAATACTTATCGGGTTAAATGATTTTAATTGGCATCTATCAAGTAGAGAAGAATATCATCAATAATCGAAATATTCAACAAAACTACTGAATTTTTCAAACTTGTAGTTGGTTATTTCTCAGTTATTTTCGCCTCCTTTTAGTTTTTTTTTTTGGTTTAGTTTTTTAAAAATCAGTTTCACATCTAAAGAACAAACATAATGGCAGATGCTATCGTCTAATCGGCTTAAAAAATCCTGATCTTAACACAGCATTTTGGTACTGTTATTAAATGGGTGAGCAAACTGTAGCCGCCCTCCAGGATTCGACAAAACCCGGTTTTTCTTAAAAAAACCACCTCACCGGATTTTCCTGGATTTTGCGTTTGTTATCTTTACCAATTGAGTGCGTTATTGAAATTGTCATTCAAAAGTTTCAGCTTAATTAAAAGGTCTTAAAAATGTCTCGTAAAAAATAAATAATATTATTAAATATTAAGTTGAAACAATAAATATCTTTAACAATGTTAAAAGTGAAATTAATCTACCATTCAAATTCATCAAAATTGATGATCTGAGCGATGTGTTTTATTAAGTGGGTTTTTTATGGTGTTTAAAACCCAATAAAACCCGTTAGTTTCTTTTGACTGTTTTTTTAATTCGAACCCTGTCGCGCTCCTTGGTAAAGTTTTAAAATTTTATACTCTGTCCTCCGATTAGACTACTACCGAATGCTTATATTAGGTTAAATGAATTTAAACTAAACACATTATAGTTTTACACACTGAATATCATATGCTGATCGTAGTCTTTATGGAAAGAAATAACCTGGGAGGAGTTCAGACCCCCGCCGCACTTAGTCCTACCTCCTTACATAACCAGACAACCAGTATGAACTTGAAACGGATAGAAGAACCAAACAGTTTTCTGCCTGGGCGGTTTCAAATAATTGGAAAAGTCAATTTCAGGTATCGGAGTGGGTGTTCGATCTGCTCTCTGAACGGGTACTCGAATAGTTTCGCTTACCAGCACAACCCTAGTTCGAGCATTTTTTATGAAGCAGGATTATACAAAGATTTCTTCAACTTGGTATCTTTAAGAGGTCATAGACCCCATACAAATATCTGATTGACTGTAAAGGGAAGCACCAAAAATTTTCTTTTGGGGCTTAACCCTAGGTCTACTCGTTAAGACGACCCATTTTCTTTACATTCGTGTTCGGCGCGCATAGTTCGCAGGAGTAGTGGCGCAGGTCGCAAAACCCGTCTATGTCAAGTGGTATTTAAGATTATGCGTGACGTTAAGAGTGACGGTCTCTACACCTTCTCCCCTTTTATTGAAGCACGAAGGCCCATAAAATGGACTCTTAATATTCGCAAGTTGATATTAAACCAGTGTAAGTAGCTGGACTTGTATCAGAGTCGGAATATAGACGAAAGTGCAGCCCGACTTGAACATAAACCGACTAACCTACATAGAAACGAAACAAAGCGAAGACCACTTTCTGTACATAAAGTGTTAAAATGTTTTGCTAATAATCACACAAAATAGGAAAATTTCTTCTTTTGCTGTCTTAGCTGCAAATTTTCAGTTTTGAAGGCATGACTATAAATTATTATTTACTTGAAGAAAAAACTTATCATCGCTTAGTTTTTGTTTCGAATGTCGCGCCGAAATTTTGAGCTTTGAACAGTTTTTAGAAATTTTGTCCATGTAAAATAAATATCAAATAATCCCAAAATATACCAATGTAAAAAAATATACGCCACTTAAAATAGATAACAGCTAAAAAATCTTTGCTGTTTAAAATCAAATAATGGAAATTTAAAAAAATGGACACGTAGTATGTTGAGAAGTGACGTGTGTTTTAAACCTTACTGAAAAACGTATGTGCTAAATTATATTTAATAATAATATACCCCTAACCTTACATGAACTACCGCACCATAAAACCAATGGGATCAGGAACTCGGTCCTTACTCGTTGATGATCTACAGTGTGGACGAGATCAGACCAACACCTTCCATTGTGAACAACCCCCAAAACCGCCAAAAGATGACGTCACTACACTAAATTATAGACCTCATTACAGGGTGGAATAAGTACGTTTTTAAGTTCAGGTTTATTGTACGCAAATGAGAAGGTTCTAATACAATATTGGGGAATATGCGGGAATGAAACAAAATTTTGAGAAGAACAGTCCTAGTATTAGCTTTTGAACTTAAGACCCAAATTATAAACTCTAATCTGTTTGGTAAACACCTCAACGAAAATGATCAATGTGCCTACCAACGTAATCGAGGCACTCTTCAAGACAACTGTCCATATCTTGCAATACATTTGCAAGCACTAAACTCATGACGCAGGAAGTCAGAGTAAATGACTCCAGTGGTGTTTTCATCGCAAAAGATGGGTCCAATAATTTGGTGTCCAAGAATGACAACCAAAAAATTTAACTTGCATCGCGTTTGATTTTCATGGTGTAACCATTCGGAATAGACTTGCTTTTTTCTAAGACACATGACTAACTACTGTAATACGAACTTAGCCGCTACAGTAGCGATCTTGAATAAAGCGACCTGCAATACCTCAACGTTGAGTATGCAGAATGATTCAGAGATATATGCGTTCCTTGTAACAGCAGATTCTTGGCAAAATTTGGAGTTGAAATTTCCCGAGCGGTTATGTTCTAAACCGAACTGTTACAGAGTTACAAGGCCTTAAACTCCGGGCACATTTGGGTACTATTACTCCCATCAGAGGTATTGTTCGTTAAGACATTCACGAACCGCACGGCTGTAGAGCGCGGGAACACCATCCTGCAGAATCCACATGCACTTATTCCCATTTAATCTAAGTAACCTTACTATAAATAGCTGAAAACTTTAACCAATTATAACCATAACCCTACATTAGTTAGAAAATGGAATTAGGCTTAGAAATTTTTTGAAGTTAGTTTTAAAATTTTTAACGTCATAAGCGTGACACTTTTTTACTTCTATAAATTCAAAATTTATACGTTGATCATTATTGTATCAGTTCACGAAATTGTTCGTATTTTACGCGAATTGAAATTCTGTTCTCTTCTAAAACAGTAAAATAAATTAACTGGTTTTTCAACCAGCACGAAAATATGATGAAATAGCTTTGCAGGTGGACGTGAAACGTCAGATTTTTCTTTACATTGTCGGCCAGCGTTATAAAGTTTTCACTTTGCGTAGTTGTTGAAAATAAGATAATGTTCCGAGCGAGGATCAGCTGGCTGACCTACTGACCAAGCCGTTATCAAAGGAAGTTTTCGAGCGTTTTAGATGGAAGCTAAACTTACGTGACCATTCTGAAGTCAACATTAAGGGCGAGTGTTGAAAATAAGATAATGTAGACTTATGGTAGAACAAAATATGTTTTATATGTTTTATTTGTTTATCGTTATCTTAAGATGTTTTTCAATATATCAAACTGTTAGTTATGTTTTAAAACTTTGTATTTATACCCTAGCAAATTTCTAAAACACTTACTTCTCGTTCAGACGTTATAATGTTCAATTAAGAAATCAGTTACTACTTTCTATACCTCGTCTTTATTTGGATGCTTTGCTAAGGGCAGCATAACTCTAACAGGTTATGGGCCCAGCACGCTTCCACTGCGCCAAGTAGAAGTATTTTGTGGAGTGTGCGTTTGGACCATCTCTGATTTCTGTTTCGTGAAAAATGGATGTTCTTCTTCGTAGCGAGATTGATAAGCTAAGTGGTCCAGAGAACTGGAGAAGCTGGAAACGTTAAGTCAGCGATGCTCTTACGATTCGAGATGTCATTGGCATAGTTAAGAGTAGTTGGACAGAGCCACTCATGTCAGAAGGCGACACTTACTTAGCAGACCTGAAGAAGTTCCGGATAGCTTTCAGTACAGCCCGTACCATTAAATGATCATCCATCTCAAGCAAAGTTCTGTATCAATAGCATGTTTGAACTTCCCGCCCATACTGTTGCTACCATGAGGGCGACACTGTACTGTAAAAATAGGAGAGTTAAAGAGAACTCCCCAGAACGCAGTAGCTAGTACGACGCAGAACCATAAAGAAGTTTTGTTACAACAGCTGCCCATTATTTAAAGTGATTAATTAACACTACCAACAGTAGAAAACGATACATGGTGCCAGAATTGTCTATATCTACGTCTGATTTCACGTTGTGTCTATAAAAGGGAGGATGTCGGGATTATCTTCAACTCAGGAGCTAAGCCTAACTGGTAACGCTGATCACAATTGGCGATTATTTCACCAACGGTTTACACTCTACGAAGAAGCTACAGCGCCTTCAACTGCAAGGTCTGATGCTAAGAAATTATCCTTACTATTACACGTGGCGGGGCAGGCAGCCATAGATGTGTTTAATACCTTTGAATTCACCACTGACGAACCTAAGACTTACGCTAATACGATTCTCAAGTTCGAAGCATATTGCAGCCCCAAAAAGAATGAGGTACATGAAAGACAAGTATTTCTTTGGCGCATGCAGCTCGAGGGCGAATCGGTTGAGCAATACGTCACGGACTTAAGACTCAAAGCCAAAAGCTGTCAGTTTTTGGAAACAGACAACATGATTAGAGATCAACTCGTAACGGGAATTAAGGATACCAAATTACGTAAACGTATGATGGCGGAGACAGATGGTGATTTAACGCTGACAAAGGCAATAACTATTTGTCAAGCAGCGGAAACTTTAGCTATGCAACTACAAACATGGGGTGACAATGTCAAAACACATGAGACCCACAAAGAACAAGTACATTCGTTAACACATAGTAAAGGAAAGCGGTCAGTGGGAAACACATATAAGAAGTATCCGGCCAAAACGGAGGCTACATCCTCCAGATCGTCGAGCAACATGATTAAAAACTGTTATCGATGTTGCGGAACTCATGAACGTCTGAAATGTCCAGCATACGGACAAAAATGCCTAAAATGTAACGGTAATAACCATTTTGCCAAGGCTTGCCGACAGGCAAAACAGAAGGTAAACGTACTGGAAACGGGAAACAGCGACAGTGAAGACTACGTCTTTGACATGTCAGAGGTACATTCTTTGAATGTTTATAAAATAGACACTCCTACATCCCGAGACTGGATAGTACATGGCCAAGTTGGAGGTTCAAAGGCAACAGTTCCATTCAAGGTGGATACTGGAGCACAGACGAATCTTTTACCACTACGCTATTACCACAACTTGCAAGACAAACCTAAATTAAAACCATACGATAAAACAGTCACTGGTTATATAGGAGAGGAAACAGCAATATACGGTTATGTTAGGATGACTGTGCAGGTTGGGAGTGCCAAAATACTCACGAAATTGGTCATCGGCCCAGATGATAAGAAACCAATTCTTGGCCTGAGATCGAGTGAATCTCTAGGTCTCGTGGACACACAGGCAGGTCCCAAATCAGCTGAAATAGGAGCAGTCTCCACTATCGACAGTTCCGAGGGGATAAAACACTCAAGCAGGCAATGATTAAACAGTATCCCACCATATTCAATGGAATTGGTTGTTTGGAGACCAAATGCAGCATAAAGCTAAAGGAAGATGCCATACCGGTAATATCTCCACCTCGCAGGATCCCCTTTGCCATGAAGGATAGACTACAACAGGAGCTAGCCTCTATGGAACAGATCGGTATTATACGGAAGGTAGATGAACCTACGGACTGGGTGAGCCCTCTGGTACTCATTGTGAAAGGCAAGAAGCCAAACCAGACAGGCCAAGGGAGAATAAGAATTTGCCTGGATCCGCAGCGGTTAAATGACAATATTCGTCGTGAACATTTTCCTATTCCTACAAAAGAGGAGATACAAGCCGATTTAGCGGGAGCCGCGGTCTTCACGAAATTGGACGATGCTTCAGGCTTTTACCAAATACCTCTTGACACAGAGAGTGAGCTATTGACCACTTTCAATACACCTTTTGGAAGGTATTGTTTTAAGAGAATGCCGTTTGGGATAGCGTCAGCATCGGAGATCTTTTTCAAGGCTTTTATTCACGTTTTCGATTCAGCTGAGGGCATACGACCTCTTCACGATGATGTGTTGGTATGGGGTAAAACACTTGCCGAACATGATGCTAATCTCCACGAAGCTTTGCGACGCCTTTTAAAGGCAAACGCGACGTTAAATCCTGAGAAATGCGTATTCCGTACAAACCAGGTCAGGTATGTGGTCGAGCTGATCTCAAGGGAAGGTATGAAACCAGACCCGAGTAAAGTAGAAGCGATTGCAAAGATGCCAACTCCACGTTCAAGAGCCGATGTACAGAGAGCCTTGGGGGTAGTAAACTTTCTAGGAAGATACGTTCCACATTTGTCTTCACACGCAATTCACTTAAGAACATATCTCAAGCAAGATCTCGAACCACAATGATCAGAAGAGCATGACGAAGAGTGGAAGTATATACAACAGGTATTGATAAGCAAACCGGTTCTTCAGTTTTATGATCCGTCGAAGAACACGAAAGTGGCGCCAGACGCCTCAAACTATGGTCTAGGGGCCGTATTGTTACAAGAGCACAAGGATCAATGGAAACCCGTAGCTTACGCTTTTCGAGTCCCAACGGATGCTGAAACTAGGTACGCTCAAATTGAGAAAGAGAGCCTCGGACTAGTCTTTGGATGCACGAAATTCCACAATTGGAAAATCTGTCGTTCTGGAAACGGATCATAAACCGTTATTGGCAATGTCAAAGCGACCAATTGCGGACATACCGCCTGGACTACAAAGGTTATTTTTGAGACTTACCAAATATCAATACACGCTGGAGTTCAAGCCAGGCAAAGAATTAATCGTTGCTGATGCACTCTCAAGAGCCACTTTGCCAAGTAAGGACGAAGGTCAGACATGGCAAGATGAAACAGAAATCCATGTAAGCGAAGTAGTCAAAAGCTTACCAGTTGGAAACTTGATGCAGCAGCGCTTAAAAGACGCCACTGTCAAGGATAAATACGCTAATGGCCTTAAGACAACAAATGTCAACGGGATGGGCGAACATGGATTCGACATTACACGCTTATGCCGGTGTGAGGTCAGAACTTACGGCAGCTGAGGGCCTCATACTCAAGGGTACACGAATAGTAGTGCCACAGATCTTATGACCCGAGATGTTACGCCTAATACACGATGGTCATCTAGGGATTGAGAAATGCCGCAGGCGAGCGAGACAAGCACTCTATTGGCCAAAGTTAAATGATGATATAGAGCGAACGTGTAAAAGTTGCGCTTTCTGTAAGAAAGTACATTACATCCCACCTCACGAACCATTGTTGATGAGGGTATACGGACTAAATACCCCCAAGACAAAAGACCCCCGGTCATAATCCCCCCATTTTTAATAACGTACAAAATCCCCCCTCTCTCAAGACAAAATCCCCCGGTCATTTTCCCCCCATCGTAGTTAAGAGTACAAAATCCCCCACCCTCTAGACAAAATCCCCCCACCCTCTAGACAAAATCCCCCACCCTCTAGACAAAATCTACCCACCCTCTAGACAAAATCCCCCACGCTCTAGACAAATTCCCCGGTCATAATCCCCCGACAATAAAAAATACAATATCAATATTATCTAAAACACTGGAAGCCTCAGCGATCTGGTGGCGTAGTTAATTAATTAGCTGGCACCTTTTCCAAAATATTTTCCTATTAATTAGCTGGCACCTTTTCCAAAATATTCTCCTATTAATTAGCTGGCACCTTTTCCAAAATATTCTCCTATTAATTAGCTGGCACCTTTTCCAAAATATTCTCCTATTAATTAGCTGGCACTTTTTCCAAAATATTCTCCTATTAATTAGCTGGCACCTTTTCCAAAATATTCTCCTATTAATTAGCTGGCACCTTTTCCAAAATATTCTCCTATTAATTAGCTGGCACCTTTTCCAAAATATTCTCCTATTATTTAGCTGGCACCTTTTCCAAAATATTCTCCTATTAATTAGCTGGCACCTTTTCCAAAATATTCTCCTATTATTTAGCTGGCACTTTTTCCAAAATATTCTCCTATTAATTAGCTGGCACCTTTTCCAAAATGTTTTCCTATTAATTAGCTGGCACCTTTTCCAAAATATTCTCCTATTAATTAGCTGCCACCTTTTCCAAAATATTCTCCTATTAATTAGCTGCCACCTTTTCCAAAATATATTAGCGACCAACAAGGGTATGCCTTTTATAAAATGTTATTTTTTACATTTGTTGGGGGGAATTTGTCCTGGGGCTGGGGGGAATTTGTCCTGGGGCTGGGGGGAATTTGTCTTGGGGCTGGGGGGAATTTGTCCTAGGGCTGGGAGTATTTTGTCTTCATCATCCATTCGGGGGAAATTGTCCGGGGGATTTTGTCTCCTACCTGAGGGGATTATGTCCAGGGGGGATTATGTCCTACATTCGTTGATGAGAGACACCCCCAATAAACCATGGACCAGAGTAGTCACAGACCTTTTCCATCTCTCAGGCATGGATTATATTGTGGTCATCGACGCATATTCAACATACCTCGAAGTTGAAGCGCTCAAATGCACAGCAACAAGTACAGTCATAAAAAGTCTTAAAAGAATATTCGGACGGCATGGCATACCGGAAGAGGTATTGTCAGACAATATTCCTTTCGAGTCAACTGACTTTCAGTGTTTTGCGAAAGCCTATGGCTTCACGTCAACTAGATCGAGCCCACACTATCCACGTTAAAACGGATTGGCTGAAAAAGGGGTTCAGATAGCGAAACGGCTCTTGAAAAAAGCTCTGGATTCTAAAGAGGATTTTGAACTTGGGTTGTTAAGCTATCGCAACACACCACTAGATCATGGAAAGTCCCCATCTCAGTTACTTATGGGCCGGGCTTTACGAACACGTCTGCCGGTCTATCATAAACCAACACGACAACCACCACCAAAGAAACATCCACAGGTCTCGAATGGTCGACCTCTTGCGAAATTAGAGCAGGGCGACGTGATACGAATTCATAATCCAAACGATTCGAGTTGGGCACGGAAAGGACAGGTCAAACAGGAACTAGCACCGCGGTCATATCAAGTACAACTGGATGATGGGGCTCTTCTGAGACGAAATCGCCACCAGATTTTGAAGACTGAAGAAACACCAACGCCATCCTCACCACGAGTCGCAGAAACGGAAGCCGTCAGTCCACCAGTACCTCCGCTCGAGGTCAGAGATGATGTTCCACTGAGAAGATCTACTAGGGTGATTAAACCACCGAGAAGGCTGGACCTCTAAGGCTGGACAATGTCATTGACGATTAGTGTATAATATGTTTTCAAGTGTATAATATGTTTTCAAGTGTATAATATGTTTTCAAGTGTATAATATCTTTTCAAGTTAATATGGTTTGAAGTTTAAAGTTAATATCTTTTCAAGTTAATATGGTTTGAAGTTTAAAGTTAATATCTTTTCAAGTTAATATGGTTTCAAGTTTAAAGTTAAAATCGTTTCAAGTTAATATGGTTTAAAGTTAATATGATTTAAAGTTTAATACGAATAGTTTTCATACGATTAAAGTAACATTTGTTTTGTTTTACGAGAAGAGATGTATCAATAGCATGTTTGAACTTCCCGCCCATACTGTTGTTACCAAGAGGGCGACACTGTACTGTAAAAATAGGAGAGTTAAAGAGAACTCCCCAGAACGCAGTAGCTAGTACGAAACAGAACAATAAAGAAGTTTTGTTACAACAGCTGCCCATTATTTAAAGTGATTAATTAACACTACCAACAGTAGAAAACGATACAGGTTCAGAACATGATAATGAATTGTGACACTCCTCGAGAAATGTGGGAGTAACTGTTGGAAGTTTATGAACAGTAGTCCTCAAACCGTCTTCAAAAACTGTTGGCCCAGCTGATCAAAGCAACAAAATCTCCAGAAACTGATATGGCCACTCATCTCGCCGAGATGCCTTCCTTGTGGTCCGATGTACTGACTACAGCAAAAATGGAGAAGGACACTGCGTTTGATAAATGTATTCTGGTGGCGTGTATCATCTAGTCCCTGCCTCAGGATGAATACAGAGAGTTCAGTATGCTGTGGGAAACGTTAACCGACACGAAACAAACGGTTGATGAGTTCGAACGACTGCTAATTGGACGGGCTACGAGGGATGATAATACTTTTGGAAAATTGTCAGGTCTGGTAGTAAATCAGAAACAAGTCAACGATCCGCCGAAGGGAAACCGTAGAAAGGCGGTCAGGAAATTTACTTGCTACAACTGCAAAAACCTGGACATATCGCAAGAAACTGCCGAGAACCAAAAGAAGAGTCATTTAATAGTCCTAAACTCATGAAAGATAGCCGGAGTGGAGGTCTTTTCGCAGCGAGCTGCCTTGTTATTCGGAAACCAGAATCTGCAAGGTATTTTGATTCCGGAGCAACACAACACATTACGAATGACGCTACGAAGTTTATCCGGTTCCTGAAGTTTGACAAAGCGGAATGCGTTGAAGTCGGAAACAAGGCAAAAATGTTTGCTGAAGGCGAAGGAGACATTATCTTTCTTCTCTACAGCGGAAAGAAAATTCGTATAAAAGTCCTCTCAAACGTATGGTACGTGAAGAACTTCGCATGTAATGTCTTCTCACTCAGCAGTACGAAGCGGCGCAACAAGAATCTCGAATTTTCGGCTACATCTAACTCTTGTGGACTTTATGAAATCATCCAAGGAATCAAACATCTCCGTCTACCGGCAAAAGTAGAGTCATTGTATCGATTGGAGATCGAGGTTGAACAGCCAGCGAATTCCGCTCACGTCGCAGAAGTTCCTACGAAAAACCAAACGGCCGAACTCCAAATCTGGCATGAAAGACTGGGCCAACAAAACAAGAATCATGTTGCTGCTATGTTAAGAAACCTTGGATATGCGGTTGTCGAGATGGAAACTGGAAGACGATGTGAAGGCTGTATCTACGGCAAGATGACCAGACACAGTTTCGGAACAAGGGCAGACAAATCCACGAAACCAGTAGAACGGATCCATTCAGACCTTTGGGGACCTTCTCCGACATCGTCGATGAAAGGAAAGCTGTATAACTTGCTCTTTAAAGATGAGTATTTTAGTCTCCGAGTAGCGTATTTTCTGACTAAGAAATATGAAGTCGTTGAACGTTTTAAATATTTTTTGGCCATTTGCAAGAACTACAAGCACACGGTACGAGAATTGGTGACCGACATTGGGCTTTTCTTGCGGAGGGACGTCTGAAGGTTTCCACAAAGAAATTAAGGGTTGAGCAATGGGTTGCGGTATTATCCCTTACAAAAATTATTGGCTGATTTTAAAACGCAGCTGAGCTGTTTTTAGGCTGCCTGGCTAGAAGTAAGCTGTTAGGGAACTGTATTGCGCTGCAAGCAATTTACAGCCAAAATTCAGCCTTTTTCGTTTTCTGTAATTTGACTACAAAGGCTGATCGGGCAAAAATTTGTCTGTAAATGTAGCTGAAACTAAGCTGGGTTACAGCCTGCAAATTATTTTTAAATTAAGCCGGCTGGTATTTGACTGTAATATCTTTGCATTGCAGCCGACTGCAAAAGCTGCAACAGTAACCTTTTGCTGTAGGCTGATTCGTGGCTTGTGGGACGCTGTTTCTTAGCCCAAAAGCGTAGGCTGCCAAAGCTGAAACTATAGCCCTTTGCTGTAGGCTTATTTGTGGCTTTTGGGACGCTGTTCCGTATCCCAAAAGCGTAGGCTGCCAAAGCTGAAACTATAGCCTTTTGCTGTAGGCTAATTCGTGGCTGGTAGGTCGCTGTTTCGAAGCCCAAAAGCGTAGGCTGCCAAAGCTGAAACTATAGCCTTTTGCTGTAGGCTAATTCGTGGCTGGTAGGTCGCTGTTTCGAAGCCCAAAAGCGTAGGCTGCCAAAGCTGAAACTATAGCCTTTTGCTGTAGGCTAATTCGTGGCTGGTGGGACGCTGTTTCTTAGCCCAAAAGCGTAGGCTGCCAAAGCTGAAAACTATAGCCTTTTGCTGTAGGCTTATTCGTGGCTGTTGGGACGCTGTTTCGTAGCCCAAAGCCTAGGCTGCCAAAGCTGAAACTATAGCCTTTTGCTGTAGGCTAATTCGTGGCTGGTAGGTCTCTGTTTCGAAGCCCAAAGCCTAGGTTGCCAAAGCTGAAACTGCCAACGCTGAAATGGGGTGGCGTAGCGGTTAGCGCTTTCGCCTCGCAGCAAGAGGATCCCGGGTTCGATCTCGGACTGTGGCACCGGGTGAAAATCTGGGAACAAATCCTTCAGCGTAGAGTTTCCAAGTTCTCTCCCCGCTTGTTAAAAGGAGTTCTCCTGCGCGGTCTAACCCGGTTTCTCCTTTCCATCAAAACTTGCAGAGGTTAACGGTAATAGTTAGTATAGGGCGCTGTAGGTTAGCTGTGGCATAGGGGCTAGCCATCACCCCTCTATGCAATATAAAGGGACCCACCTGTAAACAAGCCACAGGCTTAGTGTGGACTTCCCTTCGTAGAAGAAGCCTAGATTATTATTATTATTATTATTATTATAGCCTTTTGCTGTAGGCTAATTCATGGCTGTTGGGACGCTGTTTCGTAGCCCAAAAGCGTAGGCTGGGATGGTCTGAAAAAGCACTGGAAGTAGGCTGTATTGGGCTAGACTGAAATAGTGCTGCATGTGGGCTGTATTGGGCTGGACTGAAATAGCGCTGGAAGTGCGCTGTATTGGAATGGACTGGAACAGAGCTAGAAATGAACTGTTAAGCAATTAACTGAAATAGCGCTGGAAATAGTCTGTATTGGGCTGGACTGAACTAGTGCTGAAAATGGGCCGTAATGGGCTGGACTGACAGCCCTGAATAGGAGCTGGATGTAGGCTGGAAAAGCCAGGCTGAATTGGCTGAAAATGAAACATTTTCAGTCGAATTCCAACCCTAAAGCAGTCAATTTGTAGCATTATAATTTTGGCTGTATTGCAGCTAAAAAACAGTCAAACAATTTTTGTAAGGGATGTATCTCGTTTGATTTTGTAAGGTAGTCCATGAGGTATTCTGGACACTTGCCTTTATGTGCCTTATACATGAAGATGAGGATATTCCGTTGATATAATTGGTGTAAAGATAGCCATCCTAGATGTTTTCGGGAGTGCGTCGCCGACGAGCGTTTCTTTTGTTTAGCTGCAAAACAGGCGCCGTTATTATGGGCCACTTGAAGTTTCTTGAGGTTAAGTTCATTGGTCAAGTGGTAAAAGATGTCCCCCAAGGTGAAAATTGGCTCAATTAATGTTTTATACAATAGGTTTAACGTGTCAGTATCTAAAGCCGAGTACAGCGGTCTTAGAATACCAAGTCTACTGTTCGTCTTCTTTATGACATAGTCAATATGTTGTTTCCAGGATAGGGTGTCGTCCAGCATGACGCCAAGATATTTATATGATGTTACTCTTTTTATTTCAGTGCCTGGTATCTTAGTGTTATTCTCTCGTGTTAGTGGTATTCCATTTGGACACAGTATCATAAATTCCGTTTTTGTTTCGTTGAGTATGAGACTTCTTGCGCCTAGGGTAGATTTTAGGAGTAGTGCTTCAGTCCGCATGACCTCCATTAGGTCCTCAATGGTTTCAGCAGAGTTTATTAGAGCACTGTCATCAGCATATTCCTTAGACAGGCTAGAATTGAGGTACGTGTTTACGTCACTTGTGTGGGTGTTAAACAGAGTTGATCCCAGTATGCTTCCTTGAGGTACACCTCTGGTGACTGCGAAGTTTGAGGATATCTCTCCGCCAATAGCTACTGCCTGCTGTCTATTTGTGAGATATGATCTGAACCAGTTCGTTGCGTTTATGGATAAGTTTTTGTCTCCCAGAATGGCAAGGAGAGTACTATGGTTAACAGTGTCAAAAGCCTTGCTGAGATCCGCGAAGAGCACGCCCACTTAGAGCCCCTCGCTCAATCCCTTCACTATTGTCTCAAGTAGATAAAATATGCTTGTTGTAGTGGAATAGCCTGGTCTAAACCCTGATTGAAATCTATATAGTGAATTATTTCTTTGATAAATGGCGTAAAGCTGTTCGAGTGCAAAGTGCTCTATCGGCTTAAACAGGCATGGTAGTACTGAGACCTGTCTGTAGTTCCCCATGTTCATACGGTCTCCCTTCTTATGTATCGGCGTTACTTTGGCCCTTTTCCAGATGGTTGGGAACTTTCCAGTCTCAAACGACAGATTAATAATTTTAGTTAGAAATGGCGTTATAATTCCCGCTAGGGATTTTATTATTCTTGGGGGCAGATTATCGAGATCAGTGGCCTTGTTTGGTGAGATACTTTTTACATATCGGAAAACGGCCTCCTCGCTCATGGGCTGGAAGCTCATTGTTTCTCTGGCCCCGTCTTGTCTGACCTGTGGCATATAGTCAGGTGTTGTAACGGGAGGATCTTCCATAGCGAAGAAGTTAACAAAGGCTGATGCTATTTCTTTTGATGTCATTAAGGGGCTTCCGTTCGACTCGATGATATTAATACTTTCGTTTTTGGGTTTTAGAAAAGGTTTCAATGTTTTCCAGGCATTACTGGTTCCATCGTTTTTGATGTTAATGTTATTACGGAAGTAATCCCTAATCCCTGAACGAATTTTTTCTGTAATTAGATTGCGGTATATTTTGAACTGTATTGCGTAGTGCCTCTGCCCGGGGATCCTGCTCTTTCTATGGTAGATATCTCTCAGGTGCATCAGTTCCTTCACCTCTCGAGTTAGCCAGGGTGGATCCGATGTTGCGACTCTTTAAGTTATGACGGGGGCGTGGTGGTTTAGGACGTCTCTTAACGTAGAGCTTAATGTAACGGCTGCGGTATCCGCATCCGTTATGTTCATCAAGTTTCCGCTGAGTCTGCCTCGGATGTCATCAAGGAATGCTTCTGTATTAGCTTTGCGATAATTTCTGACTTGTGAGATTCTTTTTATAATTTTTGGACATTTCCTTTTGCGTATGCAGAGGATGAGGTCATGGTCCGAAATTCCCAGGGGGATATTGGTAGTTAGTGTAATTCTAGTTGGCATATTCGTATATATGTGGTCAATGAGCGTACTGGTTGTTAAAGTAATTCTTGTTGGCCGCTGTACTAGCTGCTGGAATCTATATGTGGCAGATTTTAAGTGACGTACATTCGTGTCTGGTTGTCCAAGCAGATTGGTGTTGAAGTCGCCAAGAAAAAGTATCTCCCTGTATAGGGGGCTATCCATTAGTAGCTCTAGTTGTAATTTGAGGTCTGCATAGCTATCCGCGCATCTTCCATTTGGGGGGCGGAAACATATTCCGATGGCCATTGGTTTGCAGTTTCTCTCATGGACCCCACACCATAACGTTTCCAGCGTTTATTTGATGTCGTCCATCTTTATGTTGAGAGGCGAAATTAGTAGTGTATCCTTGTGATAGATACACACACCACTTCCCGTTTTATGGGTGCGGTCCTTTCTAATGAGAACGTAGTTGGGGATAGTAATTACTATGTCCTGGACTGTGTCGGATAGCCATGTTTCTGATAATCCCAGTATATCAATATTAAAATTCTTCAGTAGATAAGTTATGTCGGAAATATGGCGCTGTAAGCTCCTAACGCTCAGGTGGGCAATTTTTAGTCCTTTTGGATAAACTGTTGATGGTTCCTTTTTCTGTTGAGATCTTATATAGCCGTGAGCTTTATAGTGGTTTGGGTGAGTAAGGGTGCTAGTATTAGCCAGTCAGACTTCGTCCACCTGAGGTTTGGAGTTACGTTGCCTTCTGATGGCCATTGGGCTTGGCCAGTTAGCTCTATCGAGGATAATGTCATCGAGTTTCCCACTACATTCAATGATGTAATCGGACGACCAATGTCTAGGGATTCCAGGTGTTTGGCGATGTCCTCGATGGTGATACTTGGATCACATCGTGAGAGCAGGAATGTCGATTGCGGTGTATTTGACCACCTTAGAGCTGCTGGTTCCTCGTCTGTGCCCCAGACCTTGGTTTGGTCGGGCCCGTCAGTCTTTTCTTTTGATAGATATATGCACGAGACCCCAGCAGGCCATATCTTACTATCCAAAACCTCCTCGGGAGACGATGGGGTACGAATCTGGAAACACTTTGCCTTATCTTTGGGTTGCTTGGATTCAAAAGTTAGTCTGATACCTGATATTCTTAGTTTCCTTGCTGTAAGATGATCTATGATGGTTTTCTCTTGAGCGTTGAGGCTGCAATTCCCGATTAGGAAATCATGTTGGATTGTCGTAGTATTGATACAGCAGTTTGCCAGTTTTTCAGGCGGCATGATACCTTCTCCTTTCTTCGAGGTCGTTGCGTGAGGTTCTTTTGCGTTTTTGCTTTGTCTTAAGTGTTTTTGTCAGCAGTGTTTTTTGATTTTTCGGTCCCTGTTGTGGAATCTCCTTTCCGATGTCCATTGTTCAGATATACGTCAGTGTGGGGTCTTTTTTGAAAAGTAGCGTTTGGATGTGGATCCTATTACCGATATCGTCGTAGAGGGCGAGGAAAATTCTGAAGACGATGTCAGGACCAACTCGCGGGATGATGAGACGGAACGATTAAGTGACAATAGCGATACGGACTCTCAGGTCGAGAACGAAGGTTCAGGCGAAGACGAACAGACCCCACCGAAGGTGGTTTCGCTTGATAAAGTAAAGAAGCTGCCACAACTTACCGACCGTGTTCTGCGGGATCGTACAACACTTAAGAAGATGACCTGCAATAGTTGTCCTCCAGCACAACAAGTCTTACTAGTCTGCGACAGTTTGCCAACAACCGCAAGAGAAGCACAATCATCTGCAGATTCCGAACAATGGGGAAAAGCGATGTCAGATGAACTTTTATCCATGGCGAAGCATCAAGTCTATAAGATGGTCCCTCCACCAAAAGGTCGTAAAATCGTGGAGAACAGATGGGATTTCCGGATTAAAGCTAGAGAAAATCGGACAATCATCAAGCACAAGGCCAGGCTTCTGGCCAAAGGTTTCACCCAAAGAAATGGCATCGATTATGACGAGACATATTCTCCAGTTGCTCGGTTCGAGACTGTACAAATTTTTCTTGGAATCGTGGCCCATAAGAAACTTCATCTGAAGCAGTTTGATGTCACGACGGCGTTCCTCTATGGAGATCTGGAGGAAGAAATTTATATGCGACAACCCGAGGGCTTTGATGACGGAAGCGGTCAAGTCTGGAAATTGCGAAAGAGTCTCTATGGTCTAAAATAGTCCCCGCGTTGTTGGAATGAGAAAATCGACAAGAGTCTCCGAGACTATGGGTTCACACAAGCAGACGGAGATCACTGCTTATATGTTCTGTCCACCAAGGAGAGATTCCTGATCCCTATCTTGTACGTGTATGACGGATTGATTGCCGGTAAGACCGACGTTAAAGTAGAGGCATTCCTTAAGTTCTTTGGAGTCAAGTTCGAGGTTACAATAAGTCAACCAACAATCTATCTCGGTTTGAAGATAGAATATACGATGGATGGAGCGATTTTTCTCAATCAGTCTCCCTACATCAAAAGGATATTAGAACGTTTCAGTATGTCTGATTGTAAACCAATGACGACGCCTGCTTGCAAGCCTGACCTTAGTGAAGACGGACAAAAAGCATTCGACTCAACAATCTATGCCTCAGCCGTTGGTAGTCTTCGATACGCAGCTATCGGAACTCGACCAGATATCGAACTGCGGTGAATCGCGCATAGCGAAAAAAGTCAAACCCAACCATTACTGACTGGACGGCTGACAAACGAATATTTCGATATTTAAAAGGAACTAGCTCGCTGGGATTGTTGTTTGAGGTGAATGACAATGAAATTATTACACCATACAGTGACGCTGACTACGGAGGTTGCGAAAGGACCAAACGCTCGACATCTTGAATTGTTTCTTTGATGGGGTGTACACCTGTAACTTGGGCCAACCGACGACAGCTATATGTTTTGCTGTCCACTACAGAATCGGAGTTAGTGGCAGCTACTGAAGCCGCAAAGGACGTTGTCTGGATCGAGGCAATTAAAGCAGCTGTTGGTATCCTCGAGAAGAACCAGGTTCCCGTTCATCGTATCGACAACGCTGGGAAACTCAAATTGATTCGAAATCCGGAGTTCCACCGCAGAACCAAGCATATCAGCATCCGGCAATATTACATTCGAGAAATGGTGCAGAAAGGGACACTCGAAGTGATGAACGTTCCGAGCGAGGATCAGCTGGCTGACCTACTGACCAAGCCGTTATCAAAGGAAGTTTTCGAGCGTTTTAGATGGAAGCTAAACTTACGTGACCATTCTGAAGTCAACATTAAGGGCGAGTGTTGAAATAAGATAATGTAGACTTATGGTAGAACAAAATATGTTTTATTTGTTTATCGTTATCTTAAGATGTTTTTCAATATATCAAACTGTTAGTTATGTTTTAAAACTTTGTATATATACCCTAGCAAATTTCTAAAACACTAACTTCTCGTTCAGACGTTATAATGTTCAATTAATAAATCAGTTACCACTTTCTATACCTCGTCTTTATTTGGATGCTTTGCTAAGGGGAGCATAACTCTTACAGTAGTTCCCGTAAATAATAGAACCAAGGCTTAACAGATAAACTGAACACTGCACTAATTACGGCCCATCTATTGTCTTTCATTTTTGGTCATTGTAATCTTTTTGTCCCATAACATAAATAAATGGATTGTTGCTAACATCTTCAATAAACCTTTCAGCATTGAACTTAGGCATTCTCAGTAATTTTTAGTAGTTACTGACTCGATTAGGAACGAAATAAACAAAAACATGGCGGACGGCCTCTTCCGAACAAGCGTGGTCGAAAATGACGTCACGGCTCTAGCTTATTGAAGAGAGAGTAAGGATGACGGTATAATCCCAAAAATTTTACCCCCCCTTCTTTCCCCCCTTTCAGGGGGGGGGGGTAAAACTTTTTGGTTTATACCGACATCCCTGGGGAATTGATGGCGTCATGTGATGGTGTTGCGGGGGAGGAGAGGGGGAATTGATGACGTCCCGTGACGTTGTTGGCGTGAAATTTGAATTTTTGAGCCACCTGGTGGTGGTTTTCTTGATGACGTCACGTGGCTGATACCTGTAGGGATAGGCTTATGCTATTATAGGCTTATGCTATGGTAGATCCTGGTAGGCTTATGCTAGGTTATTCTAGGCTTATTATTATTATTACAATCAGATTTTAAATCAAAAAACATTTAATTAGCGTGATAATAACATACATAATTAAGTTAAATTAATAATAAATTAGTTAAATATTTAAAGAAAACCTCCTCCTTAAACTTGATTCAAGCCGTATCTGAAGATGTTTTTTTTTCTATACCGGACTAATAAAGCGCCGTTGGTAGGAAGTCGAACCCTGGAATGGAAACTCAAATGTTGTTGAAACAACACAGAGCTGGACG
The DNA here is from genome assembly GCF_054372755.1 of Phalangium opilio. Lineage (NCBI taxonomy): Eukaryota > Metazoa > Arthropoda > Arachnida > Opiliones > Phalangiidae > Phalangium > Phalangium opilio. The sequence goes on along the minus strand of NW_028324201.1, from coordinate 2,126,802 downwards.
CATTACCACCAGGCAACCACACGGTTTGTTAATAAGCTCCTTTTACACTTTTTTAGTCGCCGTATATGATTTTGAAATTGTTTAGCAATTTTCATATCGTTATTTTTTCGATTTGCGGTAAAAGCTTTTAGGAAAGCTTTCGTACTTTTCTTCTTACTTCTATGAATAAGATAGAGGGCACTATACTGCCCGCACACGCTACTTTCTAACCTCTGAAGATGTCGTTTACCAAAAGTCCATTTTCTGCAGTTTAAAGATAAAAATCTTCTTATACTAGGCAGAAATGGTGGTAAACCGTAGCTATCGAAATAATACCCTACACGAGCTCCGTCTATAAAGACCGATACACAGTGAGACCCCTTTTCATAGTGCTGATCTAAATTTATAATTAACGATGCGGGATATCTGGTAACCTTAGGTAACCTATTTGATGCGAAAACACCCAAAAAGTTGGGCGTATCTGATAAAGCGAGAATCAAGTCTACGGTGGTAGTTGCTGACATTTTAATAATCTACAATTACGTTTCTATTTTTATCGATTTGAATCATGCTTTGAAATTCGGCGTACACAATGCAGACAGCGGCTTCGGGCAAAGGTTTAGCGAATCCCATGTCCAATCTTAATTGTCCTTGCTTAACGGGGTTCCAGTGGTTGTTTTCGCTAGCGATAGGTCCGGTGTCAGATCAAAAGCGTAGAGGGTTAACCCGTTGGCAAACTCGTTGGGAGTAATATCGTTACCGTCGTCTTTATAATGAATACCGGTACCCGCGAACAATGTTTGATATGCTTGTATATACAAGTTTTTACCGAAATCAGGAGTCAACGGTTTCGAGGGTATTTGTTCGTTATCGAGGTACAGAGACAAAAAATTTAAATCCCAAGTTTTAAAGTTAAAGGGATTCAGAGCGTAACTGCCCTTGAACGCCGCGTTGGAAACTATTCCAACAATGACGCGATTAGGCTGAGGGCCTAGATATATATTGTTAAAACTCTCGGTGCTACTTCCGGTAGAGATAGTTTTAGTTTAGTTAAGTTCGGTGCGCGTAAAATTATATTTGGCAGTACCTTTATTAAGCGCTGCTTCATGCGCTAACAATATTTTAGGACTGAGCCTAACTTTACGTATCGCGATTGCATCGTTTAGTATCTTGACTTTATATTTTTTGAGAGTGGCTGTTTCTTCACACATTAAGGCAAATTCGTCCTTGTTGCGAGTAAACACGACTTTAAGGTCGACCCCGTTTAAGAGATATTCGGGAATATTAAACACGTCACTAAACACGGGTGTAAAGAATTCAATCACGGCCGATTTAGCAGTTTTAGCCATTCGGGCGACGAAACCTTTATTTAAAAAGTCGTCGAACTTTCCGGCTTCGTCCTTTTCCCATCCGGCCTTCATAAGGTGAGATTTTTTGGCCGCGGGTCCGTAATTTGAGACAGTTTCGATAAAAGAAGTGAAGGCGTAGTTTTGAGCGGCTGAAGAAACTCGGGTATTGTTCAAGAAAACATCGCAAGTTCTCCACAATGCATGGCCAGCGTTATTCATGAAAGCTACCACGGCGGCATCAGAAAGATCACTTCCATCTTCGTTGGTGATTTTGACTTTGTTGTAATGCATGGTGTGGGCTACATCGATGTAGCTATCTCCATTGCCCGAGATGAGGTATTCGAGGGTAGAGCTATCACCAATGGCCGCCAAGGGTTTGGCCCATACACCTTGAGCATGTTCGACACTAGTGTGAATCGGTACAGGGGTAAAAATGTTCAATTCACTCTTAAGAGCTTGGAGAGAAAACATGATTTTTTCAGGAGCTAAATATATCGCGTGGCGTGTGCTTTGAATGACGGTGATAAACTGACAGGCGTTTAACTTTGCATCTCTTTATCTTTAATCCTGAACCTTGCTGTGCAGCAGTCATGTTCTCATAAGTTTCCTGCAATCTCTTTTTCGCGGCACTTTTCACATTCTGACCTTGCATTACGTCACCAAGAATCTTTTGTCCCGTACTAATGGCTCTAGGTGCCAAATACTTTGCACCTCTAATTCTAGAGGGCCGGTAGGCCCTTCTAGATAAGATCCCACACCCTCCCGTAATGTTAAATGAAAATTCACAGATTTTCGCCGATTTTCCCATAGGAATAACATGGGGTTTTTGGTGCTCCTGTACATCGAATCATTTAAAAACTACATGCAAATTAGCTTTCGGAATACATTTAAATTAACAAGTAACTATTCAAGGTGTGCCTTTTTCAAGTTTCATCAAATTTAATTAAGTCTAAGTATGTTAATTTAATTAAAAACGTAAGTACCTCAAAAGATTATTCTACAGCAGACGACGCTAATTGTTCGTTACCCTACAGTAGACGACGCTAATTTGCCATTTCGCCGCCTTGAAACTCTAACTTGATATTTTTCAATAAATATAACACTATATTTATTATAAACTTCTCTGGTGGGTCTAATTTTCGTTTAATTATGTGTCTCGGTTGAAATTCTATACTTAAGATACCTTTTTAATTTATATTTTAGATGTTAGTTTCGACTAAGGCTTAAGTTGCCTTACTTAGGCCATGGATTTATAATAGAAGCTTACGCTTCATGGATATTTCCCTGTAGCTTTCAGTAAGGCATTTTGATTTTAAACACATTTATGTCACAAAAATTCGCGCGGGTGGGGACTGGGGGGCTGATGACGTAGAAATTGAGGCAAACGTTTTTCTTTAGGCGTGCGTGCGCTCGCGCTATTCAAAATTAGAACTCGATCACGTGAAAAACTTCAAACCCCCCCCCCCTCTGAATTTGCCTCAAATTCTACGTCACAAACGCGCGTGCCAGGCTGGTACTATTTCAGACGTGGAATAAATGTTGTGCGCGTTTTAAGGTGAGTGAAATATCCCGGAAGCGTAAGCTTCTATTATAAATCCATGCTTAGGCAGACTATTGAGTGAGTCTATGCAATGGGTGATTGTAAAAGCTGGAAGGATAGATGGATCAGTGTTGGAAATAAGGATATTTTTAAAACTGGACCTGTGGCCTAGGTATTTTAATTAAAATAACTGTCCACGGTGCCAATCACTGTAAACGTACAAGGGCAGTGCACGCAATGTCATGGATAATTGGAATCGTAAAGTGGACTGTAAAAGATACGGCTTTGATAGTTTAAAATCGTGGCAGGTTTGTTTTGAAGTTGACTATAAAGCTCGGGTTCTAAAACGAATTGTGAGACGTATCATATAAGAATTAGTAGAAGTGTAGAACCATTTTTAACCTCGTCCTAGAAGTGAAAAATTTCGCATTTCAGGCAAATATTATTTTATAATAGATTAATACAAATAAAGACTGAAGGAACAGATATTATATAAAAAGGACTTGGTTTGTCCAAGCCTAAAAAACAAAACGATAAGAGTTTTTTCCAGTTGACTGAAGCGCGGATATTTTATTTTTCTATATAATTTTAAAGACAATCTGTATTTTACTACTCTTTAATTCAATCTCGAGATTTTACTGGTAATGGATTTATTTCCTATAAATTAATTGAAATAAAAAATTACTTAACTCAGATTTTTCATGATAAAATTTTACGAAAATGGAGTTGTTGAAAAATCTGAGATAAGATATTTTATTTCAATTAATTTATAGGAAATAAATCCATTACCAGTAAAATCTGGAGATTGAATTAAAGAGTAGTAAAATACAGATTGTCTTTAAAATTATATAGAAAAATAAAATATCCGCGCTTCAGTCAACTGGAAAAAACTCTTATCGTTTTGTTTTTTAGGCTTGGGCAAACCAAGTCCTTTTTTATATAATAAATAAGTGGGGTGGTGGTGAAAGTGTGTTTTTCAAATTGATAGAAGGGAATTTCATAAAGAAACCTCTTAAGGATTTAATTCATCTATTAAAATGGTTGATTCAACAATATGTTCTAAATCTTTGCTCTCTACAACAGTTTGACCGTTGTTTTCCGGACGTCTCTAGTTTCCCCCTGTTTTATTGTTTATGCGTGACTCCTGAAAGTCGTTTCCTCATTTAAAAAAAAAATAAACATAATTTAAAATGTATGATATTTGATTTATATTCCCCTATCTAAAATACCATGTTGGTAATCATGGTACATCTAAACCAGGGTTGCCATGGGTCAGGGAAAAACTGGAAAAGTCAGGGAATTTTAAAAATTCCAGCAAAGTCAGGTTAAAGTCAGGGAATTTTATTTCAGTGGGTAAAATTTCTGGGGATTAGTTTCTATTGAAAGAGTAGTGTAAGTTTCTCCTCGTCTTCTCTTAACACAGAAAACTCTAAAAGCAATCTTTAAAAATGCTTAGAATCGTTTTTGTATAGAAATGCGCTCTAAAAAAAGTTTCATAGACTGTTATTTATATTTAAAATGATTCCTATTCATTTTGGTGCAACAAATACATTGGAAAACTTAATGTAGAGAGTTTGTTTAATTATAAGCCCTTAAAACGTGCTGTAAAAATTTACACTTTCGGCCTAAAGGTCATGGAAAATCACAGAAAAAGGTCAGGGAAAACCTGGAAAAGTCAGGGAATTTGGTTCTGAAAATTCCGTAGCAACCCTGTAAAGCCATTATTTATTTTTCCAGTTTGTGTTGAAATTCTAGTACGTCGTAACCTAGTTGCTTTATCTACTTCATATTGATTTAACGCCTTATCCTTGTCTCATGTGGCTGAAGATTTCTTGAACTTTTCGGAAATAAATTAAGTGATTATTTACAAATCTAATTCTTTATTTTGAATCATTTTCGAATTTAAATCTTTATAAATATGTGCACAAGTATTTTAAACATAATATATGCTTATCATTCTCACATTCTATAATAATAACAACATAATTCATGGTGTGACCACTCTGTAATCAGTCTAATCCTGATGAACCGAATCCATTTATTCCTCTATCGATGTCGTCAAGATTCTTAAAATCTGATTAATTTATTACAATCCTTAGTGAATTTTATTGTTTTTTATTTACTTAACATTCTTCGAGAATAGGATACCTTTTTATTTATAAGACTCTCGAACACACCGACAGAGGGAAAATGTATTTTATTCCTCCAGATTAAACTGGTTGAACTGATATATTTTGTATATACTTTGTTAAAGTTGTTTATATTAAATAAATGTGAATATAATTTTATTTAAAGTTCAATACATTTAATTCGTAATATGAATTCCTTATATAGAGTCGTATCAAACAAAACGTGATATGGAGTTTTTAGTTTATCCTAAGCACACCGACACATTGGATCAAATTTGTTTCTTCTTTCGAATCACTTTATCTTATCTTCAAACGTGATAATAGTCCGTCACGAAACAGTTCGATTAGACGTTTTTATTCGAGTTTTTAAAAACCAAAACGTTCAATTTTACGTGAGAACATCTTCGCAAAATAGGCTTAATCCTACGCGAAATTCATTCTGCAAGTAATCGATTTTGATAGTTTTTCAAAGTTAGATGAAAGCTTATGCGGGATAAAGTTATCGGAGATTTCTGATTACCTTTGATTACCCACAAAAATGATTATGATTACTTATGATTATCCAAGAATTCTAGAAATCAAATGATCGATTTTTACGGTTTTGTACACTTAATTATTTAAGTGACTAGCCCCTCGCTGAAAATTGCTGCAAATATAGCTCTTAATTATTTCAATTACTTTACTCTCTTTATGAACGATATTAATCGCCATAAATTTCTTGATTAAGCTTTGACAGTGCAATTTTATTTATGACCTTATTTTTTATATTTTTTCAATTATGCTAGACGTACTTGTAATAGTCTTTCTGTTTCAAATGAGTTTCGAGGATTTTATCGGTACTGGGAGGTGATACTTAAGTTTAAGAGACACATTAGCATATATGCCTATATTAAAAACTATTTAACAAATGCATTACGGAATTAACTTTATTTTAAATTTGTCTAAAATTGGTTTAAGCCGTAAATTGATGCTAATATATGGGCCTGTGCGAGTCCAGTTTATTGGGGTTCGAGTCGAGTCTCGAGTCCTTAAAAAAGCTCTTATAGAATCTCGAGTCGAGTCTTTTAATTGGTATCGAGTCCTCGAGTCTTTAAGTCAGCTTAAGAACTATGTTTCAAGTCCAGTGTCGAGTCCTGATAAATTATATCAAGTCCCACTCGAGTCCAATTAAATTAATTCTATTAATACTAACTTTAATTTAATTTACATAGTTTAATTTTACATAATTTTACAAGAATTAAAATAAGTTAATTTCTAATAAGGATAAATTTTACCAGGAATATTCCTGATTTTACTCACAAGGTATAAATCTCACGGCGAAAATGACACGCAGTAACAATAATTTTAACTTTTGATTCTGGTTTGCTTAACTCCTTTAGCTGAAGTCCATTCACCTGTCTATTCTAAACTTTAAATCGATTAAACCCCACTAGATGCGGCGCTCTACTTAAAATTCCGGGTCACAAAGTAAATATTTTTGGACTTGATAAGGCGTCAAGTCTCGGTTCGAGTCCTCCTCGAGTCCAATAGTGAAGATTTTTAAGGACTCGAAATAATTTTCAAGTCCTAAAATTTTGATTTTCGAGTCTCGAGTCGAGTACTCGACTCGGGACTCGATCGAGTACTCGCCTTCATTCGAGTACTCGCACAGGCCTGCTAATATAGCTCTTGATTATCTTAACTACTTTTTCCTCCTTATAATTGATATTAATTGCCATAAATATTAGTTTTAAGCTTTGACAATGCACTGTTAAGTGTGGGCTCATTTAATTTATTCAATTAGTTTATAACTTGTCTGTACAAGTTGTTTTTTTTTGCATCCGGAGCCCTTGGTAACACGACAATATGTATAGACAAAGCTTCTAATATTATAATTGAGCTCGACAATTTATTATATAAGCCACGTGTTTTTTGCAAAGGAAGTTATCATTTGTTAAACTAACAAGTTAGAAGCTAGCCGGGTTGGACCATTATCGCGGATTCCAATTTCGGCTAGCCCTCAAACTCTATTGCTGTCGAGTTTAAAAGGTAAGTGTATTTTTAGTTTTTAAAAGGAATTCGAATTATTTTTGGCATAGAAATTAGGGTTGTCAAAACTAGTTAGCGTAACGTAAAATTAATCAATTTGGTTTTTAGTCAGACCGCAAAAGTGTATTCAATCCGATAAAGATTGTTCAAAAAGATTAGAGACAGACTAATGGCTTCGAAGCTAAGTGCCTACTTGGTGCGTACCAAGGTTTTTTATCCTGAGTGTCTTTCTGATCTTAAATTTTTGCAGCCCGTTTTTCGAGAATTATTGACGATGCTTTGAGGTGTTAGCAGGGAAGGCCCATGAGGAGTGATAAGGTTTTTTAGCTTTTCAGAATCATCTTTCCCCTAATTCTAATCGCGATAGTTGGATTCAACCAGTCGTAATTACTCACACGCAAAAGGGGCCCACCGGCCCCTATTTAATGGATTTCAATAAGAACGCAGGCGAATTTCTTGCCGCATAAAGGGATTTAACTGTTTAAGCTTTACAGAGAAGTTTTTATATGCGACAAGAAATTCGCCTACTTTCATGTCGAGTTCCACAAAACAGGGGCCGGTGGGTCCCTTTGAGGTCAGAGTAATTGATACTCCGACTTTCGCGTTATAATTCAGGTATAATAACCGGTTTTAATTGCGATTGTACCGGGGGTTCCTGCTCTGCACCACACATTCTTGATTCAAATTAAATGTCTCGAGTTTGCGAGGCGCGGACTAGGAACGCCCTTCTACAATCGTAATAATAATCGAGGGTGACTAATGTTTGAGTCCTGTTTTTTCGCCTTACAACAGGATTAAAATACTAGTTAGTCTGTTTACTTTATATTTGATTCTCTTAAAGCTAAAAAACTTTATATGCTCCCCTTTTTAACACCATTGTATCGTCCTAATAATTTAATCAACAATATGGAGGCGACTAGCTATTAGCTTGGCGTAAAACACAAATATTGGAAATTAACTATTTCCTATTGTCACGAGGCTCCTTTGCTCTACTCTTTTGCCGCATCTCTTCCCCCCCGCACCAAATATATTTCTCGCCGACAAACAGTTTTGGTTACTAAAAACAACTAATGCAGAATGTTTGAATTAGTGATATTGATTGTAATTAAACGGGTAGCTATTTGAAATGAAAAAACAGGACTTGTAGGAACTCATGAGTGGATATGGACAAAGAGAATTGACCTTAACATTATGGGGTCCCAAATAAAGCAACCGCTTTATCGTCTCCCGAATCCAAGTAATTTTAAACTACTTTATTATGTAGCTAGTTTATATGTTTAGACCCTCAATTTAATTAATCGTATCGCCAAATCTTTTCTCCTCTTCTTTGCGGCCTCTAGAAAGCGCATCTCTAAATTCTTCTCTCTCTTTATCTAAGGCTACGAGACAGCGGAAATTATAGCGTATAGTCAAATTCTTTTCTCTCATTCTTTGCCGCCACGAAGAAAAACGTCGAACACTAATCGCGGTTTTTTGTAGTGCTTTTTTTATTGTGGCAAGATGTAGGATTAAACGCGGGTACTATCCATATATTTACTTGAATTGCTTAAAAATGTATTTCATTTATTTTTGTTTTTAAATATTAAATGTCTTGGTTTTTTTTAACTAGTGTTGTACTTTTATTTAGACTTATTATTTTTATAGCAATCTTAAACCGCAATGCAAAATTCCCGTCTAGGAAGAATACAGTCAAACGGAGGAAATAGCACGCTGAAAGGTAGGTCCGGTCAACCTTAAAACGCCTCGGTTATCGCAAAGAAAACCCTGCCTTTTATCCAAGGACCTATTGACAACTTTTAGGAGAGCCTCTGTTTATTTTAATAAAAACACCCGGAAAGGTTGATATACCCTTATTAAAAAAAGCCTTAAAAAAAGACGGGCTTGAAACATCTACATGTCTGATTAAACAATGACACTCTCCGCGTGGGCGACACACTCGGGCGAGTTTTCCGTTTACACAAGCTTGCACAACCCAGCAGTAAATATTTTCTATTTAAATTTTTCGTTTTTCACTCTTTAAAGGTGACAAAACGATTGTTCCGTCCCCTTGCGGTTGGGCGCCTTTTTTTGGATTTTTTGTCTAACTTTTGGCTTACATTTTAGGAGGGCGGTTTAACTTATCTCGAAGAAGGTTTTTTCCCCGTCTTAGTGACGGGGAAAGAAACCTTCTTCTCCGAACACTGGTTTCTAGCGGCGAATACGAAGCACAACCAAAATAGTGGTAAAATTGTAAAATTCTAAAGACGGGCGAGCCTAGGCAGCTTAGTGACGGGGAAAAAACCTTCTTCTCCGAACACTGGTTTCTAGCGGCGATTACGAAGCACAACCAAATTAGTGGTAAAATTGTAAACTTCTAAAGACGGGCGAACCTAGGCAGCCCCTGGCTGGTTTGGACCAATTAAATGGACTACTTTTCATTATTGGCATGGCCAAAGGGGGAATAGCACTCTGGAAGTTACGGCTAGGTATTTGTTAGCCCCAAAGCTATTTTATACATTAAAGGGTTGTTGATGTTTCAATGGCTTTGCCAGAATTTGAACCCACCTCCTCTGGGCTATTATTAACGCTTCACAAATTTTATTATTTTGTAATAAAGTTTTTGTATTTATTTTTTACTTAAATTATTACAACTTAGGACTAAAAATATATATTTTTTAAATTTTTATGATTTATTTAACTTTCTACATTTTAGGAGGGCGGGTGTAACTTAACTCGAAGAAGGTTTTTTCCCCGTCACGGGGAAAGAAACCCCTTCAACGAACACTGGTTTCTAGCGGCGAATACGTAACACAATCAAAATTAGCGGGAAAATTTAAAAAGCAACATTCTGAAGACGGGCGAGCCTCGGCTGGCCCTGGCTTGTTTTGACTTGTTTTAACCTATTAAGTGGATGACGGCAATTAAGAGTAGAGTCAAGGGCGCACAATAGCACACTGGAAGGCAGGGATTGAACTTGTTTGGGTTTATACGACCCCTAAAATGGGTAACGCCCATTTATAGTGAAAGGTGGCATAATACCGCGCTGGAAGGCAGGGATCCAACTTGTTTAGGGTTGTTCGTGAACGACCCCCTATACAGCAACGAACCCAGGCTGGTCCAGGCTTGTTATGATTGCTTAAATGGACCATGGCTCGTTGGGTAAAGGCCCGGTTTACTACTGCGGTAACCAAATGGTGACGAGTTCGAATCCTGGCGAAGCCATCGAATCATTGACAATCTTAGGGCTCGAGGTAAGTTTTTAAACTTGGCGCCAATAACCTAGTTTTAGTTTACGTCTGGGGAAATGACGTCATAGCCGCCAAGGTTGAAGCTAGCACGCCGGAAGACGACCTTGGAACATTTACGTGGCTGATTGAAAACCGCGTGGGCGCCCGCTCCTAGGTTTTTATTATATAGACTCGCTTATTATTAGTACAAAGGGAATACCAGGCATGATAACTGTCCGAGGGCATTAAAAATGGGTCATTCCCCCCTTAATTGCCTGTTGGAAGGCTGGATAAGGTAAGATTTTTTATATAGGGTGTCAACATATCTGGGGTGGATGATGTCATGGCGGCCATCTTGGATCCTTGCATATTTTTGGGGTGGCGGCCATCTTCGATCCTTGCATATTTGTATAGTCCTTACTACTAATATAATAATCCTGGCCAAATGTAGATAAAAATCTTTCGGTAGTTGTTTTGGTAACGCCTAGCAATACAACATGCATATAGTCAGGCACTAACCCATCGACAATGTTAAACAATGGTAATTTTATTAAAATAGAGGGACCTTTAATGCCTTTTACTTTCTGTTCTTTATCTAAAGCAAGCTCCATGTTTTTGAGAGTCGACTGTTCAGATCGGTTTTTGTAGTTTTTTTCAGTTTCGGTATACCTTACAATAAATTTTTGTTTCTGTTTAGAATTTTTGGGAGTCCTTATTCGGTGACCTGGGTGTAAACACCAACTGCATCCAAAATAGCCATTGAATTCGGTTGAGTTTTGTAATAATGGCCTGGCTACAGAATCGGGACAACTACATATTGCAATAACTTTACTATTAACATATATCCCATTTCTTTTCCACATTAATCCAACATTATATAATTTTCTTAACTCTTCTACAAACGGTTCCAGAAATACCTCCATTTTTGGGTCGCCTCGACCACACCATAAACCAACAAGCATTACATTATTAACCCCATCTCTTGGTGGTAGCTCATTTATCATTACAAATATAGGCCAGATACACAGTCTACTAGACTTGAAAACAGAAGCACCATCTGTAAAGAATGTCAGCGACAAATTATTTCGATTGCTGAGGTGTTTTCCTTCCTTTGTAAGACTTTTGTATATTTCACCATCATAAATGTCTTCTATGGCATTAATGCTACCTTTTTTAACTCTATTGAACCTATAATAATTTTTCTCAGAAAATTCACCATTGTTGAGAAGGCCTTCAATTTGCGGACGAAGTTGTAAAGTGAAAAAAGTGGCAGGAACATTATTTTCTTCGTAAGGTTTGAAGCAATTTGGGCACTTTAGGTCGTCATCCAGTATTTCGGAACATTCCTTCTTGCATAAATAATGTTTTTCAGTCTTAGTGTTCTCAAAGTATTTCTTAAAACGGTAATTCGACGAAGGAACAGCATCAGAACCAAACAAGGTATTTATTAGATGTAAAATATCATCCACTGCTAACTCAGTCAACCTATGTCTGAGAGCATACGCTTGTATTAGCACAATTGCTTCCCTTCGGGTTACTGACTTTCCAACTTTTAGCTTGTGATCTATACAACCGTCAACCATAAATAAAGACTCGTCAACCTGTCAATACATCAAATTATTATCAAACCTGTTATTCATTATTAAAATAAATCAAATATTAAATTTAGTTACAGCGTCATGCATGGTTTGTGACTCTACATCACTATCTCGTCAGCTTTGCTCCACTTCCCTGGGTTCTTCTTCATCTGACGCATCATTTTCATAACGAAACATATCCCCTGATAAACTCTCTCTTTCGGATTGACTATTATCTTCAAAGTTATTGCCAGGTTCATCACTCTTTGATCCATTATTCTGGTTTGGAATATTCGTCACATTCTCAATGCCTTGTGGTTCATCTGTTGATGTGTAAGCTGCTTGTTCCAACTGCATTTCAAATTCTATATTTTCCTGAACCTGCTCGATTGAATTTGAACAACCTTCCTCTCTACAGAATGCATTTACCTATTAATTGAGGAATAGATAAATACTTCAGATCAAATTAAACCATTCATCAAATGAAGAAGAACATTACCATTTTACAGACCTTATTCACTCTCATCTTTTTGTTATAGGCTGTAGTTCTAAGAGTGTTATGTGGCTCCCCTGGTTCCATATACAATTTATATCTCCTTTTCTTATGTAAATTGCAATCATTTTCGAATTCTACAGCAGAGACGTCCATTTTCAAAGATATACTCAACCGCCACATTTATTTTTGTTAAAGCTATATTGGTCAGCTGTCCCCCTCGGGATCCGATACCACGGCCAACTTACATCATCTCCTAGGTCCAAGCTTTGTCTCCTGGTACAGCCGACGGAGGAGATGATCAAAGTTCACCGTGCCGATGAATTGCCAAGACCTCCCTTGCATCTACAGCAGTGCTACCGGACACTTTACCAAAAACCTAATCTTTAATTAGTTATCTATATGCATTTTGTTCATTTAATTCTTAATATGTGTTTACCATTCTCATGTCAAAATCAAAACCATTCCGTCCGTACCACAAAAGCCTAAGGCTTGCTTGTACGTTACTAGTCCAAATAAATAAATAAATAAATACTGTGTTTAATCAGTTGACCCTCCTTGTTATCATCCTCCTTGGTTTGGAAGAATGCTAGACCATAGAACGACAGAAACGGACATAAGCAAATTTTATAATTGATCTCAAAAATGTTATAGGGTAGAGAGAATCGATTTAAGACATTAACTAATTGGTTGCGGTCTTTCAAAACTCAATATCGGTTAAATTTGTAGTGATCCCTCTAATGTTTTATATCGTTAGTGGACATTTCACAGTGTCTTGTTAGGTCCAACCGTGAACTTAGCCGTCACGTGAGGCTGGGAGCCAATGCGAAATTTCGTTACGGACGGGTTTTTACCGTTTTTGTGAGGCATGAACTTGACGTCGCCATTTTATGCTTTCTCAGTCTCATTCTTTCCTGATCAGCAGAGAGATCGAGATAGATACACGAACCGTGTTTTCGTCCTTAGCAAAAGTAAGTGAATTAGTTGGAATTTTAAGGCTGTTTTATTGTTAATAATTACTTCAAATTCTTTTTTAGGAATGAAGAAAAAGCTATTGAATAAAATTAGAAGTTCAAGCCTTGAGGCTGTAAAGATGGGTACTCCTACCAACCAGAAGGGATTACCCATTGATAGTGAAATAGTTCCTAGGTTCGCTTTAGTAAAATTATTGAAACGTGGCCAAATTGAAGTCGTTCCGTTAACGATGATCAGTAATTTCAAACCAATAACCAGCCCACTATTAAATATAGCCTTGTATCTGATGATAACAAAGGAGAATCAATAAGTATTTTGAAGTTGGCCAGTAAGTTTATTCTCTTCATTGTTTCAACATTAAGCCAGCTTTAAAACTATTTTCTATTAACATAGCAACTAGCGAAGAATTTAGTCAATGTGTCAGAAGAGTGAGGGTTCCCAACCCAAAATATTTACGAACACCAGAGGTTGAAAAAAAGAAGGCTAAACGTAGGACTAAAAGACCATTTGGACAAAATATGAAGAGCGTTCTCAGGAAGAAAGCAAAACGAAAGCAAAATCCCTACACTCAGGTAACATTACCTTGTTTTAGGCTGTTTTTAATGTTTATTTCAGTGTATTATCCGAAGCAAAAAAACCCATACGAAGTGATTTTCTATAATAGTTTGAATAGGGACCTTCTGATGTGTAGAGATTTACGTTAAAGGGGTGAGAGAATATTGTGGGATTTCTAGGCGCTTGTACTCAGTACTTGTTTTTGATTTTTCTCGCCAGGCGGCAACCCTAAAAACGTAGTGGATCTGTTGATAGGTGGCTTGCGATCGGAGAGCTTCGATTTTTTCACACCTCAGACAGATTAGGCGAAGGGCTTTATTCTTTTCTTAAGCGTTATTTTACTTCTGGTATTATTGATTAACTGTAATTTAATTTCCTTTGAAATGTTTTAAAGGGATTGTTTAATCAGAAAAAACTCTGCAAGTGATAGCGACTCTTCGATAGCTGTTAGTGATAAAGATGGCTCTTTAAATGAAATTGAAAAGGCTAAACTTACGACTAAAAGAAGGTCGTTCAGACAAAACATGGACATTCTCCGAAACATGGCCAACTTAGATACTCGCTAAGCTCGCCAATGAGGCCAGCCAAGTTTGATCGCCCTCTATGTTAACAAGCGTATGAAAAAAAAACCTGAAAAAAATATGAAGCCGGGACAAAAAAAGACGAGCTAAAAATTTTTCCTAATGTTAATCCTATGGGGCATGGTCCCGAGAGCGGATTCTATCAGCAATTAGGAGTAGTTTTTAAAATGTTTCTAATTTTTGTCAACTCTGGGTACTTTATGAGGCGTGAAGTAAGTTTTAGTAGTGATAGCTATACAAATACGCATGGATCCAAGATGGCCGCCACCCCAAGATGGCCGCCACTACCCAACTCAAACCAAACTTCCCAGACAAGTCCGGACTGACCCGAGCTCGGGCGTGTTATTTTTCAACCCTAGATCGATGAACTACCAACCCTAGATTGTGTTATTTTATGGAGAAATCTTACCTGATATTCCCTACCTTCCACCGTGCTATGGGTATTCCTGCCTTCCACCATGCTATGCCCCCGAACAAGTCTAAACCAACCCAGACTTGTGTTATTTTGCCAGATTTCTGTTTGAATTTCCCATCATAGAACCTTTAAATATGTCTGAGAAACAAAGACAAATATACAAATAAAGATTTTATTGTTCTTATCTCTAGTGTAAAAAAAACATCTTGTTCAAAGTGACATTTTGATTTTCAAAACTTGATATTTTAGTCGAAATCTTAACTGAAAGCCGCTCTTTAAATCGTAATTAGCGCCACTAGCTTTCTTCATGCATTCTGATGACTGACGTCAAGTGGCTTAAGATAAACGATGCCGGATGAATTTTGATGAAAGACAGGCAGGGTAATCGAGGATTGTTAGAAGACAACCTTTTAAGTGAAGCCCTCCATCGGTTCTCGAAGATCTTTAGCGTTTCGACGTGGCTTGGTTGTTTTTTGCCGCTTCTTGGGTCCAAAATGTATCCAGCGTTGAAGAGAGCCACGTTGATGTCGTGAAATTGTTAAGTTTGAGAAGGACATCGAAGTCAGGATTCCAGTTAGAGCCGTACTGAAGAGAACGTGCTCCAGTTGGTGCAGGGTACGCAGAACCTTATGCGGTGGCAGGGCTTGTCGGGTTGTACGGGCCATGTCCTATAAAATTCTTCCTTGACCCTTTACCTCCCGAAGGAAGTTACATCCGAGCCACTGCGCGGCTTGGTCTTCCGGCCCAGGTCTGGTTGTTTGACCCACAACCATCAAGCTTTCTTTGTGCTTTCGGATGGCAGAAGCGACTTCACACAAATTTTACGCGACTTTTAAGAGACCAACTCCAAAATTTTCTATGATGGAAAACGCGTCATATCAGAAGAAAATAGGGGAAGTGGGTAGCTTGGGCAACTTCGCGAGGCGTCCTGTTTACGGATTTTTCGCGCCATTTCCCTCCCCGTGGGGGTGAAGAGCGATAGGATTTTTACGCGCATTAACACACGAGTGACGTGATTCTGTGGACAGTACGGTCCTACGCCTTCCAACTGACTAGAGGCGTCTGCTAGAGGCAGTGAGGCACTCAGGCAGAATGGCAGAGGCTGGAATCGAGTGGTAAGTACTAAATTCATAACTTATTTTAAAATATGTCTTTATTTTTAAATACAATTGTATTTCGAAGTTCCAGGGAAAAAATTAACTTGTCCGAAGTTTTAAACTGTGATAGGGAAGAGTTCAAAGTAATAAAGTTGTATCCAAGTTGTTGTAGTTTGATTTTTAACATTGGGACTGGTTTGGGTAGATCTTACTTTTCCTTTCAACACAGCCTGAGTTTTCTTATCGGTAGTTTCCTTGTACGTTAAATCACACTGCGTACTCTTAACGACATTCATTTTATTAAATAACCGAATTTTCGTCCTTAATTAAACCAATATCCGCATTAACCTATGCATTAACCCGTTGCCTGACGTAACCCTAACTCAAACTGAAGCACAGGAGAAATATAAGCAGACTACACAAGTTAGTTCCACAGTTCGCTACATGGTGGCGTTCGCAATGAAATCTGGTACTATTTTATGCTTCGCGCCGATTGGCCAGATTCAAATTTTAAGGGTGGTAGGGGAATCGACCATTGTAAGTGAGAATCACTGGACGACTTGTATGGCTCAAGGCTACGGCTACCCACTTCCCCTATTTTCTTCTGGTCATATTAAGTCCTGGCGCCAACAACCAGACGAGCAACAAATAATTAAACTCGGCAGGTCTGGTTGATGGCGCCAGAACTTCCTTCATTGCGGTAGTCAGTTGTATGGATGCATATGACACCGCAATGAAGGTCGATTCATGAACCTCCTCAACATGATTCGACCTGGTTTTTTTGTTCTATTTCCTGCATTGGGTCCCAAACCATGGCCGACGTTGAGTGGTGGGCCGCAAAAATGCGACTTCACGCAAATTTCCGCAACTTTTGTGCATGTAACCAGTAAAGATTACAAAACAAGTTACGGAAATCGAGGCACATGAATCGAATTTGGTCTCTTTTCAGG
Source organism: Phalangium opilio (assembly GCF_054372755.1). Taxonomy (NCBI): domain Eukaryota; kingdom Metazoa; phylum Arthropoda; class Arachnida; order Opiliones; family Phalangiidae; genus Phalangium; species Phalangium opilio. Next base: position 2,109,928 of record NW_028324201.1, on the reverse strand, counting down.
CTATTCCTGAAAAGAGACGGATGGAAAAATCGAATTTGGTCTCTTTTCACACAGCAAAAGCTGTGTGAATCCACGATCGGAGGGTAAAGTCATCTTAGTAGAGATGGTACTGAAGACGGTTAAACAGGAGAGCGTAGTCAGGTAACTGGTAACTCTCTCTTTAAAACACGACTCTTATATACTAGAATATCACGTGATGGTACTGAAGACGGTTAAACAGGAGAGCGTAGCCAGGTAACTGGTAACTCTCTCTTTAAAACACGACTCTTATATACTAGAATATCACGTAGATGTTTCAAGGATGACGACTTAAAACTTTCCTTGTTTTGAGGAAAATATTTTATTGGAAGCGGTTAGGGTTTAATTAACTATGCACGTAGATGCTGCAAGGATAACGACTTAAAACTTTCCTTGTTTTGAGGAAAATATTTTATTGGAAGCGGTTAGGGTTTAATTAACTATGCACGTAGATGCTGCAAGGATAACGACTTAAAACTTTCCTTGTTTTGAGGAAAATATTTTATTGGAAGTGGTTAGGGTTTAATTAACTATGCACGTAGATGTTTCAAGGGTAACGACTTTAAAAGTTTAAGAATTTTTAAAGTTTTTGATGAAGATAAACGGCCTGTTGTTTAAGATCGTCCATAGCTCAGTGGATAAAGGCAGGGTCTACTAATGTAATACCCAAAAAGGTGGCGAGTTCAAATCCCGGCCAGTTCACCGAGCTATGGACGATCTTTTTATGTATAAAATAAGGTTTGTTTAAGAAGTTGGGGTTAGTTGATAAACAGGCGTTAGTCATGAATGACGACTTCTTTTTAACTCTAGCGTCTAATACGTGTCTCGATATATATCCAAACAATACCCAATCAAGTTTTAAAAATTATTTGCATCAACCTTTGAACTTGACTAGTGATTATGAAGTTGGGTTGGCAGAAATCATATTTCCAAATCATTGGGTGAATATAAGCGAAGAGTTTAACAAGTTTGAAATTCAGGTTGTAAGTGACCCAAACCGTGACAACTATGCAGCTGTTAGAGAGCCTGTTGAATATCAAAAAATAGAGATACCTGTCAATCGTTATACCAAGACCAAAGAGTACGAACTGCCCCAAAATTTTGTCGAGCTGTTAAATGATGATGTAGACAGTCATCCGTATTTAAAAGGCAAATTATCTTTTAAATTAGTGAATAAATATAAAGACGGGGCCCTGGGAAAACAGTTAGATACAAACTTTCCCGTTTACCTGCAAGTTTTAGGAGAGGAAAACATACGGTTCAAAATACCAGCTGATTCTCCCTTGACCACGCTATTTGAATTTAAAGAGAATAATTACGAAGATGTTCCATATATATCCAAATATCCTGTATCAAAGCATGCTAAAAATATAAGTTTAAATTACACTAATAATTACGTGGAAATCGAAATTGATAATGTTGGAGATAGTTTTAAAAAAAAATTTGATTACAAGTACATTCCCAAGGCCGCCATTAAACGTAAAACAAACTACGAAGTTCCGCCAATAAGAAAAAAGCCTCAGCCGGAATATAGGCCTGTACCGCCATCTATACCTATTTTACCGCGAACTACGCCTTTTCTTCCGATACCTATTGCTACGACTGAACCCGTAGTATTTGTACAACCACAGCCATCCAAAATAACCCCTCCCCCACCACCACCCAAAATAACTATTCCAAAACAAACCTCTCCAAAGCCTTATTATCCAACATATTCAGGGCCTGACCCCTCTAAAACGCCAGCTTCAGGTAAACAGTTACCTCCAAATTCGACTAAACCGATACCTCCAAGTTCAAATAAACCGATACCTCCAAGTTCGGATAAACTAATACCTCCGAGCTCAACTAATTCAGCCGCTACTACAACGATTAATTCAGCATCTACCACAACAACTAAACCAACATCTAATACAACAACAACAACTAGGCCAACCACGTCTACTTCAGATCCCTTAAAGATTCTGACTACAGACCCACCAAAGGCTGAATTACCGAAGCCAAAGCCGGAGCCAACGAAGTCTGAACTACCAAAACCAAAGGCTGAATTACCGAAGCCAAAGCCGGAGCCAACGAAGTCTGAACTACCAAAACCAAAGGCTGAATTACCGAAGCCAAAGCCGGAGCCAGATCCCCTGAAACTTCCGGATTCCCCCAAAATTCCAGCTCCGGACCCATATAAGCCTGATCTATCAAAACAAGAGGCCCCGAAACCCTCTACCTTCGAACCACTGACGCCGACCCCCTCGCCAACAGAGGTTGAGGAAATATATATATTTCCAGACCCCTCAAAACCTGACTTACCGAAACCCGACTTACCGAAACCCGACTTATCGAACCCCGACTTACCAAACCCCGACCTATCAAAACCTGATCTATCCAAGCCTGATCTCTCAAAATCTCCAGACTCTACAACATCCTCTACTTTTGAGCTACCCGTATTACCGACATCCTCCCCACCACCGGTTGATAAAAAACCCTTGTTTCCGCAGCCGGTTGATCCGCCAAAGAAAAAACCCGAGCCAATTATCTCTGAAAAGCCTAAACAAATTAACCCCGAAGATTATGATAACTATAAAATATTGTTCTTACCGCAAACTTTTAAAGCCAGTAAAACGCCAGAGAAAAACGCCGAAGGGCTTTATCGAGCCGTAGCCAACACCTTAGAAAAATTAGTAATAAATAAAATTCAATTCACATATCACGTAGTAGATAATTGGGGCTATGCTATCGTGTATAATTTCAAAACACCGGAATGGGTGGAAATTAAATTTTCTCCCCAATTAGCTAAATTGCTCAACCTCGACCCCGATAAATATTATACCGGAAAGCAGCAATGCGGGCCCTTAAGCCTCACGATACAAGAATATACCATAAATGAAAACAATGCCTATCTAGAATATCGAATCAATAGAACCATTAAGCATTATACCGCCGGGGAGGAGCCATGGATTTATTTATTGTTCTTGGTGTCAGGCGAGTTTAAAGCGCAACAATCTTTGGAGGATGATTTTAAAATTTATTATGAAATCGCCGAAAAGCTCAAAATAAGCTCGAACAACCACGATCCTTTAAGATTGCACAATGCTGAATTTAGCGTTATTAAACAAGGAGCGGAGCATTATTTTAGAGTCCATTGTCCGGCAAAAATTGAAATGAAATTTTCGCCGGATTTGCAGGATATATTAAATTTAGAAAATGAATACGTTGGGGGGACGTTTCTATCCAAGAGGCCTCTAGAGCGTAATTTTACGCATTTTAAAACTACTAACAGTACAGGAGTGTCATATCGCGTCCACTTTTCATTAATGTATCTTTTTACAAAGACGGAGACAACGAAAATCAAAATACCGGCGCGTGAATATACCTGTGATCTTACCCCGACCGGTGCGGTAATCCCCTTTTCGCTACATTTGAAAGTGATTAACAAATTATTAGAAGTTCAGCAATTTATGACTCGCCGTCATTTTAAAATCTTTATTCTCAAAACGGCGCCAGAAAATAGATACTACACGCGTCTCGAAATAGAGCGAGGTGTTCGCGTATCGGTAGCTGGACCGATGGCCAAGTTATTTAACATTCCCGAAGAGGGAGAAGTTTTGCAACATAGCCACTCGGGTGTAGCGTTGGTGAACCCCCGATTGAGATCAATGACACTGACAGAGGCTAATAATTTTTGGACTAGCGAATACGATGTTGATAGATTTCCAGAAGATCCAAATATGGCTGACCAGCCGTCCCTACCCGGGTCTCAAGGCAAACGAGTTGATAATTACGCGTGCGAGATACCTCCCGGGGTTTATTATCATATTAGCGATGTTTTAAGTGCTATGAGCGAAGCCATGTCCCCGGCGCATAGGAAAAGTCTGAAATTTACGCAGAATGTCGACGGAACCGTGACGGTTTCAAAACTGAACGATACGGTCTCAATTTTGTTTCCCAAAACAACACCCGGAAGAGGCCTGGGACGATTGCTAGGTTTTAGTAGTAATCAGTTGGATCGGTATCTCAATAACGAGACTTCGGAGTATCCCGCTGATATCATGAGAGGCGTCGATGCCATGTTTGTTTATACCAATATTATCCGTCAACAAGTGGTGGGTGGTGGTCAAGCCCCTCTGCTACGTTTCATAAAAATGCCAGCTTTTTCGCTACTAGACGAAGAGAACCAGGAAATATTTAATAATATCGACTTTTATCCAATTTCAACTAGCGATATACAAGAAATTGAAATTGAATTGAAATCCGATTACGGGGAAAATATCCCGTTTAATTTAGGCAAAGTATATATTAAACTGTTTTTTAGGCGTCGACGTCAATAGAACTTGAGCAATGGTGCCTAATAGATACACTCTGTATTTCCAAAGAGGATCCTCCCTTCCGGCTTTACACGCAAACGTTTTCCAATCGGGGGGTCGTTTTAGTGTCGGCGGTATTTTCAATTCTTTATTGCGCAAAATTACACCCTTTATTAGGCCGGCCATTAATACTTTAGCGTCCGAAGCTGTTGGGTTAACGAGTAGAGTAATTAGCGATGCACAAAACCCCGGAATATCGCCTCGAGAATCGATTAAACGAAATGTCAAACAATCTATAAATTCCCTACTACATAAAGGCGTGGACCGGTTCGTCAACACTCAGAGCGGGACGGGCCGAAAACGAAAGAGGACTGCTAAAACAAGCCGGAGCAAACGTGTTAAGCGACGCACTAAACGCGATTTTCTAGACTAAACATGTCGACCTACGAAAGTGTTCTATCCGATTTTGAAATATTTGAAAAGCCAGTGGTGAATAATAATATTGTGGGGACTAAAACGACTGCTCATTATCCAATTGCCCCACTAACTAATGCTAAATATGTAGAATTTATCATTCCTCCCTCAAACAATTATCATGATTTGACTAAAACTCTTTTGAGATTAAAATTTCGCGTTTTACACGAGGACGGCACGGCCGTTCCAGATGCGGAAAAGAAAGTCTCGGTAACAAATTTAATAATTGCCTCGCTATTTTGTCAAGTAGAATTATTTCTTAATGGCGTCGCTGTCCAACAACCTAATAATATGTACCCATATATGGCCTATTTTAAAATACTTTTAAATTATGGACAAACGGCGGCCAATTCCTGGTTAACTTCTATGTTATATTATTTGGATACCATTATCGATCCGGCGACGGCTTTAGAAGACGCCAATATTAACAAAGAAGATAATGGTATTGGTCGTCGCGCTAAACGCGTGGCAAAATCAAAGACGTGCGATGTAATTGGCGAATTATTTCTGGATATGTTCAAAACGCCCAAATTCTTACTAGATAATATCGAGGTGCGAATTAGACTTCATCGAAGCTCCACGGATTTCGCTATTATTCACAATGAAACGGGCAAAAAGTATAAGATTGATTTAACGGAATGCACCTTGTTTACGCGCGAAATTGAGGTTAATCCCGAACTGCAACTAGCTCACGCTCAGATGTTAAACTCGGGAATAAACGCTCGCTACGAAGTAAACTCTATTGTTATGAAAAATTTCTTAATAACCACCGGAACGCAAGATTTTATTAGGGACAGCCTGTTTACGGGGCAATTACCCTCGCGAACTGTCGTGGCTTTCGTTACTAATAAAAAATTTGTAGGGGAAGCAACTTCCAACCCCCTGGATCTCCAACATTTCAAACTCGATTTCATGCAATTCTCTTTAAATTCTCAAAATTATCCTGATATTCCCTTTACGCCTAATTTTGACGACGATCAATACGTTAGATGTTACAATTCTTTATTCGAGGGTCTCGAGATATTAGGTCTTGACCGGGGAAATATAATTTCTTACGATTTATATAAGAAGGGCTTTTTTGTCGTTGTTTTTGATTTGAGTAGAGAACATCTCGCTTCGTTAGGTTTAAATTCCATGCCCCAGACTGGTAACTTGCGATTATCGTTAAGATTTAGCTCTCCGCTAACCGAAAACGTCACGTGTATTGTCATGGCCGAATTTCCAAACAACCAATTAATAATATCTAAAAACAGAGAAATAATTTATAATCACCCCAACGTATAAAAGACTAAAACTTTATAAATACAATATCAGTCGCGAGCCAAAATGCACCAAGTACACACCGTCACGCCAAAGCTCGACATTTGCGTCATTGAGTCAATTGAACCTAAAATATTAATTCAAAGATCGGATACGCGTACAAAAACTATATTAAAACCTAACGCCTGGTACGCTTTGTTTCGGTTTCAAAATGAACTCACGTCCTTTTTTGACGGAAAAATACCTCGCTATCATATTTGGTTGCCCGTCAAAGAGCGCCTCAAGCTGGAATGCTTCGTCAACTCGAAAGATGAACGTATAATCGATCTTCGATACTATGAACGAGGCAGCGGCAGTCGTTATTTCCTGAACTTTAGCACCAGCGAAGGATTCAGCCTGAACAAAACAGGATGGCAGACATTGATTGATTTAAAGCCGCTGATTGACGAGGATCTCAAAGCTAAAGGGATAGCTGTCTGTCGCATGCGCGAATTAATTTTAAACGAGCTCACTACCACTTTGTTTGACGTCACTTCCACTTGCGCCAACGTCGAGTGTCGAAAACAAATATGCCACTCTCAAAGCTGCTCGGAATTTGACACAAATTTCAGCGATCGAGTCGAACGTAATTTGCACGAAGCGCTGCCTCAATTGGATCGTGAGAAAATTTTGCATCAATTTGAGACTGAACACGGATGGATCGAGGATCAAGAGGATATTTACGCTTATTTTGTCAACAGTTTTGCCGATTTAAAGAATGCCTTGATTTATGGCTATTAAAATGTACTGATATAGCGTATTTGTTTAACTGATATTGTTTTTATAAAATACCTTTGTGTGTATTAAATAAAGTTGTTTATTGGGAAACCATTTAGTCGTTATTTATACTTGTTGAGACATGGACGCTAAAATTAGAAAAATTTATTACGACGTGGCTAATCCGGCCGCCTATGGGTCGCTAGCGAGGTTACAAAAGGCCTTACCGCACGTGCCAAAAGCAAAATTAGTCGCCTTTCTCGAGAAACAACCGGCCTACACGAAACACCGATTTCGACGTTTCCGATTCAAAACCAACCAGGTGTACGCTTCGAGCATGGACGATGTTTTTCAAGCTGATTTGTTGGATCTACCGAAATTGAAACGTTTTAATAAAAATGTTCGCTATGTTTTGTGCGTCATTGACGTCTTAAGCCGCTACGGATGGACAATACCTCTTAGAAACAAAACATCTGGCGAGGTTATCGAAGCTTTTAAAAAAATATTTCGAGAGAGGATCCCTTTAAAAATATACACTGACTTTGGTGGGGAATTTAGTTCGCGCAACTTTGCTTCCTTCTTGAAACGGCACAATGTGCAAATACATTTTGCCCGGAGTCAGCATAAGGCTAGTTTAGCCGAGCGTTTTATTAGAACAATTAAGGAACAAATTGCCCGGGTTATTACAGCCACAGGGAATAAAAATTACGTTAAATATTTACCTTTAATTACTCAAGCCTATAATGAACGGGTTCATTCAACTACTGGAATTGCACCGGCTCATGTTAATATAGATAACGAGTCAATCATTTGGAATAAACTGTACGGGAAATCAAGCGGCATTAATCGATACGCACCGAGGCTTAAAGTTGGCGATCACGTGCGTCTCTCTATAGCTAGTCGGGTATTTAGAAAAATTAGCTCGGGAGGTACGTTTACTGACGAAATATTCCGCGTTGTTGACGTCATACCCAGGTCACCACCCGTCTATCGCGTAGCGGATTTAAAGGGGGAGCAAATTTTGGGTGTTTTCTACGGCGCCGAACTACAAAAAGTCTCGTTACCCGAGACTAAATTATGAACACTTCGCAAATAAACGCTCTTTTAACTTGCGACAAAAGAACGCGACCCTACTATTTAGGATGCTTCCCAGTAGACAGACTCCCAGAACGTCCTAAAAGGCCAAAATTTTGCTTTATATTCAATAACGAAGCTGCTGGAGAGGCTGGAGAACATTGGATAGCATGCTTTTCTAACAATGACACGGTAGAAATGTTTTGCACTTACGGAAAGTCGCCGCGATACTATAAAGTTAATTTAAAACGATACGGGAAACGAGTTGTTTACAATAAACAACAAATTCAACATCCATTTTTTCAACTGTGCGGTCTGCATTGTAGTCTGTACCTAGCGCTCCGTTGCGAGGGCGTGGCTAGACAGACGATATTAGATGCCATCTATGACCAGAATCTTAAACTTAACGATTATGTCGCCTTATTATATTTATCTTTACATTTAAAAAAACATGTACACAGATATTGTTCGCAATAAAACAATTTTTTATTTGTCTTAATTTTACATTTTATTATTTAATATCACGCCATTTATGGTGTTTAGCTCTTCGTTCGTTAGATGGCACTACTGGACCGAGATTTTGAAGTTCGTCTTTCTTTTTCCGAGGTTTTTTCTGTTTTTTCTTGTTCTTCTGTTTAGCGGAGGCCGTCTCAAACAGGTTTTCCAAGTCCGTTAAATTGTCCCCGTTTGCCTCCGCTAAATTCTCTTGTTCATCGACAATTTCTTCTTGAAAAGCGTCCGGATTTGCATAACCGACAGCCCCTTCTTCTAGTTCTCTTTTTGGCGTAAAAAATGTGTTTTGCAAACGATTTGCAAGAACTTCGGCCTGCCGTTTCACCATATCTCCAACATAGGTCGGCCCATATTGCTGGTAAAAATCTTCTCGTGTTGGTGTCCCCGCCGCCGTTTCGCTTTTAAAAACCTTTTGCCGAGGCTCGGTTCGTTTAGGCGTAGTAAAAGAACTGCCAGGCGTGCTTGTTGTCGGTGATGACGTGGCATAGTTCGGCCATGACAATTGTTTTTTTCGCGGGGGCATTTTAGGGGTGACCGGTAATGGCGGCGTGGGGACATTGGACATTGCTTGTGTTACGACCTCAAATTTAGGTAAAGGAATTTGTTTCTCGATACTTAAATATTTCTTAAAAGCGTCTAAATATTTATATAATTTATCGTAAGCATTCAATGGCGATTTTAAAATATCATCAATCTCTCGGTCCAAAGCCGAGTGTTCTTGGGCAGCTGTTGAAGTTACTGCGCTAGCGGGGACAAGAACCATTTGTTTCATAGTTTAGCAGCTATGGCTTGGACAATTGAAGGCAAGATTGCGGCAAGCAACGTCGTAAGAAAACCACCTGATTGCTGCAACAACAGCTTTTTTTTGCTTTTCTGCGACAAGGTACTTGATCCGAGTTGTCTAATAATTTTCTTGTACTTTGCTAGCTTTTTCTTACGGTCTTTACTCAAATAAATGCCCCCGCCCTTTAAATTCTTACAAATTGTCTGAAGGCTCTTTAATTGGGGCGTGCTACTATTGTTTAAGAGGGTTCGCCGTTGTTTACAGCTAGTTTGACGCAAACTTTGTAAATAAGGGACAAATTTGGCAAACTTTGTCGAGGGACGGGCTACGAAGAGTCGGGAGCCTTTTCCTGATCGATGTTTAACGCGCGGGGCCATTATTCAAATGACAATTAAATTTAATCGACATAGACATACATAGGCGATTCGTGAGGTAGAACACGCGACCTTAATCGTAAATTTTCCGGAGTTTCTTGTTTTAAATCAATTAACAAATAACTATAGGGTTCTTTAGTGGCTAGCCTGTACGCATCCGTAATACGTCTCGGGTTATCTGGACTTATTTGTTGCGCTAAATATCTAATAGAGGCAACATCGCGAGGATTTTTCATTATTATAAAATAGGAAGAGTTTTGAGAAATTATCCGCGATTGGCTACCCTTGGGAAACAGTTGTTGAGTAATAATAATGACCGTATACCCTAAATGATGCGACGTCACGCACACTAAATCGGCAATATGAGTTTGCTTAAATAATTGGCTAGCTAAGTCGTCTAGTATCAAGTAGGAATCGCGATTCATTTCCCAAAAGTCCGGATCGGCCGTTGGCAAGCCTTGAATAAATTGAATTCCCGGAATCAATTGTTTCAATTTTTCGTAGTTTGGCTGCCAGGCCGCGTAGCAATAAATAACCTTTTTATGCGGTGGGTCAAACATAAGCTGATGATTTTGCAATAAGTTACTTAAAAGAAAACTCTTCCCCGCTTGCGTTGGCCCCACGATTAGAAACTGAGCGGGTGTTTGGAACTTTAAAGAATGCGAGACTGACTCGGTTGGATTCATCTTGATTAATAAACATTTTTATTTTAATTAACAGTTTATATATATATATATAATATATATAATCAAAAATACAATTAACCCAAAGACCCTTAATAAACACAAATTAGAAAATCTTTAAACAAAATAAACGAAACCCTTTTACCCAAAAAAAAAAATTCCCCTATGAAGTAATTGTTTTTTTTAAAAGTTTCTCTTCTAATTCCAGACAACGCTGGCGGAAGCGTTGGGCGTTGAGGAGGTTAAAGTTGACGCGCGACTCGGAGGGTGGTAAGATGTAAACACGCACTACTGTAGCGAACACGACGGATGGATGCGCACGCGCACTTTTTCGGTTCCCGACCGCTCTTCGTTGGTGGTTGGGCATGTCTGAACCAGATGGTCACAAACATCCGTGCCATCGTTGGTCGGGAAGTCGGGAAACCCTTGCCGCAGTGGTTTGTTGTTGCACGGCTTTTTGGAAACCATCGCGCACGATGGACTGTGCTTACGATGTTCCCTGGATGGACTGTCCGTGCAACGCCACTGGTACAGGGCAATGCCGCAAAAGGCGCAGCGCGTCGTCTGTGTTTCTACATCTGCAAGATAGAAACCGTCTTTGGCCAGGGCTTCGATGGGAACGCAAGATTCCCACAAGCCCTCGAAAGTATGTCTTCGCCTAGCCTCGTAATTCATGCGAAAGAGATGTTGAAGCGGATGCTGACTCTTTAAAACCGTACGGTCGACTGGTTGTCAAATCGGCGTTCAACAATCTCTTATTCGAGGTTTGGCGAAATCTTTTGGTGATTTTAACGGCCTCTAGCTGCAACTTGTATTTGTCCCGTTTAAAATTAAAAGGGACATTGACTGTAACTTCCTTTTCCGGATTCATCGCCACACTTTCAAAGGTTTCAAAGTCAAGTTTTTCCAGATTTTCTCGATTTAACGTCAACCCTTTAATTTTCTTGACTTCTTTTCCTTTGCTAGTGCGAAACGAGTAACTTTTGGCACCGGTACTACAAAAGGAAGTTATATAATCACCGCCGAGTTCGTCCGCCCAGCAACCAATATGATTGCCAGTTGGAATGTCAAACTTTCCCGGTAGATGGCGGTAGATTATAGAGTCGGTGTCACAATACAAAGCTGCGCGGTCTAATTGAAGCAGCATCTTGTTCAATTCGAGTCGCCCGTAGCAAGAAACGAAGCTCCCCACGATGGCCGACCCCAGTTTGTAGTCTAGAACGTAATCGCTTTTGGCTTTGTACGATAAGAGAGCGATTGACTCCGTAACTGGCCGTAAGTCGACTAATTCCAGAGTGTAATCGCTCGCGTATCGTATCAATTCGTAATAATTGTTGATAAAGATGCTGCGAATCTTTCCCGTATTTAGCGCCATGCGACCCCAAAGAGAATTTAAATTAATTTTTGCGATATTACGCAGGGAAGGATTTGATTGAATATCCGCCACTGTTAGAGAAAGCTTTTCATTCCGGTTCATATCAGCGATATAGGCCTCTTTCTGCAGAGGTGTTTGCGCGTGAGCGGGAAATCCGGAATTCTTCACTTTCAAGGCGATAAAATCAGTCATGTACTGCGAGAAGAAATATTCCTTTTTGGGATAGTGATAAACTTCGAATATATCGAGGAGTTTATAACCATGTTCCAAAGCGGCATAGACTTCGACCGTTGGCCAGACTGATTCGAAAGCCCGCTCATTGACCGTATGATCGCAGATTTCCGCTCGCAGTTCTAAACACGTGCGACAGAGGGCGTAGGCTAATTTACCACCGCTGCGGAAAGGAATTAAGGGGATGTGAAGATCTTGAGGGGCCAGCAGGCGACAACTCATAACACCAAAATACCACCCTGGCGATTTGTCAAAATCTCTGTTATAGATAATGGGATGGCCGCTAGGGTACGGAAAATCACGACAGACTTTCGGATACAAAGAAATAATATCCTTGTAGAAAATTTTCTCCTCGCCTTGCACGTGGCAGTTGAGAACAAAATTTTCCGTTCGTCCCCCATAGAGAGCGCTACGAGCTGATATTTGAGGTCGAAAAGTTAAACTTTTGCAGAAAGCCTTAGCTTCGGCGTTTTCTTTTAAAAGCTTAACAAATTGACACTCAAAAATCGATGTGTACTCGTAGCCGGGCATATTCTCTTTAATAAAAAGCTCTCTATCTAGAGTCCGCTCGTACAGAAATCTGTTGCTAGCCTTGAGTTGGGTATTGTAGACATTTAGTTTTTGACATGGACAACCGTGAAAGTAGCAACCGTGGAAATCAAAGATTTTGGGCGGAGTTTCGCTATAACCATCGACTAAATAGCGACCCACGCGATATTCTCCACCGTAGCTTAAAGCAGTGCGCAATTTTATATCTTCCGTTTTCTCCACCCAAGCGAGATATTTTAAGCTAATTTGACTGTGATTAAATTTTGCGTTATACCCATTAGAAGGAACGATACCCATGCTGTAAGGTTTATAGTAATTGTTAAGATAAATAGTTGTTAGAGCACCCGCCAAAGTGATATTTTTTAAGCAGAAAGGGTCTAATTTTGTTAGATCAACGTAGATTTTTCTAAAAGCTTCGACGCCTTGTCTCAGGACTCGGACATCTTGAATGCAATATTTAATAAGCTCCTCTTTGATGTTGTAAATAGATCCTTCCATTGACGCGTACCAAGTTTGAAAATCTCGATAATCATTGGCCTTCATTTGAGCTACGTTAAAGTACGAAGCTTCAGGGATGACACCAATGTAATTAAGATTTTCTTCGGTATGAAAATCAAATGGAAAGAATCCTTTCGCCACATCGCCGAGGCTAAACATGCTGGTGAAATTACGCAAAGGCTGACTAATATAGTTATAGCTATCGAGAAATCTAATTTGCGGTCCCTCGAGATGAATCATAAGAATTTTACTGCCGTCAAAAATAACGGCAGGGGTGACGTGTCTATGAACTAAAGCGTTAAGAATTAAGAAGTTATCAAAAGCTTTCGCGTAATGAGCTACGACTTGCGTGTTAGTAAAGCGTGGTCGGTACGTTTTACGTTTTTGTCCAGTCAAAACTACCTGCTCTACGCTAAATAAATAATTTAAAAATTGCTCGACGCAATTGGCGCCGTAAAAAATTTTGGTTTCAAAGCCATCTTCAGTCTCTACGTCGCAAACTAGTAAAATGGGGACGTGGATATTATTTCTAAGAATAGTCTCAATGTCGTAATAAATAAACCGCGAGGCTTTCATTTTGGTTTCCAAAGGCATAACAAAATGTTCACCTGGCGGATGAGCTATTTTACACTGAGAGCATTCGGGATTGCAATCGTGGTCCTCACCCATCAGTCGCCCACATTCTAAACATCGTTTTTGGCTATCGCAGGTGCCATTAAGAACATGAGTGTCGAAGCAGGGGCCGGGGAAGAAATAGCGGTGGCATTTGTCACAGCGTTTTAAAACGTCCTCGCTGGTCGAATGAAAAGCTTCTCCTTGGCAGCGGAAACAGATATAGGGTTTTGTATCCTCGGGGCATTTATGCTCTTTTAACAATTCGTATTTATAAAACGATTTTAAGCATAAATCGCAAGAGATACAACCCCCCATCATGCCGTGCCAAGTTTTTGCAGGGTGGATATGGTCACCAATTTTTAAGAGATAGATAAATTTAGGAGCTTGGGGTCCTTTGAAAAATATGGTAAAATTATTCGCAGCATCAACTATTACGATCCGATAATGGGGAGCTAAATAATTTTGAAATTTTTGAATATCCTCTAGAGTAACGAAACCTTCGGGGACGCCGGCTTTTCGGTGCAAGATTTTCGCAATGTTACCTTGAAGGTCACTATTGCGTCTCAGTTTGTCAAAATTGTTCCGATTAAAGGGAGGACCTTGCTTATTTTGACGATAAAAATTGCGATCGGCCAGCTCTTTACCCAAAACTAAACTCCGAGCAAAACAAAGGTTATCATTATTTTCCATAAAAATAAATTGGTTATTTTGTTTAACGAAATAATCCAAATTAACCAAAGTTCTATTTTTTATGGACTTATAATAAACTCCTATATTCGCGTCGAGGTTTAAAAAAATAATGTCAAACTGAAAATCTTCACCATTAAAGACAAAGTCTCGACTAGATTGCGTTACTCTATAGATGGTGCGCATAATTCGTTTACTGGTGAATTTATCAATTTTTATAAATTTAATATTAACGGGGGTCGTCAATCCGGGGGAGCTTAAAACAAATCGAACCCGATTATACCCGGGATTCTCGGTTACTAATTTCCGTATAACTTCGTCGAGAATTTTTCGAAAAATTCGAAAAAAATCTCTTGTTGGGATGTCATTCAAATTTTTGAAAGCTATACGCAAATCGATTTGTTTACAGTGCCATTTGCGACTCATTTTGTCTAGCTGCCGCTCAATTGTGTAGTACCGGTTTACCTGCGCGTGTTCTTCTCTCTCACTACCCTCCGAGTCGCTGTCGCTGCTACTGCTGTCGCTCATTTTTTAAATTTCTATCAGAAATAAAACAATTAGAAAAGACTTGGCTTGCAGATTTATTGTTAAATAGATACGTACTTTACCGGGGGGCTGCTGTTTAGCTTCCTCGTCCTGTTTGACGGTCTCCACCAGCTTCTTGAAGGCGTTAAGGAATTTAACGCCTTCTTTGTTGTTTTTTTTTAAAACTATTTTCAGTCTTTTGTGGTTACACTCCCAGACCTTATCAGGCTGGGAGTTTCTAATATCGAAAAATTTATAGACTGCCGCGTCTATAAAGTAATCCCCCTGGCGTGGGGGGACTTTAGTTTCGTAGTACTGTCCTTCCTTTCTAACGCGAAAGGAGCCCTCAATACCACTGGACCCGACAATATTTTTCTGCAGGACGTCCTGCACAAAGCTTTCGTCGTCCGAGTCCAGCAGTATTTCGAGGGGTTCTGGCTTCAGGAACTGGGTGATGGTTCTTTTTCCACTGCTGGTAGAAGGGGCTGGAAAATTTTCTTGCGACGACGGCGGTGAATTAAGGAGCGATTGTGATAGAGACTGCGATTCTTGATACTTGTTCATGGTGGCAAGTTAGATTGTGAAAATACAATGCCGATGCTCCAGCTTTTATACCAAAATCTCAGGGCCATTTTTTTAGAATACAGGCCCAGATATGGTTTTTTTTTTATAAAACCACCTTATTTTACTTTTATTAAGTGTATCAACAAGCGATTTGTTAATTTAACCTTAAATGCATTTTTTATTGACGAGTTGATACTGGAGATTATGAAGGATATTAGCGTAGATTCGCATATAAAAAACACCTCTATAGTTTAATATTAATATACGTTTATTCATATTTAAATCATGTTAAAAATAATTTCACTTCCTTCCAGAATAATTACTTTTAACCTTCATCAAAAAATTTTGCCTATAAGGAAATCTTATGCATATTATTCGAATTATATTATTCCAATCACACCCAGACAGGCTCAAACAAACTTTGCAGACCCATAAAAAAAAACCTGCCCCCCTCGGCCTTCTGTCAAGGTAACTCCTTCTTAACCTTCGTGCATAAATTTTTAATATCACACGATCTTATTTTAATTACTTAAATCGTGACTAGACAAGTTTTGCATATAGAAAAATAAACCTAGACCTTGGAGAGATTTCTCATTCTATGAATATATACCTAATTAACTTTTTCCTTTTTATCGAAAAAAATAGTTTCTTAACAATCTTGAAAGCTAGACACTATTAGAATTAACCTCCATAATTTACTATATAAGCCCCGTGTTTCAAGGTGAAAGTTATCAGTTGTTTAACTTCTGTTACTTAAAAAACAATCCCAACCAAGATGTCTTTCTCTACCGCTCCTCGATTACCCGCCCTGTCGTTTGTCAAAATTCATCCGGCAGCGCTTACTCCTCGTCGTGCCACTCCCCACTCGGCTGGACTGGACTTATATTGTCCAGTAGATACCATGATTGAACCGCATGGTGTCAAAATCTTGTCGACCGGGTTAGCCGTTATGCTACCGGCGAACAGCTACGGTCGCATTGTTGGCCGTAGTAGCTTAACGGTCCAAGGGCTGTTTGTCGCCGAAGGGACTATAGGTATGTTTATTAGTTATTTTATAATGCCCAACAGTATAATATTTCTAAAGAATAACAATAGACGCCGACTATCGGGGCCCCCTGAAAGTGGTCATAGCCAACGTAGGGGAAACCCCCTACACTGTCCGGCGGGGCGATAGAGTTGCCCAATTAATAGTTACACCGGTGCTATTGTTAAGGCCGTTGGAAGCAGCGGTAAATAACTTTAGTTTTAATTTAGGATTCAGCGTGTAACACGTTTTATATATTGTTTCTAGAATCTAACCCCAACGCTTCGTGGGAGTGGGGGGTTTGGCTCGACTGGTGTCTAGTCATTTTTTAATGGTGGTGGGTTCTTTTGTAAATATCTTTGTTATTATTATACATGTCTTTTTGCTAGTTATTGTATATACTTTATGTTATTAAAAATTTTTATTTGTAAATTTGTATTTTCTTTTCAGACTTATAATTATAGGCTTATTGTACTAGCTATTTCAATATCATTTACTATTGGAACCCTCCCAATATGCTGTGCCGCATTTTCTTTTTTGTTTACGGGTTCATTAACTCTTTACGAAATCGAGCACATTACTAGCAAGCCAGCGATGAATATAGTTTAAGTTTTGGTTTGAGTTAATAAGATGACGTCATGGGGTTTAAAAATAGCCTGTAAGAGCTCGGGCCAGTCCGGACTTGTCTCAAAACCTTGGTTTGAAACCAATCTAGGGTTGGAAGTTTGGTTGGAGTTGGTTGGATGGCGGCCATCTTGGGGTGGCGGCCATCTTGGATCCATGCGTATTTGTATAGCTATCACTACTAGTTTTCAGCTTCATTTTGAACCTAATTTCATAATTTTACATAAATTATTTCGCTTTCAATAAATTATTGTTCCTAAGCCTTGGCCATGTTTTTGTTTAAGCAAGCCGGGACAACACGGGTCGAGCTAAAATAAGTTTCTAATGCTATATCTATGGAAAATGGTTTCGAAAGTGGACTCTACCTGTATTTAGGAGTCGTTTTCAAAATGTTTTCGATTTTTATTAACTCTGGGTATTTTATGAGACGTGAAGTAGGTTTTGAGCTTCATTTTGAACCTAATTTCATAATTTTAAATTGTATTGTTTCACTCTCACTAATTTTTTAATCCTGGCTCTTGGTACTTTTTTGTGTTATTTAAAAATATTACACAACGGTATTGTTTGTTTTCTAAAATAACATTTAATATTATATATGTGCGTAATTTTAATTAGTGTATTGCATTGCAATAAACAATGTTTAAACTGTGAATGTTTGTCATATGATTTGTTGTTACAACTTTAAAACTGTACGACTAACTGGTTTATATTGGAGGTGTTTAGCCTTTTCAAACTTTTGGGAAAATGTTGTGTAGTAAATTGTCCAGAAGAGGGGGAACCAGGCGTTTCACAATAGGGTCAGCCATTTTCTGGATGTGTTGTTGATTCCCACAGTTTAATACAGGGCTCTTTTCGAGCTTGGGAATTAATAAAGACTCTAGTTTTTTCAGGATTCTTGATCTTGGCAAGTACGGTATTGTAACTTCCACAAAATTTTGAATCACCTCGAATGTCGCTACTAAAGCTCTACTGGGATTCCGAAGATTCCCTCTATTAGCAATGTCAATGAGCCCAAATAGAGGTGAATCAGATGCTGGCACACTTATATTTACATAGCAACATGGCTCAAAACTATCATCCTTTTCACAGAAGCGAAGAATTACCCCTCCAATGTAGGCCAAACTAGCTTGCTTGATGAAAGGGGACTGAGTTTCAGGGAGTTGGGCAAGTTCATCAAGTGTAGCCATGATGGTGTCAGGTATGACTTTTGAGACGTCATACTCTTCTAAGGGGAAAATATCTTCATCATGGAAGGTTTTTTCTTCTTCAGGCAATCCCAAGATTGGTGTGAGGCTATCTTGTCGGCCGTTGGCACCAACAAACTTGTTAAATTTTTTGGAACCGCAACGTAGAATGTTTTCAATGGCAAAAACTGCTGCCCTGGCATCTATTAGATCGTTTCCCCCGGAAGATTGTCGCAAATTGCAAAAAAACATTTCAACACAATCGCTTGTAAGTTTGCTTGTTAGAATGAAGTGGAAACCATTAGACAAAAGATATTTTACGCATGCTGTTGTAGATTGCGACGGTAGAATGAGACATTCAAGGGTTTCCTTGGTTAAAATATTGGGTTGGTTATCTTTTAGATCCTTTATGTAGTCAATGAATGTGTTTTCCAGCCAGTCGATTCGTTCATCGCTTATTGAAAAGAATGGCATTTTGTCTATATTTTGACTTTGTAGATAATGGGACCGATTTCTAATGTTATGCATGTCAAACCACTTCTTCATTACTCGTAAGTAGTCAATTGTTGGCTGACAATTTTTAAATTTAAATGCTTGTGGGTGCGAAAATCTATTATCTTTTAAATATTGTAATGCTGTTATAACTTCAGTTGAAAAGATGTCTAAAGCTCTACCAACATTCTTTTTTTCAAATTTGTTGGATACACGTGCTTTCTTGTTAATTTTTTGACCGGTTTGATGCTCATATCTTTTTGAAGCTCGTATAAGGTCTTAATGTATGACCCGGATATGTCAGTTGGATGGTTCTCTTGTTCAGTTGCCTCCAGTAATTGTGTTCGGTCATTTTTAATTGCATGACTTGGATCAAAACTTAGGAATAATTTTTTACTGTTGTCTTTAGGATGAGTGACCTCCGCCTTAAGGACTCTTGCACCACCACCAAACCTTCTAAATAAAGCGACATTTGTTTTGGCATTGTCAGCAACGAGTCTAATGACAATAAACCCGCAATTTTCGACTTCACGAATAACTGTGACGGTTAGATCATAGAGGTCTCTTCCTGTAAGCTGCTTAGAGAAGAAAAATGCTGCTGGTAATGAAATGGATGTTGAGATGCCATTGATGAGGAAACAGAGAAGTTGATTAGCAACAACTGGATCACGCTTGGAATTTTGAAGTTCTTCCGCGGCTTTAGAATTGTACCTAGCAAATTTCTCTTCGATGAACTGTGTTGTGTCTTTTAAGCCAAATAAACGGTCTAGTTTTCGATCATATATAAGTTGACTGTTCAGTGACATTTCATCAATAGCGATTTTTCATGATCATTTAATTTTTTGGTTTCGAGTGTTAGCCTCTTTTAAATGAGGTCAGTGACGCCACTTTCTCCATCCATCTTCACCACATGAGATTTTAAAGTTGAATTGCATGGTAGCTTAATTAAAGTCCTTGCAAATCTGTAACCCTTTGGTGAACAATATCTCCAAAGCACGCATTGCCTAATATTGTCATAATCCCATCTAGGGCATTTCTTGGGGAAGTTCCGAATTAAATCTAATAAAAACAGCGCCTGGCTAGACTCATTTTCATCAGCTGTTTGTTGAATAATTTTTACTGAAATGTGAAACAGGTATATTTTAGTTGAATTTATAATTGAAATTCTTTAAAAAAATCTAATTGTTCTATCAGGAAGCGATCCAGTATCTGCAAAAGATGATGGTGACGAGCAAATTTTGACAACTTCAGGGTCTATATCTACCAATAAACCAATTTCTTCTTCAACATCTCTGAGTAATTCGGCAGTACCATCCCAAGAGATTGGAGAACATCATCTATATATTTAAACTTAAGTAAGTTAATGATATAACTTGTGAAAAAGGTACTGATGGTATTTGATTAAAGGCAGCAACACTGGCGATGAAGAGACTGATGATATTTCCCAAGAAGGCCCTCACAAGGCTAGAGATAATGACAACTATGGGCAAAGTCCCAATAGGCATGATGCTGATTTCTGTATTATTGATGATCCATTTGTTTCCAATGGTTTGATTTTCAGCTATTTTTACAATGATTATTTGAATAGTACTTATTTTTAAAGGACTATTGGACTCTTATTAAAAACGAGGACTACCGCGCCGCCATGGCGTCTGCTCTTGAGAATCTTAAACCATAGATAATAAAGAGAAGGATCGGAAGGTATGCCTTCCGCTTACGCGCTGACGAGGATGCCGCCGCGCATGCGCTGGTTTCAGGAAGTAGAACTTACCCAGTTTGTTATCATTGTTGAAGCGCGGCGAGCTCTTGCCCTACCTTCCGATCCTTCTCTTTATTATATATGCTTAAAAAAAGAATTCACAACAAACAAAGAAAATGGAATTGGATTTGATCAAAATCTGGATCAGCCAGAAGATTTGGGTAATGAGCAGGAAACATTTGTGGATAAACCTAGCGGAAAAGTATATTTCCCCTGTTTTGAGTTGTTCATGCAGCTGCTTGATATAAAATTGTGGCGAACTGACAACAAACTAATTTTGATTAACAGTTATATTTAGGATCAGGACTTCACTTGGATTCTCACAAATGGAACGATTGCTTGCTAGCACAGAATGAGTCCAAGTTTACCAAGAATCTTGCACTGATGATTTGGGGGAGCAAGGAGCTTAGTGGGAGAAGCGTTGCTGGTATTGCGTCTAACAGAAAAGGACCAAATCAAAACGAACTTCCTAGGCCCCCACTTACCCCTCAAAAGCTGAATATCATAAAGGGTAAATTTGAATTGTTTTATGAATAGCCAATTGTTGCTAAAATAGAGGAGGAAAACAGCAACAATCTTGTCTTTGTGAATACCAGAAATGACCGTAACTTTTTCTTATTATAACCATTTAGACTGCGTTCGGTACCATGCCAAAAATAATGGCAAAACCGATGATAATCAAGAGGCTGCTACAAAAAAGGTGAATAAAGTGTTGTCCGAAAAAATTTCCGATCTCCGACGGACACTGATCAAAAAATAATTTATTTGTCAATATTTAACAATAAAATTTTCAAGTTTTATATGGCGTAAAATCATTGATACATTTTACTGTAAATTTTTTAATACCAGTGAACACCATCTGGTTGATACCATTAGGTACACCAACAGCCCCAGTTGGATAAAACCATTCTGCATACCAATAACCACCATTTGAATAAAACCATTAGGCATACCAATAACCACCATTTGGATAAAACCATAAAAATACCACTAACCACTAGTTGGATAAAACCATTAGAAATACCAATAACTACCATTTGGATAAAACCATTAGAAATACCAACAACCATCATTCGGATAAAACCATTGAAAAACCAACAACCACCATTTGGATAAAACCAGTAAGCACCATCTGGAGATATGTTCCAAAACACATATGGAACCATTAAACCACAAAGATATGGTACCAATGGGAGAATTCTAACTGTTTTTTATAAGGGCATCCTCTTGTCTAGCACGTCAGTCCAAATTAAGAGAAAACTCAGTCCTAAATGGGCAGGTCCCTTTAGAATAGTTGACAAACATTCTACTGTAGTCTACGAGTTAGAGAAAGCTAACTCTGGACAGAATGTAGGAAAAGTCAACTAAGAGCATCTAAAACTTTATTGGACAAACGTTGGTGTCTTCGACAATCAATCGTTTCACAGTCACAAGTTGCAGATGATCCTGAGCCAAGTTTATCAACGGGCGGTGGTCGCGCGCATCACCCCCTGCGGAGACTTCCTCAACCTTATCATCTGATACGTCAGAATGAACAACGCTGGACAATCAGACAAAAGATCAACAGATCATTCCTGCAGTTCCACTCGCACCTAGCCTACCTACTGTCTATGATAGTGAACCAGGCATGGCCCCACCAATCACGATATGCAAGCTTTTCAGCTCACTAGTCCTTAAGGTGCATTCGCAAAGGCGCTGAAAGCTGAATCCAAAATCAGTTTTAAGCTTACCCTTTTGCATACAGTCAGAAACTGGTTTTTTCAAGCCGAAGAGCAAAGCAGACGATGAAAGCAGGCTTATTTTAAGTTTCCGCCGAGATCAAACCGAGGTTGATCTTTCAGCTTCTAAGCCGTACCACGTGACGCCGCGAGCCAATCAAAATAGTGGCGCAGGGGTGAACGTTTTGAAATTATTTAGGCGCAAATTTTAAAACGGTGAAAGTTGCGTTTTTGGCTTGGGCCTCAAAATGTTTTCCGGAAATACCGTAAAAGAATTAATGGAAAAAGAGAATGATGAAAAAAAGCGTCAAATATTTGACAGAAGAGAAAAAATAATAAGCGCCGTTCAAACCTGCGATATTATATGGAACAAGTGTTTACCGGAACATAAGGATAATATTGCTGTAGATGCAGCTTGGGATCATGTTTCCAAAGTGACTGGCTTATCAAGTAAGTACAATTCCTTTAAATATCAGCAGGTAGAAATATAGACTTTTTCTACTTGCTAAAAGGGAAGTAATTTTTAATGCAACCATAATGTTTGACTATGATGACATTTTTCATAGAAATTCTTGCAAAAAAAGAGTGGAAGTATTTGCGAGACCAGTTTCGCAACACTTTAACATTAATAAATGTTAAAAAATGTGGATCAGGATATGATCCTGCTAAAGATTTGAAAAAGCGAAGTGGCCATACTTCAAACAAATGTTCTTCTTGAAGGATATACTTGCAAAAAGAGAGTATGTAAATCACACCCATAAGAAAAAAACAAAGGGGGTGGGACAATATTCACGGTTTTGGGTAGTTCCTGCTGTTATCGACCGGTTTCTAGGAAAAATCCAATTGAATTTTTTGCATATTATAAAAGTTTAACATTTTTTGCTATTATTTAGTTTTTCAAGCAACATAGAACTTGAGGTAAAACAAGATGAATTGTGCAGCGGTTTCGCCCAGAAACCGTTGCAGACGACAGTGGACGAAAGCTTAAACTTTTAAACCTTTGGCTTATGCTCAGTCCACTGCCGTCTTGTAACTACCACGACCCCACACATCTAGTTTTTTCCGATTGCCACCCATCCCCCTTTTGCGGAAAGGAGTTAGCATCCCACTGGGAAGGAATAAAAGAGAAATTTTATATTGTTAGAACGCATTCGCAGTCGCATTCACGGACAGAATGTAGTCGTCACCGTTGCTGAACCGCGTGGTTCAGACAGATTTATGTTTAATTTATGTTTAAGTTATGTTAATAAAAGTTCAAAGAGTTTTTGATCTATCGCTATGTCTTCTAATTTGAAATAAGGTTAAAAGTTAGTCTCTAACCAAGGACCTCCGAAAGCGGCACATCCAAGAAAGAACCTGGGTAACATGATTTTAACACTTAGCGTTGTGACTACGGTCCTCCTTTATAAGGATTGACTGAACGCCTTGTTAACGGACGTCGATTCCGTTGCAATTGGATGCTCAAAAAATGACTCAGAAGCGACCAAAGTGAGTCCTAAGAATTCTCACCACTCTGAACTTCATAAACTAACTGCTTATGTGTTTCAGATTCTTTCAGACCTTGCTGCAGGTGGGACGCTTGAAACTGAACAAGGGGAAGAAATTGAGGTTCCACCTCAAATTGATTTAGAAAACCCATGTCCCTCTACATCACAAGCATCAATTTTGAAACCGCAAACTTTGCCCCATTCTCATTTTCGACCACCGGTGTGCGGCAAGCGCAAAGCAAAGAAAAGACACCTTGAAGATGACGATATTGATGAGCAAATAGCTCAAATTGACAAGTAATCATTGTCAGGGAAGCCAAAGTCGGTATGAAATAATATGGCTGTTTTGGAACTATAATTTTAGAGTTACGCTGAAAGTCGCAGAAAGTACTTCCAATAATGTACAAGAGGACGCATTTGATAGATTTGGGAAGTACATTGCGGACATTGCCAGGAGAGTTAAAGCAGAAAAGCGAAACCAATTTGAACTGAAACTTATTCAAACAGCCTTTTCTTTTTTCTCAGACTATGAATAATAATAACATGATACATTGTAAATAGTAGTATTTAATAAAAATTCGCGTAATATATATTCACAGAACCACAATACAATTATTAATTTATTTACTAAATTTTAACGAAGTGTTTTGAGTGTGTCTGGTTTGGTTACGCCTGGTATATTCCATTGCCATTCAACCTGTCCATTTTCTGAAAAGAAATATTCGGCAAACTGATCGCGAACGGCAGCAGCGTCTTTTAAAAAATTCCTTGCTCGAGTTGACTGTACATTTGCAAAGGCATTAGATTGTTCATTTCTCCACAATTCATTTTCCACATAACCAGGGGGGCAGAAAACCTTTTTTGGTCCATCCACAACCGCTTCTTCTGTCATTAGATAATTATGTAGTACCACCGCGCCTTTGGTGACCAGATCAACATTGTTTGGTGCTAGAATTATTGGTCTCCTAAAAATTCGCCACCTAGCTCCCAATATTCCGAAGGCGTTTTCACTACACCTCCTTTGAGAAAATCATTACATTTATACATATTTAATCTAGAGATTTAAAAAGGTTGTTTAAGAAAGTTACCATGCTCGACTGAGCCGATAGTTAAAGACCCGTTTTTGATTATCCAGGGCTTCCCGGTTGTATGGTTTTAAAAAATCAGGGCGCAATTGGAATGCGTCATCACCAACCATGACATGGGGTGCTAGTATTGTTGTACCTGGCAGAAGCGCTGGTCCTGGCATATTTAATTTATTTTTTCTAAGGCATTTCCAATATCTGAAGCTTTAAACACCCCCCCATACCAGCTTGAACCATAAGCACCAATATCAACGGCAAGAAATTTATAATCAGCATTAACTACCGCCATTAGGTTGATAGAGTTTGTTCCCTAGAAATGGTTAAGAAAATTTACTATAAAAAGTTAAATTAACATTATTTTAAATTCGAGTGCTCATACTTTATAATTATAATACATGGATCCTGTGTGTGCTGAATTAAAATATGCTTTCCGTCTACAGCACCAATGCAATTTGGGTATTGCCATATTCCATAGTATTTTGCCACAGCATCAGCCCATGTTTTTTCAGTAGGCATCTGAAAAGTGATATTAATTGTGTAAAGAGGAAACTATAAATAGTTTGAACTATATAATTACGGGAAAATAAATGGGTCCTAAAACATCCCATAAAGCTTGGCACGTTTCTTTCACTATATAGTGTGTCGTGGATATACCGGTTCTAAAAGCGTATGCAATAGATACCAGACTATTTCCAGTAGCCAGATATCTTCACAATTCAATTAATTAATTAATTAATTATGAATATAATTATTTAAATTACTAAAATTAACTAATTAACTGTGCTTACCTTAATGTGAGTGCCAATCTTTGAGCTGGGGAAATCGGCTCTCTTGAAACAGGGTACTTTTTCAAGGAAGTTTTTAATAAAATCAACAGTTTGTCAAACTGTTCTGGTGCCATACGGGTGTAGTTTTTAAAATAGGCGGGGTCATGCAATCTCATTGCTTTTAACTGTAAAAACCAAGAGAGGGTAAATTAAAGTCCCCCATCAGAATGAATATGTCATGATTGTGTATAACCTCAGAGATGCCGGTCAGGGCAGCACATAGCGCAACTACGTACTCTTTTTTAACTGGCGTTGGAACATACGCACAACCAGTTAATATTGACCTTGTGTTACACTTGGCCGAGGCGAGCCATAATTCAACTTGGACCCCTGATGATGTTGTCAATAAATCCGAGTTAATTGTTTGTCCAATAGGATGAAATTTCTCGTGTATTGCAAGCATAACACCACCTCCACGCTGGCGAAAGACAACATAATGGCTGCTAAATAATTCCGAATTTGTCACATTCGCATCCAACCAGGTTTCCGTAAGCGCAAAAATATCCGAACTAAGGTTTTCCGATACCAACTCTATATCGCGTAGTTTGTTTTTTACACTCCGAACGTTTGATAAAAAAACGATAGAAAATGCGATTTTTTAAAACAAGATTTGGTATAAGGTTTGTCTCTAGCCCTAAAGCCATTGACTGGCAACTCTTGAGCAAGATTCAAATCATTAAAAAAAATGAATCGTTCAACTGTGGGAGACCACAATTCAAACAAGTAAAGCATTATTGCAGTTGAAATTTCAAAAATTACGTTCTGAATATACGCACTTTGAATGAAAATAATTGCAGCACGAGGAGCACATAGTTCTTTTCTGATTTCACCGAATGACCTTTGAACAAGAATTACAAGTACTACGTTTTCCCGACATAGTTTTTAAAACGGCTATATCAGCGCGAGGCTTAAGCATACACGGCGCGAGGCCTAACAACCAATATTAAAAATACTGAGACTGGAGCACTAAAAAAATGCGACTGCTCTCGATGAAATCCAAACACCCAATCATTTGGGTCCAATAAAAACTGCGGCAAAAACATTGACTTAAGAATTGAGTAATTGGTTTTGATGCAACTCCTCAATACAGGCATATTTTCATCATTAGCCGAACATATGTTTGACGATGAATTGGACTCCCAACATCATGTCAACGCTTTAATAAAACGAATTTTCAAAATTTACTTAAAAATTCGTTTACATAAAATCAGCAAAGACATTAACAAGAAGCTGTTAGTAAAAAAATTAACAAATTAATCCTTTTTCAAGGGCAATAAAGTGTTGCAAAGGCTAGCAGTTTGTTAAATAATAAAATATATATTCCTCTCTCTCCCCAGAGAAACACTGTTATAGTTGCTTTCCATTGATTTATTTTTTATCTTGAACATAAATATATAAATTAACTCGAATATTTAATTAAAATAATTAATATCAGGGCCCACAGCATACGTGTTCCAAGATATGTTTCCTCTCTCCGAATTTTTCTTTCGTGACGCTGGTGCGCATGACTGAAATAAGTTAACCAATCATATTCCAGCATTAAATTCAAGAAATATATTTTAGCTACCGCTGCCGCCGCATAGTATCGCATGGCCTTTTTCCCCATAATGACGTAAAATACATAAATCCTGTGGCGTCAGCAAAAACCGCCCTCAATTGTGAAAATTCAACAGTAACTCTATGTATCTCTGTGGGTCAGCCTTTTTCTCGAAAAAAAAACGAAACCACAGATGTCGGCAGGCAGATTACAGAGATGGGGCTAGTACTATCAGTTTACTACTATCACATCGAATACAAGAAAAGGATTATACATAGAAACGCCGACCCTTTCCGTCGCCTACCTCTACCTGTGCAACACACGGAACCACCATTGCCAACGGAATAGTTTCTTTTGACGGAGAGAATTGACAGCAGTCCTACACCCACTGCAACTATAAGAAGAGAAACAAAATAGATCTACTACTACTAAAAAAGTCTATCTATACGAAAAAAGTTACGGCCAATCAAAGAACCCTCCTTTAGCATTAGAGGCGGTATCAAGTCTTATCTAAGAGAGCGACCGCTCTCCTAGAATCTACTTCTGATAAAAATTCTCGACAACGTAATGAACGGGTGGAATCGTCATGACAAAGAAGCTGGAAATGAAACCTTACTACACCCGACATGACGAACTATCGACTATGCAAGGCGTAGTAATGATTTATTATTATTTTTATTGGTGGAGAGAGGGGCTCACGTCCTAGCGCCGATGCCACAGACATATCGCGCACTTCATATTCAGGCCTTGAAGGGACCCGTGGCCGCGGCGTAACGTAGAATTCGTTCCACCGTCATGGAATAGACCAGAGAGGGCTGCACAGTATGTGAATCAAAGTGATCTAGTCTGAGTGAGGCGAACTAATCGCACTCGCACAGTATGTGACAGGGGGTTTCTTCCATTCCCCCGGCACGACCGGCAGAGAGGGTCCTCAGCAAGGCCCATCAAAAGGAGGTGTCTATTTAGCCGACAGTGTCCGGTCAAAAGACCGGTGGCCAGCTTAGTATCACATCTGCTGAGAGAAATAAGGTACCTAGCCCGAGACCTGCAGGGGCCATTGGCAAACTGTTTCGTCTGTCTCTGGCCCTCCATATTACGCCAGAGCTGATTTTGAATGACATTCAACCTGTCATGCAGGCTTCGTCTAGCGTACCCGTAGGGGATGGGGACGACCGGCGCCGGTCCCAAGAACTTGGCCTCCGACCTCTTTTTGCAAACCTGTCGGCTTGCTCATTTCCATGATGGCCGCTATGCCGAGGCACCCAGTACAACTGGATCCTGTTGAGAGACGCCAGTCGCACAAGCAGATCAAGGCAGCTGCGCACCAGTTGAGAGGTAATCTGACACTGGTTCAGCGCTTTCAGGGCGGCCTGACTGTCAGAGTAAATTCTCACAGTCCGTCCTTTATACCCTTTCTTGGTGCAGTAGTCCGCGCAATAACAGATCGCGGATATTTCCGCCTGAAACACAGTCTGGCAGTAGTGGCCGGCACCAGCGCCGGAATCAGTCTTAGAACCATCGGTGAACCAAATAGTTTCACTCCCGGTACCAAGAGGCAGCGGGTTAGTCCACTCGGTCCGACTGGGAAGGTGGATGCTGAATGGGTTTGTAAAATCAAAGCTGGTAACGGTTTTGTCAGAGCACTTCGTCAGCGATGGCTCAAGTGCAGCATACTCCCGGAAGAGCTTAGCATGGCCGTTATCCCAAAGTCTGGGTGCCCAGCAGCCATAATTGTAGAGTCTGTAGGACCCCATGGCAGCCCCCTCCTCAACGAAGAGATGAAGAGGAAGCATGTCAAGGAGTATCTCCAGGGAAGCAGTCGGGGTCGAACTCATGGCCCCCGTGATACCAATGCAGGCCAGCCTTTGAAGCTTGCGTAGGACAGCCTGCACCGTCTTGAGCCGGACCCTCGTCCACCAGACAAGCGCCCTGTAGGATACATTATGGGTCTAATGATCCCATTGTAAAGCCAGTGTACGGCCATGGGGTTGAGACCCCGTTTGCCGACAGAGCTCGTGGTTCTCCAGAAAAGAATTTTGGCCTTCTTGATGCTCCGATCAAGGTGCTGCTTCCATGTAAGTCTGCAATCGAAAGTCACCCCCAGGTAATGCACCTCGGAGGACATTGTCAGGGCCTGACAAAAAAAGGAGATATCATTGAACAGGTCTTTAGTATTCTTCCTCGTAATAGAAACAAGGGCAGTTTTGCCAGGATGATCAGAGAAGTTAACCACCCGGCACCATTGCTCCACGTTAGAGAGAGCAGAGCTCATAAGCGTGGTGTTAGTAGCCGGGAATTTCCCGGAAACCACTATCACAACATCGTCCGCATACCCGAAGCACCGGCAGCCCCTACACCCTCGAGGAAACCCCGGATTTCTTCCACCACCAGGCTCTACAACAGGGGAAGAGAACTCCACCATGAGGGCAGACCACGCTGGTGGTCAACCCCCAGAGAGTCCCCAAAGAGGGACGCCGTCACCTCGCGGCTGATAAGTATGGTCTTGGTTCAAAGGCCAAGAGTGTCGCTGATACCATATATCTTAACAGCTTCAGTAATAACTGAGCTGGAGACCTTATCAAAGGCCCTCTCAATATCGAGGATGATGGCCAGTGAAATTTCCTGAAACTCGAATGCCCTATCCAGGCAATTCGTGAGGCCGTGAAGGGCCGTCTCAGTGGATTTGCCTTAGGCAAAATGTGCAGAGGAGAGGGGTTACCGAGAGTACCTCGTCTCTATTGTCCCTGTCCACCAACTTATCTAGAGTTTTGAGGAAGAAGGACGTCAGGCATATGGGTCTAAATGCCTTCGTCTCGAGATAGCAACATTTTCCAGGCTTAAGAATAAAGATGACCCTAGAGCGCTTCCAGTCACGAGGTATGTGACCGAGAGCAATGCAAAGTCTAAATATCTTGCATAACGGAGAGACGATGTGATCAAAGCCCTCCTAAAAAGCCGAGGGAAGACCCCATCGGGTCCCGGAGACTTGTAGGGCTCAAAACAATCGACAGCCCAACCGAAGCTTAGGAATCGTAACAACCTGCGTGGCTACTAGCCAGTCCTCTCTCTTCGCCCTGTGCGGAACAGGGAAGAGAGAGTCAGGTCTTGTTGGATTGATTAAAGTAAAGTTGGGAAAATGGACCCCCAGCATATGCTTGAGAGTCTCAGCCCCAGACTTAGTGTACACACCCTCTTGCAACTTAATAGTATCAAGTCGATGCGTATTATCATTCGCGAGAATCTTCATGACCTTTGCAGTAGCCGGGACACTAGAGACTTGCTCACAGAAGGTCTTCCAAGAGTCCCTCTTGGCAGCCCTAATGGCCCTGTTGTAGGTATTAAGAGACTGTCTATAGCTAGCCCAGTCTCCCTTACGCTTGACTTTATTAAAAAGCCTTCGAGTGCATTTCCGAAACCGACTAAGATCCGCATTCCACCAAGGAACAAGCCTTGAGTGGTTTACGGTCTTAAGTGGACAGTTTTGGTGATAGGATTCAATAATAGAACACTGTAGGAAACCAGCCGCCCTCTCAAGATCCTTAGGTGAAGTTAGCTTAGGGGTATGACCCTCTCCGTAGCGTAGGGTTAGGTCTTCCCTATAGCCGGCCCAATTGGTCCGCTTTGTACTCTTTCCCTACTTTTACCGTCCCACCAGACCCAATCGTTTCCGAAGTTACGGCGCGTATTTCTCTCAGAATTCGAATCCACCCCCTATCATCCTTGGTTAAATCATGGGAAAGTGAGAGACATATTGAAAAATCGAGTGGTAACAGTAAATGAAAACTGACCCAAGTCCAAAATTTATCATTTTACGTAGGTAGAAAAACAAGGCACTTGAGTAACTCTCCCGCCAAGCCTTCTTCTACAACCCACTTCTTTATACCCTCTTTTGTGGTAGGGACAATAGGAAACGGTAGAAGTGGGATCGTTTCGAGTTCCTACCTGACGTCATCCGGTTCGCGAAAACAAAACCAACACCTGAAAAATATTTTTGCCGCCAAGCCCGACTTGATCCGGGCGGAAAGTGTTTTCCCAAAACTAGGCGAACAAGATGGACCAAGGGCTGTGCCTTAATACTAGTTTTACACGGCTCACGTGGCCCCCAATATGGTTGATCTCCTTAAGGTATTATTAAAATAAACCGTACCACTAAAAAACATTACTGAAACACAATCTTGCATCCTTAATTTCTAATAACGTCACATTTCAAATATTATTAGTATAATTTTTTAAACCATACGATTCAAATAATGTATCTAAAACCAAATCTTCCCTTCACTCAAAAAGTCCGCGAAATTTAAACTACCTTTCTTTCCTCTCTCTCTCTCCTCTCCGAGCGGGAAGCCCCTTCCCTATTCCCCAGGCAGGAAGTTCTCTCTCTCTCTAGTCTCTACGTCGCGCTTTCATTCGCTTCTCTCCGAGCTTCTCTCTCCAAATCATGTACGCTCTCTCCGTATCGTGTACGCGTCCGGCACAGGTACAGGCGCTTGGGCCCTTTCTTATATTTTACCGGAATTAAAATTCCTTGTAAAATTAACAATATGGCCCCGGCCAAAAAACGTTTTGCCTAGGCTAGCTAAATTTATTGTAAGGTGACCCCGGCCTAAACCTTACAAAAATCTCCTAATTTTTGGCACTAATATTTGTGCCAAAAAAGTTAATTTAACAACTATTTTATATGCATAAAAGCATTTATCTTTTTTGTTTTTATACAATTTTAGAATTAAAAATGAGGTTGAAGGGATGCTCAGCCAGCCAGGGTCGGACCTATATTTTGCAGAACCTCTAAAACGCGAATAAGTAAAAACCTGGATAAAGGAAGCGCGTGAGGAAACTTTTTTTACGCTTAGAGGATAGGCAACTCCCTATCATCGACGGCAGCTTATTCGATATTTAATGTGTTACAACTTTGGTTCTGCGTGCTGATAACATACGAAAGAAATATTTCGAGACAACAGACAAAAAATACTCATCTTCAGGATTTAAAATGTCGAGGTTTTAAATAATGTAAATCAGTATTTCCTTTGTCTGTTGTCTGCACGCACAAAGCTACGTTAATGATCGCCACTAAGCCGCTTCAACATAGAAATCTGGGTTTGCGCGTGCTGACAACCAAAGCTGGAACAGATTATATATCGAATAAGCTGCCGTCGGAGATAGGGAGTTGCCTATCCTCTAAGCGTGAAAACAAGTATCCTCACGCTCCTCCTTTATCCCTGGTGAAAACATTACTGAATTTTTAAAAAATTCTGCCCTCTCGTGAAACCCTTAATTACCATCATTAAATTTACTATTTAAATTAAATAAAATTACTTAAATAATAAATACATTAG
The DNA here is from genome assembly GCF_054372755.1 of Phalangium opilio. Lineage (NCBI taxonomy): Eukaryota > Metazoa > Arthropoda > Arachnida > Opiliones > Phalangiidae > Phalangium > Phalangium opilio. The sequence goes on along the minus strand of NW_028324201.1, from coordinate 2,077,583 downwards.
CAATATATAATTATTTAACTTTAAATCATCACGATCAATTAATTGAAATTATAATGCTAAAAATAGATAGATGGCTGGCTATATAGCTAGATTTGAAAATTTGATCTTGCTGAGGTTGCATAGTTTACAGACTAGGAGGATTCATACCATTTACGCGAGGAGGCCCAACTTTAAACTCACCCTGTGAGTCAGGCCTCCTTGTGTAAATAGTATGAATCCTACTAGTCTGTAAACTATGTATTCTCCCTTATTATCTAAATGTTCATTTTTTTGAGGAGCTTAAGTTGTAGATTTTTTATTTGATTTATTCATAGTAACGTTATTTTAACCACCAATACCCTTTTATTTATAGTTGAGTAACTATGTTTTTAGAATGATAACTTAATTTAAATGTGATGTCAGTTTGTAAATCTAGCTAATTGAATTCCCCCTTTCCCACAGAGGTCTGAAATTTAAATCACTTGGCAGAGAAAAGAGGTCGTTAACGTTTAGTTACAGACTCTCAATGGGTATTTTAAAAACTAGGATTCTTAAAATTGAAATTCCAAATTATAATTAAATACTTTTTGTTTGATACGATCTGGGGTTGGCAACCAGTCTGGGTGAGTATCGGGCTAAACTTTACTTTAGCTCACGCATTTAAAATACAGTTTTTTCAATAAATATCATTTATTCAAGGTTAATTTTAGGCTAATTTCGTAATTTGTTAAAATTAAGGTGCGGAAACTAATTAAAATATCTAAACTTTACTTTAGCTCGTGCATATTAAATACAGTTTTGTTCAACAAATATCATTTATTCAAGGTTAATTATAGGCTAATTTGTTAAATTTAAGGTGCGGAAACTAATTAAAATATATATTTTCCATGTTTTTTAATATTTTACCCTTTACCTTTTGGTTAGATTATTTTAGTTTTTCAAATAATATCACACCTTTTCCATAATATTGTTGTTTATCTTCATTTACTTCCCAAATAATATTATGCATTTTCCAATATATTGTATTTTGTTATCTTCATTTAAGTTCCGAAATAATATTGCCCCTTTTCCAAAATTTTGATTAGGTTAAGGTTTGGCCGTCATTTAAGGGTTATATTTTTAGAAATCCTTCTAATAAACTCTGCCAATTATGGACGACAAAAGCTATGAAAATATTGATTAAAATAGTTTCCGCAACTTAAATGTAATTAATTAACATAAAACTGGGTCCTACGGTCCATTACATTCAATTCTGGCCGTGTCTGGGTACATCTGTCAACAGAAAAATTAGACATTCTAATATCACACACATCCTGTGAACTCTGGCCAACATTTCCTATCACTGTTTCATTTTCAGCTTCAGAGCAAATCTCTTCTTCTAACAATACATCATCAGCTTCAGATGTAGAGTCTAAATTACGAAATACCGAAGATTTTCAAAATAAGCTAATAATATATAACAAAAATCAGTATGGAGTAACTGATCTTACCAATAATATTTATTATGAACCAGTCTGGGTGAGTATGGTCAAACAGTGTTAAGGACAACCTATCAAATGAATTTTTATTTTAATATATAACATCATTATAAAACCATTCTACTTACCCGAGACGAAATGCATTGAACATATTCTAGTATGTTCTCTTAAGGACTCAGGTCCAAGGCCCAACTTTTGTAACCAAAGTTTACGTCGCTTAGCGCATAATTTGTACGATGCTTCTCCTTGGTTTTTTAAAATGCCCGGTATTCGAAAGAAGCGAGTTTTCTGTTTTACTTGAGCAGCTTCTACAACTCTTCAAAGAACAAATTCTAACCGTTTTATTCTTAAAAACTGGGTACACAACACGTTAAACCGACAAGCCTATATCTACCAAAATGTCGTCGGCACAAGACGAAGGGGAATCGGAGCTGGTTCAGTGTTAACGCAGTTTCTTAAACCAAACTGAAATGACTCAGTTTGGGTTGAGAACTTGAGAGTGACTCTGTATTTATGACATCTCATTTTGCCCTCTATTGGATGTATCAAAACTTTCGTTAAATTCAGAAAAATAATTTCAATTGAAATTAAATACGTTACGCCACCTATGAGGTGTAACGTGACCTACGGGTGAATTTCGAGTTGAAAATTCGCGGGAAATTTAAAATTCGAAATATTCATTTATGAAAAAATTCATCAGTTCACAACATTTCCAGTCACAACATATCCAGCCAGCCGTCCAGCCAACAGAGGTCGGAACAATAAGTTTTTCAGCTCTAAAGAGCGGCAAAACTTAAAAAAACTATTGGCTGAAAATGAACACTGTATCTCAATAGGGGCCGGAAAACGCCCCCTTCCACTGTAAAACCGAGCCCTCTTTAGCATAGAATCAGGAGAAGGGATGGGGGTGTTAATTTTGAAACAGTCGTGGTCATTCTGTTTTTTTGACTCTTCATAAATATTGAAAAAAAACTATTTAACGACCTTGGCCGTTCCTTTTTTATTTTTTTATAAAGCAAACAATCTACCCTTTAGAGATCTCGCGTTCATGGGCTGAAAAAGTCACGGCCCGCTCACGTCAAGAAAGGCTTTCTAAAGAGGAGTTCGAGATTTCTAACAGTGTTAAGAAAGGGGGAAAAATTTAACCCCCTATCTATGGAGTTAGAAGTAGTTCTTACCCCAGGAGAGACATACGCTATACCAGCTATTGTAATTGTTTACTTCCTTGGCTAATTTAATGGTCTTCTGCCATTAGCTAAAATGTGTATCAATAACAAAAGAGACTCAACTAACATTAAGACATGTGCAGTTAGGTTTGTAAACGACAATAAATAAGTCAAATGACGAAATGTTCATTTCCAAGTGTACAGGGTCGATCCCTTGGGGACAGGGGGAGGCTCCCCCTTAAAATTATATTTAGTTGGCAAATTGACGCTCACTTGGCAAAGTGAAGATCAGGGAGATTGAAAATGGACCTAAAAGTTAAGGGAAAAATATTTTGGAGTGAAATTGAAATTCTGGAAAACAGTATCAGAGTGACCGGAAAATGTATTTTCTGAGATTTGAGCAGAGACCAAAAATCGTGGAGCTCGCTTCGCTCGCTCCGAATATAACCTTAATTGAATTCAAACAATACAGTTTTCTTACATTTATAACAATAATGACTCTTGTCAAAATAATTCGAGTCATTTTACAATATTCATTGTACGAGGGACCATTTGACCTCATTTTCTCAGCCCATAGACTGTGGTTCATTACAAGACACACTTTTATAACGTTTTTAATTACAAACAGAAGTCCAAATTAAGGAAATCAGTGAAGTGATTTGCTTTGAAAGAGTGTTGGCAACTTAGTAGGATTTTTCCCGACCCAGGTCTTTTAGGTATCTTCATTTAGTAATTTTAAGTTACTTTCGGTTCACTATTTTTTAAATAATTAGTTACTTTTTCACTTACTAGTAAATTATTATCAGGCCTGCGTATTATCCTATAATTTCGACAATTTTATAAAATATCTAGATTCAAAGTCTTTGTTAGCCATGTAAGTTATTGCAAATGGTCAGGGAAAATTGATAAATTTAGTCAAGACAATTTGATGAATTTGGTCAGTGAAACTTGATAAATTTGATCAGGAAAACTTGAAAAATTTGAATATTTTATCTGGGAAATCGGTTAAATGTGGGAATTTCACTGTTTAAGTGTTAATAGTGCAGATTATGCAGTTAAAATTAGTGCATTTTCGAATTTGCTCGGTTAAAAAGTTGCAAGTGACATTTTGAAATAAATTCAGTGATTTTAAATTTGACACTGGAAAAAGAGTAGCATATTTTGAGAATTTTAAAGCTTTATAGCGTTTTGGCGCATATTTACATATTGTCAAAGCCATGCGGAGTGATATTCCATATTAAACCTAGTAGGAAAAAATAGTCCAGATATATGACTGTAACTTTTCTTCCATATTTTAGCTGGGGGTGGGGCTAAAAAAGGGGTGTGGGAAATGTTTCAAATGGAAGTAGGAAAATCCACTTTCAAACATTGGCAACACTGGAATCATCTACCCTACCGTCTACGAAGAGTGTGCCAATTTGCCAAAGCTTGGCAAAAACGTTTTTTACGCCATGACAATAATTTTTGAAATTTCTTTTTAATTATATAGGATTTATAGGCTTATCATAATGCCATGAACGTAGTCTGGTGAGGTTACACTGTTAAAAATAAAGGTATTTTGAAGGTACTACAAAATACCTCCGCGACCTTTTTAGTACCCATAATCGTATTCTATTAGTTGTCTCACAGTGCAGGTATTAAATGATTTCGAAAAAGGTATTTTAGAAATATAAGGTATGTAATGAAACCTTTTAGGGTTTCAGCGCATCTGGTGGTATGTTATCGTACCCTTGAAGTAGAAAAGGACTTAACAGATTCCTTTATAAGGATTTTTCAGCTCCGGCGTGCTGATTATAACTAACACTACTAAAGTAAAATACATGATATAATACTTCTATGCCAAAATCTCTAACACTGACTGTTTACTTCACCATTAGCACTGGTAATGGCAGCGTAGACGAAATCTCTATTGGAATATTATATATAAAAATAAGGAAAAGGTTCGGTAGGGTAGAATAGGGTAGTAGTTTTCTACCCGAGATTTCAATTTAAATCTCAAGTTTCCTAGCTAGTGGTTTTTCTTAAATATTTAGTTACATATAATTAATAATAATTAATATAAATTAATGTGTGTTTATTATGAGGAATATAACATACAAGCTTGGCCAACAACCTCCTAAAGGGTAGTGGATTTACAGGCGCTGTTAAGGTAATTAAACGAGTAGTTGAAATATTTCTAATTTGCATATGAAAACTACGAGAAAGCAATGTGAGTTTGACTGGGCGTTGATGGTCCAGTCAAGTACAGATAATCAAATTTTCAGATTTGAAGACATGATTATAAACCGTGAAGTATTTGAAAAAATTCTTATCATAGTTTTTTTCACCATAATTTCATTTCCTCAACATTGTTTCAACATGTATTTTGCTCTGAATGGTAGTTCTAGAAAAAATGGCATCTTCAAGAATTTTTATGGGTTACTAGTTTTTCACTAGAAAAAACGGATTTATGCAAGAAGAATGTTCGACGTAGCAAATTCCCTACCCATCCTCGACTACTTTGTAAGTTTTGATGGGAGTGGCTTTTAATTTCAAAACTCGCGCTCGCCATCTATCGGCATTATCCTCATATATTTTAGTCTTTAAATATAGATACTGCATAAGGCAAGTAAATAATAACAATTATAGTACAAAGAAATAAAATCCAGGACTTATAAGGCAAGTAAATAATAACAATTATAGTACAAAGAAATAAAATCCAGGACTTAAAGTAAATATTTAAAGAGACATCAATTATATATATTCTTAACTTTGAAACTTAATTCCACTAAATCGGGAGTTATATCGCATTGTTGTCCACTTTACTTTTTTACCACTGGCGCACTTTCGGAAAAATTATCTTACCACGAAAATAGAAATAAGAATAACGAGAAGTCGCTATATACAAAATTTTTAGGTGGGGTCAAAATATAAGCAGAGGAAGTTTCTCAATAAAGTATGCGAGGATGGTACCAGAGGCTAAAGCTATGATCCGACGTTCTTAGTACATAAATCCGTTTTTGATACTAGGTACTATTTTAAACTAACATTTGTTATTAGGGGTTTCAAATACTCGGATATCTAAAAAATTGAGCTTGATTAGTTAAAATGTTTACGTTTTAAAATCGGAAATATTGCGAAGCGGAAATTTAAATAGGCCGTTTTACTGCGATATAGTTATTAGTGTTCGAAAATATCTGTAGGTTAATCGTGATCTTTTGTGAGCTATCAACGAGTTTCTTTCCATTCGGCATGAGATTCGCTCACAACTGGTCTGTATAGAGCGACAGATCGCTCGCTAAATCTGTAAAGACGCTTAGGTGAAAAAGAACAAACACTGTTATTGGAAAAGGTTCAGATGGCGTTCGGTTTTTAACCATGGAGGGTTCAATCGACACAAATGGTGCTATAAAAAACCTAAAATGGTAAAATCTAAAACAATGGTTCACTGGTGTACCTTAAAGGGTTCATCCGCATGAAAGGCTCCTATATAAACCTTTTAAGGTTCAAATTATCTCGATGCAAGGTTCAGAGATAAACCTTACGAAGTTCATTTGAATAAAAGGTTCAATCCTAAATCTTGTAAGGTTGAATGACAAACCTCACATGGGTCATATGAAAAAAGATTCAATGCTAAACCATGGAAGGTTCAAGTATAAACCATGGAAGGTTCAGGTATAAACCTTGCATGGTTCATTTAAATATAAGGTTCAATTCTAAACCATCGAAGGTGTAGTAAGAAACCATACAAAGTTAATCTAAATAAAAGGTTCAATGCTAAACCATGGATGGTTCAATGCTAAACCATGGAAGGTTCAGGTATAAACCTAGCAAGGTTCATTTAAATATAAGGTTCAAATCTAAACCATCGAAGGTGGAGTAAGAAACCATGCAAACTTAATTTAAATAAAAGGTTCAATGCTAAATCAGGGAAGGTTCAGTGAGAAACCTCACAAGGTTCAATGCTAAATCAGGGAAGGTTCAGTGAGAAACCTCACAAGGTTCAATGCCATAACACTAAATGTTAATTTTTATTAAGGTTCAAATTAAAAAAAATTGAAGGTGCTTAATCACAATTTTAAACGTTTAATGATAAACCATTACGGGCGCCTCAGGTTGCGGCTCGTAATATTTCTTGACGGAGATTTATATACTCCTTTTAGCACGTTTGAAGGGGAATAATAATACATATCACAAATTTAACGTAACGAGTTTTGAATTTGAGGGGCTTACAAATTTGAAATATATTTTTAAAATGTATGCTCTTATAACCACTAAATAATGTGTACATTTGAGGTCGCATTATGTCACCGTTTTTAAGTGCATATAGCGGTGTTTTTTACGTACGATACTACTGTTCTTTAAATTTTACTAAGCGGTATATTTAGCGCTGTCAAGCTGGAAGTAGCCTATTTCTAAGTATTTTGTTTCAGAACCTTTTAGCTCAAAATGCACAAGAAATTCAATGGACGAAACCATTTTGGGTTGAAAAGGTAGGTTTTTGGTTTTGAGGAGTCGGAAACTTGCTTATTTATAAGATTTTGCAACATTATTAGCACGAATCATTTTCTATAGAGTATTTCGGCTCACTGCCTTTATTAGAGCTTGTGGGAAGTTAACATGGAGTGATACTACTCTATTGACAGTTTTGGTTTTCTAGTTTGGTCACAAGACTACAGTTTTTGATGCATTTCCTTTCTCTCGGTTTATTCTCTCTTGCACCCTGCTACTTTGATTGAAAGGCGTGATAAGAATGTCGTCCGCGAAACTAGCATTTGCAGAAAGGATGGTACAGTCGACGCAATTAAAAACTTTCTCTCCCGCGACGTCTTGTTTTAACAATAAGCCGCAAATTATTGATCTGATACAATTGATAAAAAACCTATCTTATATTATTGTTTGAATATATTTTTTACAAAGTGTTTTTTTTTAAAGTCGCCACTTCCCATTTCCAAATGCTAAATAAGGGGTTTTGAATCATTAGGGATGATTTTAAAGAGAAAGTGAACAGTTGAACATAGCTCGTCCAAATAACCGAATGACATTCCAGTAAAGGGGCAGTGATGTTAACTGTAATGTTCTGAATACACGTCCACCACGGAATCAATGCATTGAGCCATATTCATATACCCTTTAATATTACACAAATGTATACGTCAACAATTGTAGAATGATACTTCAAATCTGCCTTTGGTGAAGATGTGGCCACCGGTGCGACATTCTGTTCCACTATGGTTCGCAAAGGCCAGAGGGTGGAAAGAGATTTCCATCTAGATTAGTAGCGATTCTTCAATTCTTGATGTCAGTTTCAACATAAGTCTGCATGAACGTTTGGTTGAAAACCGCGCATTTCGGAGAGAACCATCTAGAAATTCAATGCCCAAGCAATTCCCTCAATATGTCGCCCATTGAAAACCGCTTGTCGGAAATAGATGTTTACACATTCAAAGCAGAAAGGGTCACAAAATAGTGCCTACATTTGAGAAAGTGGTCGTGTTCATTGTATTCAACTAATTGGGGTTCGCAATAAACAAGATGACGAACCTTTCAACACTCTAAGAAATGAAAGTGTTAGAAACGTGTTAAAACGGTGTAAACACCGTAAAAACACCCGAAAGAGAGTTTTATTACCTTGATTTTTAGGGGCCAATTAAAAGTGTAAATACGGTGTAAAATAACACTATTAAAACACCGTTTGAAATTAAACATGAACAAGTTGGGAAACCAAAATAAACCTCTCCGAGCCGAGACGAATTTACTTTCCAAACACAGGTCCACCAGCCAATGAGACAAACCGGAAATACATAGTTCTAATCGGCGAGATATTGCCATGATCATTTGTAAAGTTTAAAGCGTTTAATAATTTCCTTCGTATCCTCAATAATTCTAATGAGGACCTAATATCTATCACTTAAATGTGTATTTAACTTTCGGCTCACTCTGAACCGTTAAGACCTCCTATAAGAGGACATGAAACAAGGACAATTATGGTTAAGATCTAGGTTATCTTATCTCATAGACCCAGTCGTTTCAACACGTATGGAGAGATGAAGTATTAACATCCTTATTATTTAATGAAGCTAAAAGTTACGTTTACACTATATATAAATGTAGTAAAGATGAATTAAAAAGTAAACACCAAATTTTAAATGTTAATATCAAAAGATGTTCTTGGAATATTGAGATGAAACAGCTTTATAGCTACACAACTACTAAAAGAATCGTAATGCCGAAAATTATTTAAGTATTTCCATTTAATATTCTGCAAAAAGAAAATGTTATCGTTTTGTAAGAGATCTTTTCACCCTACTCGCTTTATATTAACTTTGATATGCGTGTACTGTTTCGATTCAGATGCATTCATTACTCGTTCTATATTAACTCTTACTTGTGTCAGTACATAGAAATAAGTTTATCTTAAATAATTAATTAAATATAAATGATATTAATTATTTTAATCGCCAGTAAATAACTTTAAAAATAGTTAAATCCTTTAAAATAAAGTTGTTCCTATTTTCTTTCGAAACTTTGCTAATATTGACGTTTAAAGTGAAGGGTACCCCTCTTGCCCGCTTTATTCAAATTTTGGGGTATATATACGATTCGTTTCCATTATAATAATAGATAAAAACGCATTCGCGTGCACCGATGGTGGAAGCCCTGCCATTGGGAGGCTAGACGTTTCTCGTAACCCTAGCCGATCGCCGCGTATATCTTGAAACCAATAATAGATAAAAACGCATTCGCGTGAACCGATGGTGGAAGCCCTGCCATTGGGAGGCTAGACGTTTCTCGTAACCCTAGCCGATCGCCGCGTATGTCTTGAAACCAAACGATGACGAAGGAAAAGAAGCCAGAATGGACTGACTGGCGTCCATGTGGAATGGACAAAGACCTGAAGATGGTGGTGCATAGAAGCTGGTGTCAATGTGGAATTGACGAAGAACAGAAGATGGTGGTGCATAGAAGCTGGTGTCAAGGTGAAATTGACGAAGAACAGAAGATGTTTGTGCTTGGAAGCTAGCAAGTACAGACTAGTGTCTATGTGGAGTGGACGAAAACCAAAGCTGGTGGTGTTGGAACTCAAGTAGAATAGCCAGAGGAGACAAACCCAAATTTCCGTGAACTGTCAATGCAGTCCGGAAATTGGGAACACGTTTGCTCCGATACGCAAACTGCGAACGCGGTCACGTGGGGTCTGACAGACAGACACACAGACACACAGACAGACACGGCCGGTGTAATACCTCTCCGTGACATACGTCACTCGGAGAGGTAAAAATTATAATACTGCGGGTTTCTTAAATAAGGCCTTTCATTTTCATTAATATTTTAATTTTAAAGTCAATACAAACAGTAAAAAAATTATTGAAAAACGTAATTGTTAAACCTTTTTTTAAAGATGATATTCATGAAAGAAAACAGTTTCATCCTTTAAATAAAACTACCAAAGAAATTGGTAATCTGGCGGTGTTGTACCTTCATAAAACTATGCTCTTACAGGTGTTAAGCGACACTCTTAATAGTGTTAGGCGATACTCTTAAAAAACGAGACTAGGTTTGGTATTGGCCTCACAGTAGGGCCAGCTATTGAAGCCAAAGTGGGGCACTTGCTTTTGTGACATGTTTTATCATTATTTTGAGAAAAATTAGAGTACTAAATGGATTTTTTTGTAAAATCTGTAGTGCAAATTAGATTAAACGCGTTTCTGGTGCTCGAAAAACTCTTAATGAAAAGAGATTATTAAATTTAACAAGAACGTCTATATCTACTGCTTGAATATTATAGCCTCCAAAACTAATTTAATACCCTATGCATTTGTACAAATCAAAAACTTTCTGCCTTTTACAGAAGTTTATAAACCCGTTAAAATGGCTTTATATGCAACAACCCTCGCTTAAAGAGGTATAGTTCTGCATGTGAGAACTTTCCTTTCTATAGGGGATGAAGTTCTCTCAAGATGGAACCCTGCTATGAATATAGCACCAATTGCTAATAATACTGCGGATAGTCAAAATTTTATTAAACAGTAAAACCACAAATGTTAAACTTTTTCGAAGCCATAGTGTAACGTTAATAATTAAATTTTGTTAAAAAGAAGAGAGGACTTATGGCAATAAAATACAAGTACTTTATTAGGTGTAAATTGCCTAATGAAAATACACTTGAGATGAGAGCTTTCGGCTCGAGAGCCTTCATCAGTCATACTAAAATCTAAAACGCGTGACACACACGAGGTAACCTCGGTTTTTTAAAAAATCATATCACGCCCTCTTTTGAACAAGATGCCTGTCGTCTATGACTCCCCAATATTTTGCTTCAGCACAGCCTTGATTTAAATTTAATATCCCTGATTTTTTAATAAATATACCTTCAATGAATTTTCTTTTTCGCCAATTTTTTTCCCGATATAAAAATTTCTGGATATTTAAAATCCATTACGTGACCTTTCGACTCCCAAACATGAACCGCTATGCCGTTTTCTTTATCAAAATTTTTAATGCATTGCTTATGCCCTGAGAACCTATTTTTTAACGTTTGTTGTGTTTCACCAACATACGTTTCGCCGCATGTTTCACATTTTACTTGGTAAACAACGCAGCGATTATCCAATAGGTTAATATCTCTTTTAGGCCTATTTTTAACTAAGTGATTGTTTAAATTTTGTCCACGTATATTTAATAATTTAATGTTGAATTTATTTTTTAATAATCTACCTAATTTTTCACTAATTCCCCTAATATACGGAAGCGCTAAGCATGGTTGAGAGTCTCTAGGTCTGTTGTAGTCGTTATTAACAATATTATTTTTAAAAATCGAATCAATTAAACCATTTGGGTAATTACTATTAATTAACTGATTTTTAACGATGGCTTTATCAGTCTCAGGTTCGTCGGAGATATTTTCTATGCGGTGTTTTAAGCTTTTTACTATACCTAACTTTACAATTTGGCTATGGCAGGAGTTATAATCTAGAAATTTTTTACAGTGAGTGGGTTTTTGAAAAAGAGTACATTTTAAACTATTGTCATTATTTAATCTTTTGGTCATTATGTCTAGAAAGGGTAGACTGCCATTATTTTCTAATTCGATTGTAAATTTAATAGAATTATCTACCATATGATTTTTGATGGTGTGACGTAGCGCATGACTGTTGAACACTTGACAGACGAAAAGTTGGCACGGGACTTCAAAATTAAATTCCAATAATCCAATTCCAACAATAATTGTATTAGTTTTCTTTACAAAGCTACTTCTACCATTCAAATGGACATCATTTTCTAAAAGAATTTCATTATTTGCGAGCTCGTTAATAATTGAATAGAGGCATTTCAAAATTTCCTGGCCACCGCCGCGTTTTGTTCAAAAGGTTTCATGACACGTGAGACTGAGCAGGGGCGGACTGGCCACGGGGCTGGTGGGCAATATCCCACGGAGCCGGAGGCAAAATAAGGGTTTGGGGGCCGGTCGGTCGGCCACGCCGACTGACCGTGGCGTTGATCTAAATGTCTTAGTACTAATTGTTTGGTAATTTTTATTTTGAATCAATTCAAAAACAGTTTGAAAACAAAAAGATAGGAAATTGGGGGAAGAAGCCTCAAGAAGAAGGTTATGAACTTGCAAGGCAATGCAAGCCATTGGACTTGTATTTTTTTCTATATGATATTAGCAGCCTAGGCGAAAGATAAGCTTTACGACCGCTCTTTACAAATTTACAATCGTAAAAAATTGGTTCCCACCGTCCCACGGCCCACGCCAATATAGCCACAGAGAGAAAAGTTTCAAAAGGCTTTATGGGGAAGGGGGAAGAAAGTGGCTAGTGCACGTGACATGAGTCACTGAGTTGAGAAGCAAAAATATTTTTACTTTCGGTTTTCGTTTTCAAAGCCATAATAATGCACACATTTAGTGGTTAGCGTAATAGCGTTATTTTGTACTTTTAAATTTTCCAAACTTATCAAAATGTCGAGCCCTGAAAAATCAAAAAAACCAAAGAAAAGAGTATATAAGGGAGGCGCAGAAAAAGCTAGGGCTAAGAATGTAGAAGGTTTAAAAACTGCAGCTTCTGATCCTAAACAGAGAAAATTGAGTTTTGGACCAGTGCCTATAAAATCTCCTGACCAAGAATTGTTCCCAGTTAATGCGGATCAAGATCATGATGCTGACGAATCAGAACTTCTCGATCGACCTACATCATGTCTGGAATTAGAGCCTTTAGTGACAAGTGAGATTAGTGAAGAGACTGACGTTAGGTCCGCTGATGGTGATTCCACTGAACCACCGACAGAGTTTCGTCAAATTCTTCCAGAACTTCCTGATAACGAGCTCGTAACAACGAAAACAGATGAATGTAAATTGCAACAATCAGACCAGCAATCGCAACATGGAAGTCAAGGATCCCAAACCAAAGAAATTATTTCACTATCACCGGAGAGAAGTTTGCATAGTTTCTTCCAAATAACTATAAACTGCAGTACAATACAAAAATTGGAATTCATTCAGAAACATCCAGTACAGCCTGAATCAACCGACGTGGATTTGTATTTTAAAACAGATCGCTTGTATAACAGAACCGTTGGAAGTCGAAAGATACATAGGAAGTGGCTAACAATCCATGTTATTGATAAGAAAATTCAAGCTCTTTATTGCAGTATTTGCCTGGCATTTTCCAACAAAGACAGCAGTTTCAAAAGTGGTTGCACAAATTTCCGTCACATTTACGATGCGGTTGAAAAACACGAAAAAAGCGTGAATCACAGCTCGTCAGTAGAAAGCTACATAGCCGCAACTAGTGATAAGTCTATAGCGGGCCTCATTATCCCGAACCTTGTGTCAGCCAAAAGAGCCCAAATAGAGCAGAACATTCATGTTTTGAAAAAGGTTTTCGATGTTGTTAAGCTAATTGGCCGACAAAATTTACCTTTTAGAGGAAGTTCATCACACGAAACCTTAAGCAGATTAGACGACGAAAGCGTGAATCATGGGAACTTTCTTGAAATTATGCGACTTTTAGCTGATAGCGATCCCATTCTTCGTCATCATTTAGAACTATCCATTGCAAAAAGTAAGAAAAGACAAGAACAACTAAAAGATCAGGGAAAATCAGGGGCCTTGGCTCGTGGAAGAGGAGGCCTAGTAACAATGCTTTCAAAAACAACTGTTAACAAGGTGATTTGTGGTACGTTAAATTCAATTCGAAAACAAATTGTTAAAGAGATAGGGAATGGAAAATTTAGCGTGCAAATGGACAGCACTCAAGATATCGGTGTTTTCGATCAAGCAGCGGTTTGCTTGCGCTATATTTGCGATGATAAAATTAGAGAAAGGCTATTTGCTATCTTAAAAGTTAAAGAATCGTCCGGTGTCGCTTTGCACACTCTACTTAAAGAATGTTTTGATGAGCATGGTTTAAAGTTTGAAAATTGCATTGGAGTATCTTTCGATGGCGCTGCAAATATGAGAAGTGAAAATAAAGGGCTAAGAGCCCAGATAGCAAAAAATAACGAGAAAAACGTTTATATTTGGTGCTAAAGTCACTTGCTTAATCTATGCATATGCGATAGCTGTGATAATTTGGAAGCGAAGAAATTTTTTGGGTTTTTAAATAGACTTGCAACTTTCTTCGGTGACTCTTACAAAAGAATGAGTGTTTGGATTCAACTAAACGAGAACATCTTTGGCCATAATCAACTTCGGCGCCTTCAGAAAATAGGCGAAACAAGATGGTGGGCTCGCGAGAAAGCTGTTGATTGGGTGTATGGAGAAAGTCCCCTGTTTTGTACCGTAACTAGCGCACTGCATTTTATTACGAAGTCTTCCAATTTCGATCCCAAATGCTCATCAGAGGCAAGCTCCCTTCTTGAAATACTTTGCGATTTTAAAGTCATTTTGACAGCGCACGTATACTTGGCCATTTTTGTTCAAGCTGGACCTGTGGCTAGATACTTACAAACTAAAAATATAGATTTTCTTACTGCGTGGAACATGGTTGAAGATTTGAAAGATGAATTGTCTAAGCTGGATTTCAAGAAAATTTTAGATAAAGCTACATTGTTTGCCAATCTTAAAAATCTCGACCTTAATCGTTACGGCCTACCTGACAACATTTTGGTAAGAAATGAACTGAAGATCCAACGTCTTTCTCGAAAACGTAAACAAACAACATGGCGAACTGTGCGAAGATGAGAGCCTTGAAAGCCCAATTGATCGTTTTAGAGTGGAGGTGTTCCGCGTTATACAAGACCAACTATTTAGTAGCTTAACGGAGCGTTTCTCCGATAACCGCAAACTAATTTCGAGTGCGCAATACCTACACCCACGTCATTTTTCGGAAATTCAAGAAAGAGGCATACCCCAGATAGCTCTTTCAGAGATATCAAGACTAGCGAATATTGACGAAGATCCTTTGACGAAAGAGCTGGTCTCATTTACCAAAATATTCCAAGGCTTAAGAGCATCCCTCAATTCAAAAAATGAAGAAATTTACGGAGATAGAGAGCCTGGTTCTGATGTAAGCCTTGATGGTCAGGACCTGTTAGGAGAACCAGAGGCTCCAGAGCCAGAGGCCAGTATTTCAAAAGCACAAGTAGCGCAACCAAAATCTCAACCTCGTTTTACAGCTTCATGTTCCAATGTTGATTGTCACGGATGTCTGATTTGTTGCTTTCAGCTTCTTCATAAATTTAATCTACATTCCGCAGCTTACACTAACCTATATCTGGCCTACGAATATTTATTAACATTGTCATTTAGCCAAGTTAGCTGCGAAAGAGCATTTTCAAAATTGAAAATTATAAAAAACAGACTGAGATCGTCCCTTGGACAAGAAAATCTTGAAGCATTGATGTTGATTTCGGTTGAAAGAGAACTACTTTACAACGTACCATTAGCGATATACATCAGTATGTAGTAAATTCTTCCCAACTAATGAGAAGTATCTTAACATAAAATGCTTTTAATCAAAACAGTGTGAAAATAAAAAGTTGCTACTACTGAAATGTTTTTTAATTACTTACTGTGAATTTAAATTGTTAATTACTGTCAATTTAAATTGCTAATTAGTCACATTTAAATGTTATTTAGTCACATTTAAATTCATAATTAGTCACATTTAAATTGTTAATTAGTCACAAATGTTTTAGCCGTTTTATAGGGTTTTATGGTTAATTCACCTTATAATGTAAAAGTGAAACGTGGCTGGAGAACGGTTTTGGTCCTTTTGGGAAATTGGGGGCCGCTAAGATATGAAATTTTAGGGGCCGCGACCCTTCAATGCCCACCTCACGAAAACACCGCCAGTCCGCCCCTGAGACTGAGTTGTCGCTTATTTATCTGGCGCTCTCATAAAGATGGTTACTAACCCTTTACTGTCACTCTCTACACTATTAAAATATGTTGTCCAAAATTGGATGTAAATGGATCCAAACGGCTGACTCTGAGACAGCACAGTTTTTGGTCTATTTTTGGATAACGTAATTTGTGTCCAAAAACGGACGGCCAAATGATAAGCCAGATTTGGAGTCTCATCCAAAATTGGATACAGAATAATCTATTAATGGATCAATTTTTACCCAGAAATGGTCAGGATGTTATCCAATTTTTACCCAAGTGGGCAAAAATGCACTAGTATCCTCCCAATATTGGACTAATATCAAGCCAATATTGGATTTATATCAAGCCAATATTTGACATATCAAGCCAATATTTGACTAATATCAAGCCAATATTTGACTGATATCAAGCCAATATTGGACTAAATTCAAGACAAGATTGGACAAATTTCTAAACGATATTGGACTAATATCAAGCTCATATTGGACTTATATCGAGCCCAATTGGTGTGATACCTAACCTACACTGGACAAATGTCGAACAATATTTGGCTCATATGAAGCCAATATGGATGCTAGATTCTTTACTTCACCGAGTGATGTATGCTCTGGAGAGGTTCTGTTCTCGACATATCCATCTTTCTGAGTGTGTGTGTTTGTGCCTGTCTGTCTGTTGTTACACCCCAAGGGATTGCTTTGGCAGTTTCCTAATCTGAACAAAAGTGTTCTCAATTTCACAGTTCAAGTGTTCAAATTCACAGTTAACCGAATTGTGGAATATTATAAAACTGTACAACCGCAGGTACATGGACCACTATTTCTGTCATCCCTAATCTAACTCCACCAATTTCTGGTCTTTTAGACACTCGCGAAAGAGGCATATTCTAGGAGTCAAACGTCAATAATAGCTAGGTTCAAATGATAATAGGGAAAACCTCTCTTAAAACGATACAACTAAAAGTATGATAAGTAACTCTCGATAAAAATAAATAATATCAAATAGTTTTAATAAAATATTTGAGAAAAACCTATCTTAACCAAAAAATCTGTAGTCAAATTTTATATAGGACGAGTAAGGAAGATTGGGTCACTGAAGCTCTTTCCAAAGTTAATGTAAGACGAGTATTGATATCGTTAGTTAATAGAAACGGAATAAAGAAGTCGTTTTGAGGTAAATGACCAAAAGATGTTTCAATTGTGACTCTCTGAAATATTGTAGGGGAAGTGGATTTTTACCTCTCTCTGGGGAGAGGCTTTTGTGTCTGTGTTTTGTTTTAACTTCTGCAATAGCTTATCAATAAAGAGAAATGATTGATGAGAAATAGGTAAATATTTATGTAGGTGATCCTCAAATATCATTTCGCTCGCCCCTTTTTACCTTAACCATTTTATATACCTTAACCCCTCTTTGTTCGAGTCAAATCGTGAGATATGGATGGGTTTCGCACCAAGAATCGAAGGCATACATTTTTGGATTAAAGCTACCATTTTTGGACCGTTACATCACTTCCCATCCAAATTTGGACTATTTGTGCAAATTTGGATAGTTTTAGCACCAAGAATCGAAAGCATCCATTTTTGGAATAAGGCTACCATTTTTGGACCCTTACATCACTTGCCATCCAAATTTGGATTACTTTGTGCAATATTGGACAGTCATTGGACTCTTTTTTCTAACAGTGTATAGCTCACTAAAATTGTTCCACAATTTCAGCACGGGTGTCCGCATATTTCTACTTAGTTACCGCGAGTGTTCGAACCTCAAACACTTCTCGATAAATAAAAAAATTTAACACTGAATTGCATCCTGGTGGTAGAATTGATTTCAATACCCTCCTCCCCTGAATATCTCATCCAGTAAGCCCCTTCGATGTAAGAGTTGTACAAGAAGGTTGACCCATAGCCGTCTCTGCGCACTCTCTCGACCCAAAGTGCCAAAAAGTGAGATGGAAGTCAGAGTTTTACCCTTTGCAGATAAGAGGCTTATTGCAAAACAATAGGAACAGACCTTGAAAATGAACAGTAATGGTTAATTTTCGCCAAGTTGGTTTCTTCAAAATCCAGACTGTACGCTGACTGTGATTCTATGAAAACGAACGCTGCTACACGTTTTGTTGCGCGATCTGACCTATGACGAAGAGGAGATTAACGATTTATTCCAGGCTTCACGAAGCGAACTTACATAAAATGTTTAATATCACTAAGAGGTCCGTTTGCGTGCCGTTACTATGCATATATAATGAACAAATGCACTCTTTGTTTACCCGGAAGAGAAAAATCGTCATCTTTTAAATATTAGAAATGGGCCTCATTACAGCAAAATGAGTATATTCAAGAAGGGATTTAAATAAGAAGGCATAAGTCGCGAGATTTTACTCTAATACTCTTACGCCAGTGTCAGTGGACAAGAAAGCCGCATCCCTTTAATGTCCGTCATTGCTCTGCGCTTTCCTGTTGGATCCCTTGGGGATAGGTCATACAGTCGCGAATATCGCATTCCGACTAGAGAAAAAACAAACCTCGAGCAAAGAAAACAGAAAATGGAGGCTTCTGCCGTTGCTTAAACGGTAAGACGCTTGTTTTTAACTGGCATTAAGAAGTTAGTGAAAGATTTTGAACCTATCTTGAGAGATTTTGAGTATGCGTCTCTACGTGAAAATCGTTCATTCTAAAATTATTTCTAAATCGAATCAAGTGTCCTGTATTTATGATTTCGTGAGTTCCAAAAACCAAACCAAGGCTTAACGAAAAGGTAAAAGAGACAAATGGTGGAAAACATAAAGTAAGATAAAATATTAAAGTCTCGCTTCCGATTCCTACCCACCCATGAAGGGGGGATTGCCGACTATCACGCGCGCACCGGACGCTGTCATATGCCTTCTTTTATAAATTCCTTTTTGGTATATTTTTATTCCTTCAGATTTTAGTATTATTACCCAAACCATTACTATGCATATATATTCTTCAAATGAGCTCTTTGTTTACCCAAGAGAGAGATAATGATCGTTTTAAGTATCTTGTTTGAAATGCGCGATCATTACAGCAAATGCGTACTCTCAATTATTTTAGATTTTAGGAATATTAAGGGGATTTAGATTTATGGCAGATACTAGAAGGTGATAATAGAAGAAGGATGACACTCTGAATCCTCTTAACACTTTAGATACGCAACGTCATTTTTCCCAGCCTCTCACATTTTTTGTTTGCTCTTTCGCTCATCAAACTTCAGATGGGCATGGCTTCGTATTAGGCTGAATTCCATTTAACTGTTTGGTATCAATCTTCAGATATCAAACCACAGGCCTTGAATGTCTCGACGTGGGATAAAAATCCACAAGTACGCCTAGGCAAATAGTTAAGGAGCACTGATAGAGTAATGATGAGGGAACTATTTATCGCATATGTGATTCGGTTTAGTACCCTTGCTCCAAAATGTTAAGGGATGTTGGGAAGAGTAACGTTACACTTACCCCACTTTGTGGTACACTTCTCTCGAAGGAAAGTATTATATACTTCTGCAGTTACTGAGATAAAGAGAAAATAAGAGAGTATAATGCTTGGGTCAAAATTTAAGTTTAGCCCTGCTTTCTAACTTGCATGAAGGTCTTCCTGTTTTTTCACTTTTCTAGGCCTTCAAGTGGCCAATCAGGAGGCTAAAGGTTAGGTATTGTGTTTCTGGAAAGCAGCGCGGGACAGTATTTTTAATAATAATAGCTACAAAACTAGTTAACGCATAGAAATTCCGATAAACCTATCTTTATCATACAAAGCGAAAGAAAACTCAGAATATATTACTTTTTGTCCTATATATTTGGTTAACCTCAGTTCAATTGAACAGTTTTTCGGAAAGGAACTATTTAGTCGGCAAACCTACGAATCAAGTCGGGACCAATTGATTTTATAACGGAATTTTAAAGTCGGGCATAAGGTTATATTTCGGACAGTCATAAGATATCAAAGTCGCCACTATTTTACCCTTCATTTTTCCAAGGGCCATCGCTAATTAGCTACAGTACATTCGGCATTTTTTTTATAAATATAATTTTTTCTATAATCAAAATAGAATTTTAGCTTAGCAAGTTAACTTTGGAAACATGAAAAATCAATAAAATTTACGGAAATCGTTTTAGTATTATATTATTGATCTAATTTGTTCCAAAAATTAATGTCTGGTCATTTCATTCTCTCTTTAATGGTAACACTTGCGTGTAACTTTATCGTTCTGTTTCGTTACTTGTTCAATTTATCGTCAAAATGTTCAAATGGACAATTTTCCAAGGATGAAAGTTCAAAAAGTTGCACGGATGGTATGTACAATGGCAAAATTAGCCATTTAAATTAACCCATTTGGAAGGGCCTAAATAAATACTAAGACTAGGTTGAGATATGAATATAGTTTTTCATCAAATTTTCAATAAACCCGTTTGAATAGTAGATGAACAATCTTTATTAATCAAAAATGTCTTGATTAGAATCAAGACTTAAAAAAGTATCGATAAGACTGAGGTTATCACTTGACTTAAGGTTCAGATATTAATTTTTCTTTTTAATTGAAACTTAAAGACATGCTTAAGAAAAAACAACGTTCCATTACCGTTTTCCGTTGAAATAACTTATTTTACAGGTTATCAATTTCAAAAATTTACTTATCTCGGGTTTTCGGGCACAATTCCATTCCCCCAAAACATTTTATCATTACATTAATTACTTTTGAGAGAGTACGTGTATGACTTTGAGTTTTAAAAGGTTCCCCCATTTGTGCCCGGCATGCTTCGCACTTCGCAGTGGAACAGTTGAAAACAATGGCGGAAAATTAAGTAGGGACAGTTAGATTTCTACTCGTGGTTATGTAAAATGATGTAATGTCTAGTGTGCTTCAGTCAACAGTCATACTGTTCATTCTCATAGCTCAGGACATGATTAATGGTACTCACCTATTTCTCTCTCTAGTTTCAAACAATGGTTAGAGACTATTCAGTGCCGCTGGTCGCACATGATGATATTTCAACTACAGTTTACATCAATTCTCCGTAGTCGTACTAGCGGGATTTGTTCTGGACATGTCTCGAAAGGGTGCTTGTTGTAACTTTTTAAAGCAGTGTTGCCAATGTGTGGGTAATTTCTCACAGTGGGAAATTTAAGTTTGATGTTAGGCTCTGTGGGGAAAAGGTAATATTTTTCCGAAATCGATCAAATGTCGGAATTTTCCTGTTAAAGGGTTAATAGTGCAGACTGTGCAATTAAAATTAGTGTATTTTCGAAAATTTTAACCGGTTTAATAATTTCAAGCGACATTTTGAAAAAAACTCGGTGATTTTAAGTTTGGCGCTGAAAAAAAAAAGAAAGCCTATTTTGAGAATTTTAAAGCTTTATAGCATTTTGGCGCATTTGTACATATT
Organism: Phalangium opilio; assembly: GCF_054372755.1. Classification (NCBI taxonomy): domain Eukaryota; kingdom Metazoa; phylum Arthropoda; class Arachnida; order Opiliones; family Phalangiidae; genus Phalangium; species Phalangium opilio. The sequence goes on along the minus strand of NW_028324201.1, from coordinate 2,056,250 downwards.
GTCAAAGCCATGCGAAGTGATATTCCATATTAAACTTAGTATGATAAAATAGTCCAGATAAATATAACTGTAAAAAAGGGGTGTGGGAAATGCGGCAAATTTTTAAAATGGAAGTGGGAAAATCCACTTTCTAACATTGGCAACACTGATTTGAAGGTTTTGGTCATGGCTAAACAGACCGCTTATTCAGTTTTTTTAAAGCTTATTTTGACACTTTATCTCTCAAAAGTAATTAATGTAATGATAAAATGTTTTGGGGGAATGGAATTGTGAACGAAAACCCGAGATAATTAAATTTTTGAAATTGATTACCTGTAAAATAACGGAAAACGGTAATGGAACGCTGTTTTTTCTTAAGCATGCCTATAAGTTTCAATTAAAAAGAAAAATTAATATCTGATCCTTCAGTCAAGTGATAGCCTTAGTTTTATCGATACTTTTTAGGACTTGATTCTAATCAAGACATTTTTGATTAATATCTGTTCCTTCAGTCTTCATTTTAGTTAAGATTGTTAAGAAACTGTTTTACATTTTCAAAATCTGCACTAAGCAGAAACATATATAAAGGGGACCGTAACTTTGCTTTGGTCCCATTGAACCGAATTCCCATTCGACAGAAGGGGGTTTTTTTGGGGGTCCCATTCGACCGAACGTAGCCAAAGGTGCGATTTTATTATAGTCCCATTGGACCGATATTCTATTGAAGACATACTGTGTGGTTTTGCATTAAATATATTTTTAATTTCACAACTTATTATTGTTAAAATAAATGTGAGTTGAAAATGTATTACTGCACTTATTTTAACTACGTTTTAATTACGGCGAACCTCACCTACCCTAGCCTAACCTAACCTAACCTAACCTAACCAAACGTAACCTAACCTAACCTAACCTAACCCAACCCAACCTTGTTTGGAAGTAAAAAGATTATTTATATGAGTATTAAAAGCCCGCCTCTTACCACGAACAATTTATTAGCAATAATAGAAATATTTTGGAAAAGATGTCAGATAATTAATTGGAGAATATTTTGGAAAAGGTGGCAGCTAATTAATAGGAGAATATTTTGGAAAAGGTGGCAGCTAATTAATAGGAAAATCTTTTGGAAAAGGTGGCAGCTAATTAATATGACAATATTTTAGAAAAGGTGGTAGCTAATTAAAAGGAGAATATTTTGGAAAATGTGGCAGCTAATTAGTAGGAGAGTGTTTTGAAAAAGGTTGCAGCTAATGAATAGGAGAATATTTTGGAAAAGGTGGCAGCTAATTACTAGGAGAATGTTTTGTAAAAGGTGGTAGCTTATTAAAAGGAGAATATTTTGGAAAAGGTGGTAGCTAGTTAAAAGGAGAATAGTTTGGAAAATGTGGTAGCTAATTAGTAGGAGAATGTTTTGGAAAAGGTTGCAGCTAATTAATAGGAGAATATTTTGAAAAAGGTGGCAGCTAATTAATAGGAAAATCATGGGAAAAGGTGACAGCTAATTAATAGGAGAATGTTTTGGAAAAGGTGGCAGCTATTTAAAGGGAGAATATTTTGGAAATGGTGGTAGCTAATTAAAAGGAGCATATTTTGGAAAAGGTGTCAACGAATTATTGGAACCAAACCTTAACTAACCTAAGCTAACCTAACCTATGCTAACCTAACCTAACTTAACCTAACCTAACCTAACCTAACTTAACCTATGCTAACCTAACCTAACTTAACCTAACCTAACCTAACCTATGCTAACCTAACCTAACCTAACCTAATCTAACCTAACCTAACCTAACCTAACCAAAAGCACCCGAAACCAAAATATTAAAATTTTAATTTAAAGACATTGATGGAACTACCATTAAGACTGTACTTCATTTTAAGCACAATTTGTTTATTAATTCTATATATCTCTTGCCTTGAAAGGAATGAAAGTGAGCGTTTTAATTACTATCACGAAACATTTACATTTAATATTATTAACATACCTTTCAGAGATTCGAACCAACAACCTATCGCTTCGCAGTCCAACATCGTATCCACTACACCACCGAATCGCAGACGGCTACAGTGTTTCAAGTTATATTCATGTATTTTTTAGGGGCATATTCGGACGATTGGGATTTCGGTCCATCGGGAATATAGCCATTGGGCTGGAAATCTAAAATCATTGCGGGATATTCGGTCGAATGGGATTTTGGTCCATTGGGAATTCGGTTGAAAGGAACGATACCGTAACTTTAGCTCAATCAGTCATTTATTTATAATGATACTACAAAAAAAAACATAACTCATTAAAAGTTTATATTCTTATTATAATTAATATAATACAATTTTTTACAACCGTTTATTGAAACGCGAGGCGCACCCCTAAAAATTCCAGAAATAGGACCAAATTGACAGTTTTACACAATTTTTTAAAACGCTGATTTATGCCTGTTTAACCTTTAGCTCATACTTTTCATAAGCCCAATATGAAATTCGGATATCCTTAAAACTTCTCAAAGACGATCCGAGATTATCAATTTCAAACTTTTTTGTAGCATAAACCAACGTCTGTTTGATATTAAGCTTATAAATCTTAAACACAATATAGTCAGGGCAATGCCGACTCAATTTATAAGGGCTACCTTAAAAGTCCACAAAGATGATCCAAGATTGTTAATACGCCTAAAAAGTGCCCTCTTCAAAATATGTAGCCGGGGAAAAGAGAGCGTGGTCGAGTGGGCTATGCTAGTGGGTATTTGGGTAGTAAGTAGCGGGGGTTGGCACTCGACAACGCAAGGCAATTCGCGCCAGCGTGGGAAATAAGGCGGTAACACAGGGCAAATGGCCAGTTTAAAAATTGCCTGGTACAGTTCAAAAATTAAATCGGAGGGGGTCAGTGGCCCACGAGACTACTTAAAAAATTCAATGGTAATCAGAGTCCACACCTTAAAATTCTAATATTTTAATTATCCACTTCTTTAGCTTAACAGACGACGTGCTCTGGTCAATGGTCACGGAGCAGTTTATTTATTCCAAGTCAGGAGGGTCGCTGGCCTAATGTCCAGTTTTAAAAAAATCCTTATTTCCCACCCCTACTCGCGCTATAGCGCAAGCAGCCTGCGACGTGTTGCGCGTGATCGAGTAGGCTATGCTCCGGGCAAAAGAAATCTTCAGTTCAGCGTTGTAAATAAGGCGGTGGCACAAGGAAAATGACCAGTTTAAAAATTAAATCGGAGGGGGAGCAGTGGTCCACGGGACCACTAATGAAATTCTAGGGTAACCAGGGTCCAGACATTATCTTAACTATTTTAATTACCCACTTCTTTAGTTTAGCAGACGCCGCGCCCTGGACAATGGTCAAGGACCAGTTCATTTATTCCAGGGCAGGGGGGTCGCTGGCCCAATGTCTAGTTTTAAGAAAATCCCTATTTCCTACCCTGCTTCAGTTGGGAGTCCTGGAGCTCCTAAAGACCAGAGATGCATATGACAAGGATTCATTTCTCATAAGCGAGAATGGCCAACCCTGTTGTGTTAGATACAGCCTGGCAGCCCGGTATTGGTTTACTTCTAAGTCAGCTGGGTTTTCACCTTTAAAAGTTAATACAGCCCTTTGAATTTAAATAATTAGAAATGAGAAATGTTATTAAATGAATAAATCTCTACGGTTGCAGTTGTGTCGAAATGAGAGCAATTAAATATGTGTCTTTGATATTTAGCTCTGATAATTTCAGAAACTTAATAAAAAATAGTGTTACGTATTTAACCGGAATTTATTTTAATTAATTTATCATTTAACCAGAATTGATTTTAATTAATTTAAGAATAAAGTGCTATAAAGTAAAAAGCCCGAGAATGGTATCCTCTTAAAAGCAGAACTTCGGCCCATAAACGTAAGTTTCAAACAATTTTTGGTAACGTACACTTGCGTCTAAAAAACATCTATTCCCAATAATTTCTGAAACTTTGACTTCTTTGAGAAGGATTAATAGCAGAACCGCTGAACAGTGTGTTACATATTTAACTAAAACCGAAAATAATATCATTTAATTAAACATTGCGTTATAAAAGACAACACAGCCACAAATTGGAGGAGCTACCTCGGTCGGTATGTCGAAATTAAGAAAACGTTGTAACAAATCAAATCATACTCCCCTCCCTAGTTTATTATGTTTTGGTTGTTTACCTTCTATTAATTTTGACAGTTAGGCCTACTTAAAAATAATCTAGTTCTTAACCTTTTTTTGTTGACACTTTTAGGCCTACAGGAATTTTTTGACCTATTTTTTTTGCCCTTATCTCGCCGCCTGCACATGCGCATTCAGCTCTCCTAAATGATAAAAAGGGGGTGCAGACGACGGGACGGGGGCAGTAGTTCATTTTATGGCAGTGTGTTCACCGGGATTATTTGTTGCCTAGTCGGCTTAAATAAAATTATTTATTATTTATTATTATTTATTCCTCTTAGTACCCTTTTTGCTAGGATTTATATGGAACTATGTCCTTAGCCGCCCTGGTAAGAAACGCTGCCCCTCTTTAAGTTTTATTAGTAGCCTGCAACTATTTCCCCCTTCGAGGTCCTGTTTAAACAGGTTCAGCTTTAACCTAGTAAAAGCTTGCACGAATCCGTTACAACGTGTTAGAGATCCAATGAACAGCAATGGTTTTTACCTTTAATATAGAATTTGAATTTAGATAATTCCAATGTAAAATGTTATTAAATGAAAGAATCTATGCAGTTCTGTTTGTCATAATTTCCCTCGAAAACTTATCGCCAACGTTTAGTCATCGGAGGTTTCATCATTAAGGTGTAAAATTTACCTCTAAAGCTTATTAATGTGTCCTAGCTGTCCCAAATAACACTGTAGTAATTGATAGATCTACCAGTAAGAGTAACAATTAATTTGTTTATAATTTATTTGGACCTACCGACAGTATTCGTAATGTCTGGCTTTTATCCCAACGTTTAGTCATCGGAGGTTTCATCATTAAGGTGTATAATTTACTTCTAAAGCTTATTAATGTGACCTAGCTGTCACAAATAACACTGTAGTAATTGATAGATCTACCAGTAAGAGTAATAATTAATTAGTTTATAATTTATTAGGACCTACCGACAGTATTCGTAATGTCTGGCTTTTATCCCAAATAACCGAAGATGATGTTGCATATAACAAGGCACCCTAGATAAAATAACGGCTGGAGCGCGCTTATTTTTTTCAACCCAAAAGTGTAATTTTTGTTTGCCAATTTTCGCCAGTAGAGGTGCACGTTTTCAATTGTATTTTCGCGCCAAAACGGGAATTTAAACGGGAGTCAGACCAAGATGGTGGGCTGAAACGAACAAATGAGGCCAGGATTTTCGAGGTAAGTTTCATTATTATTAATAAATTATACAAAACAACTATAAATATTTCTTTAGTTTTATGAGATACACTCACATTTCATATATACTAAAAACAATTTATAAGAAATAAAACTTTTTAACATAACTATAGTTTATTTAGGAAAGCATGCTGTTGTCAGGGCTAAAAGTAATTTGTTAACCGAAGATAGCTTTTTCTATTATTAATTATTATTAATTACTACTAATTATATTATTTTTCGATGTAGATTTCTAAGCACAAAACATATTAGAGTTCCTATATCACACGTCAGAATGGTTATGTGCATTGTGCCAAATTGTAAACAAAAGGAATGCAAAGGAATGAAACACCTTCTAGATGAGCAGAATGCAATTAGCTTTCATTCTTTTCCTAAAGATGAGACTAGGAAGGCTAAATGGATAAGTGAAATATTTGGTGAAGACATAAAATGTATAAAATTATCTCGTGTTAAAATGTATAAAATGATCTCATGTGTTAAAATGTATAAAATGATCTCATGTGTTAAAATGTATAAAATGATCTCGTGTTAAAATGTATAAAATGATCTCATGTGTTAAAATGTATCAAATGATCTCATGTGTTAAAATGTATCAAATGATCTCATGTGTTAAAATGTATCAAATGATCTCATGTGTTAAAATTTATCAAATGATCTCATGTGTTAAAATGTATCAAATGATCTCGTGTTAAAATGGATCAAATGATCTCATGTGTTAAAATGTATAAAATGATCTCGTGTTAAAATGTATAAAATGATCTCGTGTTAAAATGTATAAAATGATCTCATGTGTTAAAATGTATCAAATGATCTCATGCGTTAAAATGTATCAAATGATCTCATGTGTTAAAATGTATAAAATGATCTCGTGTTAAAATGTATAAAATTATCCCATGTGTTAAAACTGAAAGCATAAAATTGTCTCATGGGTTAAAAAAATTACAAATAAAGTTTTTTAAACCTTAAAAAATATATAAAGTTATTGAATATTATCACCTTTGAGCTGTCCGTTACTTGCTAAGTTTCTACTGCTTCAAAAGTTCGCGCCTTGAAATTGATGAATTGTAACGCCATCTAGGTATAAGATGGCCCTTTTCTATACAAGCTCCGGCCGCCCCTTACTAGAGCAGCGTGCACCAGCCGTTATTTTATCAGTACGACCGTGGCCGTTTGTAGCAAAATGCTAACGCTAGGGGGTTCGCTCATTCCTCCCTGTACTATACTATGGCTTCCAGCTTCCTCTGTTAAGGTATTTTGCCCTCTCTCTCTCCTCTTTTGGCGCTCTCGTCTTTCTCTCTTGCCTCGCATATCGCCGTGTGATGTCGCCTTTGGCAATGGTCGCATTTTACTTTCGCTTTGCAGTATTTCGACATGTGATTCGCTCTTAGGCATCGGAAACACTTTCGCTTTCTCTTTGAAACCTCTATTTTTTCGGCTAGTGTTTTTCCGTTGCACTCAATGGCGCTATGAGCTTTGTCGCAAAATTGGCAAATTACTTCTACGCTATTTGACAGAGCCAAGGACGTTGTTTTCTTGGGTCTCTGCTGAAACGAATATTTTTCGTATCCCTTGCTTCCAGTAGCGTCGCTAGGGTTTGAAATTTGGGGGGGGGGCTAAATCTGGGCAAACTAGTTATTATAAGAACTTAATAAAAAAAATTTATAAAACTATCCGTAAATTTGTGTCAACGTGAAATTATTCGTATTTTAAAGATATACAACCTTTTATTGAAAAAGAGTACGGAACCGAACTCGTTTTAAGTTTATTTTTAATTTGTGTTAGCTTTTAGTGCACACTATTGGGACTCCCTTCGAAAGAACATGAAACATTTTACTTGTCTCAATCTGTTTTTTCTCAAAATTGTACTGTTTGATATTGAAATTCATCTCTGCTGAGATTAAACTTAACGAATCTATCATTATAATCTTTTATATATTGCTACAGAATTTTAGGTTGGTAACAGCAATTATATGGTAGGGTTTACGGATTATTTTGGGGGGGCTAAGTTTGGAATTTGGGGGGCTATAGCCCCCCAAAAAAGGCCAAGTGACGCCACTGCTTGCTTCTATACTCCTTGGAGGCATTTCTATAATTGTTTTGTTCGCTACTCTCTAAGACTCTTCCGTTCGACCTTGTAAATGCCTGGGCCCTTTCTCTGCTCTCTAACTCTTTCCTGATGAATTCTAATAGTTTAGCTACTACTAATTGGTTTGAACCGTCAAGTTTTCTGCTGTATTCTAACGCTAGGTCGTAGGGAATCATCTTTGTGATTGTGTGGTGCAAAAATCATCCATCTGTCGCTAACCCTAAAGATTCCAAACTCCTTACTTCAACGATACATTGGTCATAGAATGTACGCAAGGCTGATATGTCGCTAGAACGCGTAACTGGAGCCAAACTGGATATATTGTTCATGTGGGCGCTAATAAGCTATTGCCTTATAATAATTTTCTCCAGTTGAGGCTAGACCTGACACGGAACTTGCTGCCAGTCCCTTTATGTACGACTTTAAATATGTAAATGTATCTACCTTTGAAAGCGATCCATTGTCATGAATTGTTATTTTATATAGATCCCAAAAGCTTAGCCATTTTCCTGGATCACCATAAAATGGTTCGAGATTTATTTTGGGAAGCTTTAACCGAGACGCGAGTCCGCTATTATACCCGATCGCGATTCCGTTATTAGTCCCGCTTGAAGGTCCTTGATTTTGAATCACGACACCTTGTTGACTTCCGGCGCTTTGCTGTTGACTTCCGGAGCTCTGCTGTTGACTTCCGGAGCTCTGTGGTTGATTTCCGGTGATCTGCTGTTGATTTCCGGTGCTCTGTGGTTGAATTCCGGCGCTTTGCTGTAGACTTCCGGTGCCTGTAGGGGTATTAAATCCCGTCGGTGTAGCGTTAATTGCATTTGCACCCGTTATTAAAGCAGAAGCTGATGATTCTATATGTTCTTCGATGGTATTCTCAGCTTCGTCTCTGCAGTCATTAATCTCGTCTTCATACTTTAGGACACTCTGTAGTTCGTTGTCTAATTCCTCTATAGTCGTCAGTTCATACACCATTTTGTCCAATTCTTTTAATTCTTCTTCTCTGTTTCGAAGATGGGCTAAGTCTTTTTGTAAACATCTTACATCTGGTGCGCTATTTGCAAGTTCATTGTTAATCTTCGTTATGTATTTGGTCACTGACGATCGCTTTGACGCACGAACCTTCTTTAGTCGCTCTAAACTTTCCATTTTTGTTCACCTCTGTTGACCGATTAAACTAACTTTATCTAAAATTTTCTACGCTTAAGTACCGAATTTTCTCTATCTATTTAACTGTCCCGGGTTTCGGCACCATAAAATAACTCATAAACTCTTTGGTTATTTTAACTAAGGCTCTGGTTTGGACTTACGTTAAATAAAAACTCGGATTTAGAAATTAAGAAAAATTGTTTAATTGAAAAAAATGGAGATCGAACTTGTCGCTCTGGTTTCGCTTTATGCACTGAAGTTTTTTCCCTCCAAAATCTCTCTCGTTTTCACCCTTTTACCTGGGAGGGGCTAGACCCCACACCGCGATAAGTTTCTCTTTCTTTTTGGGTTTTGAAAAACTTTCCCTAGATTCTCTACTTTCTCTACTTTTTCGCTGAGTCAGAAGCAACAAATTCGATAAGACACAATTACAAGTTTCACAAAATAAACAAAATAAACAAAATAAACTCTAAATCCCCACACTCAATAGACCAAGCCATACAATTCACATTAGAAATAGAAAAAAAATAGATCAATGCCATTTTTAGACATTCTAATCAAAAAAGAACTGAATACAAGTTGAGCACCCAAGTATACAGAAAACCATATTCAGTAGCCATGCCACCACATGCAAACTCTCAGCACCCCCTTAGCCAAAAACTTAACCTCCTCCTATTTTTTTATTGACCGGGCAACAAAAATTTGCTCCAACCAAGCAAATTTTAACCAAGAAATTAATTTTATCAAAGAAATAGCAAAAAATCGGGGTTTGACAATTCTATATTAAATAGAGGCATCGACCGAATAACCCACAGGAGCTTAATAGAAAAAACACCACTTTCAAAAACGAATTTAAAACCGCTGAATACATTATACTCCCTTACTTCTACAACGTCTCAAACAAAATCGGCAATGAGTTCAGAAAAATTAAGTAAAAACCCATTTATAGACCCATTAAAAAATTAAATAACAATCTCATACCACTTAAAGAAAAAGTCAACCCTTTAGACAATTACGGTATTTATAAAACTAATTGTAGCTGCGATAGATTTTATATTGGCCAAAACGTAACTTAAAATATAGACTCAACGAACATAAGGCCAATGTCCGAAACAGAAGAACAGCCACATCTGCCTTAGCTGAACTCATTGCCGACACCAACCATAAACCCGGTTTTGAAACTACAAAAATTATCAGCAAAACAGACAATTACCTAAAATTAAACATAAGGGAGTCCATTGAAATATTAAAAAGTAAAACACTAAACCCAAACTGTATACTTAATAGAGACGACGGCCAAGGTAGCATTATAGCACAAATATGGCTTGACAGCCCGATATTCTGAGTAATTAACCACTTAAATCTAAAATATAAAAAATCACGTGTACCTTTAAAAACATTAGCTTAAAATATTTGTGTAATTTAAAAAATACGAGATTTCGTAGAATGTACTGCTAACTGTCAGTCTGAGACCTGAAGAAGCCCCCGAATGGGTCGGCGAAACTAGTCGACATTTTAAAATAAAGTGAATTTTATTATCCATTAAGTGGAATTTCAATCCTTTTTAACTTTTTATTAACTGGTCCGAGAGAGAGCCCATTGCTGTATGCTTTTTCAAGGAACCACTATGCTTGGCTCTCGATCCCCTGTATTGACCGCATCCGGGTTAAAAATACTGCCAGCCCAGTGCTGTTTCAACACGTTGATGATAACACTTTGTTATTGGCATCTACGTCCGCCATATCGCACGTCGTTCGGAGTTATGAGGAGTATGGCCTGGCTTCCGGTGCGAAAATATACCTTGACAAGAGTTCCGGCCAATGGATTGGCTCCTGGGCCACTAACGCGGCGACCACCATTTCAGGAGTGACGGTATCATCTTATCCCCGTAAGTTTCTAGGAGTTCATTTAACCCATGATGTGTTCTCGAATAATGTAATTAACACACACTTAATGTTTATTCGATACAACCGATTAAAATCTAATTACAAATTATGGTAAAACTTTATCGTTCGCGTCGGCTCTCCGAATGCCCCTTATCGCCTTTCGTCTACAGTATTTATAGTTGGCTGATACATTGGTTTTTTACTATATACATTCTAGTTTTTTCCTACTCTATACAGTGATAGTTTTTTATGTGGAGTAGACGTAACAAATACCCTCCCTTTTTTTACATAGCGTGATTAGTAACTGTCAATTAGTTTTAGGTAGTTTGGTACCGCGCTGGGGTTTTCTTGTCCGTTGGGCTTTCGTTTTGGCGATAGAGGTAGCGGTAGTGTCCAAAGATTCGGGAACTACTTTCAAACTTTGTCGGATGGATGATTCATCTATGATGTGTCTTCTGAATTCGGCGGACGATTCTGCTATGATGTCCAATCCGGGTTCGGTGGATGGTACGGTTCTTGCTTGCGGTATACTTGATGTCATCTCTCTAGCTGGTGACTGAGTTGACTGGAAGGGTCTAATGGGTTGACTGGCTAGTAAGCGATTGTCCGGTGGTTCTGGCATTTGATGTTCTCTTTCGGTGAAAGAAAATAGTCCCGTATGTCCGTAACTGAAGTCTATGTCAGCAGAAGGGTTGTTTGACGTCGCTTCAAGATGACATCTGACTCGTGGACGGATCTGATTTCTGTGTCGTCTCACTTCGCCGTACATGGTGGTGACGGAATACATCATATTGCCCATGACGTTGACGATGGTACCCGTAATCCATTTATCGCCGGATCCGAAATGGCGTACGTAGACCGAGTCGCTCACGAAATATTTGGGTAGAGCCGTGTTCGGCACATGCGTCGAATTTCTCGGATGGCATATATCGAGATGCGTCGTCACGTTCCGGCCCAGCATTATTTCCGCGGGCAAAGGTCCGTTTGACGTTGGTGTCCGTCTATGGTTGAAGAGAATAGTAGCAATTCTCTTCTTCAGAGGTCCGGCCGTATGCATGTTGAGACCGCTTTTGATGATGCTTTCTGCATCTGACGCGTGAGAGATCTTCTTGAGACTGTCTTTTATGGTCCTGACACCTCGTTCTGCGGTTCCGTTAGACGCCGGATGGTAAGGTGCGGATCGCAAATGCGTAATCCCGTTCTGATGAATAAATGACGCAAATTCAGCACTTGTAAAACATGTGCCGTTGTCCGTGACGAGTGTGTTCATTACTCCAAAACGGGCAATTAACTCGCGAATAAAGGTGATGACGGCGTGAGAGGTTTGAGATGACGTGATCGCAACTTCGAACCATTTACTATAGGTGTCGACGACAATTAGGAGATAGCGTCCGTCAATCGGACCAGCGAAGTCCGCGTGCACGCGTTCCCAAGGCTTCCTTGATGGCGGCCACGGATGATAGTGAGTTGCGGGCATGCTGGCGTGACGCTGACAAGAAGCGCAGGATTTCGAGAGATCTTCTATGTCTTTGTTAATTTGGGGCCACCAGAACAGGGATCTCGCAACTGTCTTCATTGCCACAATACCCTGATGGGAACTGTGTAGTTCTTGAAGGAACTTCTTTCGCATCGCCTGGGGAATGACAACTCTATTTCCCATTAGGATGATATCTCCGAAGGTTGAGAGATCGTTCTTGCGTTTCCGGAAGGATTCCAGTTCTGATGAAGCTTTGGATCTCGGCCATCCGAGGGTCTTATAGCCTCGTAGGGTAACAAGCGTCTGATCAACAACAGTGGATTCGGCCAGTTTTTCAGCCGTGACCGGGCCGTTGATCGTGGTATCTCTGAGGGCGAAAACGTATTCCACTGGTGCTGGAGTGTCCGTGATATTCCCAATGGGCAGAGGTGACCGACTTAGGGCATCAGCATTTGCATTGGCTGAGCCTTTCCGGAATCGTATCTCATACGAATATGCTGCAATGATCAATGACCATCTTTGAATCCTTGCTGCCGCCATAGGAAGTACTGGTTTATTGGCAGCGAAGAGCGTGATGAGAGGCTGGTGGTCCGTGTATATGATAAATCTTTTTCCGTAGATGTAGTCCTTGAATTTCTTTACTGCGGATAATACGGCTAACCCCTCTCTATCTAGCTGAGAATAGTTTCTTTCGGCCGCTGTCAGACTCCGCGACGCAAAAGCGATGGGCCTCTCAACGCCGTTGATGACGTGCGAAATGACCGCCCCGATTCCTGTTGGAGAGGCATCCGAAGCTATGGTAATTTCTTTTTCTACGTCATAATGGACCATCACGCCGGACGATCTGATGGCTTCCTTTGCTTCGTGGAATGCGGAGGCTTCCCGGTCACTCCAGGTCCATGGTGCATCTTTCTTTAGTAGTGCATATAGCGGAGCCAGTCGTGTGGCGTTCTTCGGTATGAATCGTGCGTAGTAATTTAGTAGTCCGAGAAATGACCTCAATGTTTCCACGTTACGCGGAGTAGGCGCGTCCATTATGGCGGTCATCTTCTGATTTTGTGGGTGAATACCGTATTCGTCGAGAGTATGTCCGAGGAATTCAATTTCAGTCTTGAGGAATTGACATTTCTCTTTCTTCAGTTTAAGGCCAAAGTCCCTTAGTTTTTGAAGGACTTGGTCCAGGACTCTCAGGTGTTCTTGTTTGTCACGCCTGCCTATGAGCGTGTCATTTTGGAACGGCGTGACTTGATGGACGTCATTAAATATGGTCTCCATGATGCGTTGGAAGATGGCCGACGCCGAGGCCACGCCAAAGGGGAGGCGGTTGAAGCGGAATAATCCCAGTGTGGTGTTTATCACTGCGTATTTTCTGGATTCCTCGTCTAACTGTATCTGATTATACGCTTCCTTCAGATCTAGCTTGGAAAAGAATCGGCAACCGGCCAGCGTAGCGAATATCTCTTCGGCCCTTGGGAGCGGGTACGTGTCAATATTCAGCATCAGAACTTTGGCATTTGGCGAGGGTTCTTCCTTGCCCTGCGTCCTTCCTATCCGAATTGAAGAAACTATTTGTGGAGTTTATTTGGGGCTCAGCGTACCACGCTATTGACAACGTTACTCTTACACGAGGGGACAAACTAATCATTGGCTGCGACGCCAATGTTCATCACATCACGTGGGGCAACTCTGACTGCAACAGGAGAGGTGATAATCTACTAGAATATTTAGTTGGTTGTAAACTCTATATTCTCAATCAAAACAATGAACCTACTTTTGTTACTTCAAATATAAGGGAGGTAATTGACCTCACGCCAGCCACAGAAAACCTCGCGTCTTCCGTGTCTAACTGACATGTGTCTAATGAGCCGTCTCTGTAGGACCACAGGCACATCTGCTTCACTGTCGCGACTACCTCTGTCCCGGTGGAGACGGAGATACGCAATCCAAAACGGACCAATTGGGCCGGCTATAGGGAAGACCTAATCCTACGCTACGGAGATGGTCACACCCCTAAACTTACCTCACCTAGGGATTTTGATAGGGCTGCTGGTGACTTACAGTGCTCCATTGTTAAGTCGTTTCACCGGAACTGCCTACTTAAGACCGTTAACCGCTCGAGGCTTTTCCCCTGGTGGAACGCGGATCTCAGCCGGCTTCGGAAATACACGCGCAGGCTCTTTAACAAAGCCAAGCGAACGAGTGACTGGACTGGATATAGACAGTCCCTTAATACCTTCAACAGGGCCATTAGAGCTGCTATGAAGGACTCCTGGCGGACCTTCTGTGAGCAAGTCTCTAATGTCGCTAGACATGAAGGTCCTAGCGCACGATAACACACATCGACTCAATACTATTAAGTTGTAGGAGCATGTGTACACTAAGTCTGGGGCTGACACTCTCAAGCATATGCTGGAGGTCCATTTCCCTGACTCTACTTTAATCAATTCAACAAACCCTGACTCTCTCTACCCTGTTCTGCACAAGGCTAAGAGGGACGACTGGCTTGTAGCCAGACGGTTTGTTACGATTCCCAAGCTTCGGTGGGCTCTCAATTTTTTTGAGCCCTACAAGTCTCCTGGACCCGATGGGGTCTCCCCTCTGCTTTTGCAGGAGGGCTTTGACCACATCGCCTCTCCGTTATGCAAGATCTATAGACTTTGCATTGCTCTCGGTCACATACTTCGTGACTGGAAGCGCTCTAGGGTCATCTTTATTTCCAAGCGCGGCAAGGTTTCCTATTTCGAGGCGAAGGCATTTAGGCCCATATGCGTGACCTACTTCTTCCTCAAAATTCTGGAGAAGCTGGTGGACAGGTACATTAGAGACGAGGTACTTTCGTTAACTCCTCTCTGATGGGTCTTGCTGACGACCCTCTCTCCAGGTCGTGCCGGGAGAAGGAAGAAACATCTGATCACGTACTTTGCGAGTGGGACTGCTTCGCCTCGCTTAGACTAGAACATTTTGATTCACACACTGTAGGGCCCTCGCGGGTCTCCTCTATTACGGTAGAGCGAATTCTTCGCTACGCTTCGGCTACGGGCCTATTCAAGGCCTGAATATGAGGTTGCACAATATGCCTTCGGCACCGGTGCTAGGGCGTGAGCCCCCCTCAATAATAATAATAATAATAATAATAATAATACACGTCCCAGGTCCTAGGGTGGCTTTGGACTGGTCGATGTTGCTTTCAAATGACAAGCCTTCCGCCTGCATGAGGCATGTGGTCTTCCATTGGACGAGTTGGCCGCTTACGATCGCGCCATTCATGTCTTACTGCTCAAGGAATATGGAGGTTGGCTTATTTCTTGGTACCACGCTTTTCGCTTATCATTTCGACACGCCGCCTCGTTATGGCGAAATATTGCGCAGTTAGTGGTCGTTTTTGCAAAACCGGAACTTGCACGTCGCACCGGTCGAAAACCCTCTTGAAGAACCCCTCTTCTTTAATTCTCGCATCCCGCTGCCTCCTACTCTTGGCCTCGAGCGTATAGTACTGGCACGCGCTGGGTTCCGCACCCTTCGCGACATCCACCATGGTGTTGGACCGGGCTTCTTGCCACCTGCCGCTATTTCGGAACAATATTTTCTGACTGATCTCTACATGCAGGTTCCGACGCCTCGGATGCACCGCTTATATGAAGGCGATAAAGACCAGTTTGCCTCCCGAGTGGGTACGCCTCTGCTTGCGTCCGGCGCCATCTCTGGACTGCAATGCTTTAAGGTACGGTTGATCTCGGGTGATGGCACGACGCGTCCGTTCTCGGTTGAATCCGTTGGTTCTTTGCATCGCGCACTCCTGCCCCCACCTCCTCATCTTCGGGCGAGCACCGGTGGAATCTTTTTATACACGATCCTCAGCCACGGCTAAAATTCAAGGACCTCACGAACAGCCATCTGGGTCCGGTGCTATACCCTTTGGGAGTCAATTTTCCAAGCATTTTGTGTGTATACTTTTGATCCTGGGTTTAAATTTAATTGTACCAGATATAACTTATGTAATTTTTCATTGTTACGCGTCTTCTAACGATAAACCTATCTTATTTTAGCAGGCTGACTTGAAGTTAATTAGTATTGTTAAGCATGTATTATGGAAATATCGTGGTCAATTGGCTGTCAAGGCGGGCCTTGGTATAGTTCAGCCTTTTAGTGTTCCAGTATTGCTTGCCAGGGTACGTTCCTTGCCCAAAAATGTATTCCATTATTATTGCACCAGCAAGCGCAGGGAGGAATAACAGCGACGAATGTATTCACTTTTAAATTGAGGTGGAGTTTTACCTCTGCATTGCCAAGATGTAACTAAGAGGGGGGTCGGCTGTTCTTTAATAACTGGGGCAACTAGAAAATTATGAAGCCAATATACTAACGTAGATAATAGTATGGACTGTGTTCAGATCTATGCAACATTGTACTAACAATAGTATTTGGACATAACGTTAACAAAGTTAATTTTGTCTGTTTTTCATCGAATAAAATGAAAATGTGGGGAATATTTTTTGATAATTCGAGGCAGAATGTAATTCTGTAGCTAGTAAAGACAATTTTAACTCAATATTACGATAATTTTGGTTAATTATTGCATTTCAAAATGAATTTGATCCAAACTTAGCTAGACCAAAATGGATATATATACTAAGCCAAATCATCTCCACGGCACCGAGCTCAGTATCCTAAGCTTGGAGCAGGTAAATCCTGTTGCCTCGAAATCGAGGCTTTAACGGTCTGGAGTGGACCGAAAGTTAATTACACGCTTAAATTATGCCTACATTTAAGATTAATGTAATAGTCAGATTTCATTAGATGGCCTCTTTTATTTCAGGGATATTTGAGTCATACCTAATTTTAACACATTTAAGAAAGTGAAAAAACCAATTCATCTCCACATCCTAAAGCTTCACGGCGCCACAAATACTCGCATAGGTGCATGTCCAAGTCCTTGGTTAGAACACCTCCTCGACAAATACTCCTTTTCAATATAAAGTAATAGTCAATAATTTAGTACTATCGCGGCGATTATCCGGACATAATTCGATGCGAAACCTTCCTCCACGGCGTTCGCTTCCAGTTTGAAGCTCTATCATCCCAACAAACCATAGTCCGTCAACTTTACGGCCTCGATGGTACTTAATTTTGCCAATTTTGGTTTCGTCTATCTCTACCACCAAACCCTCACCCCCAATTTGGTATTCCTCCACCATCATTTTATCTATTGTCCTAATAGTTAGCTACCACCTTTTCTACAATATTCTCCTATTAATTAGTTGCCACCTTTTCCAAAATATTCTCCTAGTAGTTAGCTGCCACCTTTTCCAAAACAATGGTTCCAATAATTCGTTGCCACCTTTTCCAAAATATTCTGCTATTAATTAGCTGCCACCTTTTCCAAAACAATGGTTACAATAATTCGTTGCCACCTTTTCCAAAATATTCTGCTATCAATTAGCTACCACCTTTTCCAAAATATTCTCCTATTAATTAGCTGCCACCTTTTCCAAAATATTCTTAAATATGTTAAAAATGTGTTTGACCCTAATAACCCTGAAATAAAAGAGGCGATGTAATGAAATCTGACTATTCCATTAATCTTAAATGTAGGCATAATTTAAGTGTGTAATTAACTTTCGGTCCACTCCAGACCGTTAAAGCCTCGATTTCTAGGCAGCAGGATTTACCTGCTCCAAGCTTAGGATACTGAGCTCGGTGCCGTGGAACGGTGGTGGAGATGATTTGGCTTAGTATATCTATGCATGTTGGTCTAGCTAAGTTAGGATCAAAACACATTTAGAAATGCAAAAGTTAACCAAAATTATCGTAATATTGAGTTAAAATTGTCTTTACTGGCTACAGAGTTACACTCTGCCTCGAATTATCAAAAAATTTCCCCACATTTTCCTTTCATTCGATGGAAAACAGACAAAATTAACTTTGTCCAAATACTATTGTTAGTACAATGTTGCATATATCTGAACACAGTCCATACTATTATCTACGGTGCCATTTTAGCTGCATAATTTTCTAGTTGCCCCAGTTACTAAAGAAACCCCAAGGGGTCGACTACAAGAGCAAAAAGGTTTGAGGAACGGGACTGACTAAACGCGGAGGGATAAGCAATGTTGAAACGGCTGAAGTCGAAAATAGTTTGGATACCTTTTCATTAAACAAGTCGTTTCTCTAAGAGTCAAAAGTAACGAAGTTTGTCTGTCTGATTTAGTGTATTACAGCGCGTTCTGTACCGAGAGAAATGATCTGCTTTGGGAATAATTTAAATTTTTATACTTTCAAAGTTATAATATCATAACTTTTTGTGACTAATGAAGTATCATTTTTTGTATGACGTAAAAATATGTTAGCTGAACTTTTCCTTTAACGAATACTGAATGAAGTATACTAAAGCTATGTTCGCACTTCCACGGGAGTCAGTTGACAACTCGTTAAACCAACTAGTTTTGAAACACTCTTTATAGCTAGTTCGAAGCGATTTCAACAGCCTCGGTTCACACCTTTTCTGTTAGTGAGCTGCCTACTTATCTTTTCGTTGGTGCTGTTTGCTAATACTAGTCTCACCCCATGTAAAATACCCCTGAAAACTAGAAACTAGCTTCTGAAGCCGCTTTAAGTTGGTTCGCGAAGCAACTTCAAGAAACCGTGTTTGCAATTAGCTTCTCGAGTATCAGGTTTGTTCACACTTAACTTTCAAAGCGTTTTGAATCGCTTCGAACCTGTTTCCCATGCAAGTGTGAACGTGGCTATAGTAGTGCGAGGCCAAATGGCGCTACAGAGAGATGATAACTAATTTACTAAACCCCTTTTTAATTGTTGCGCTCTACAGTTCGTGACTGATGTTTTCAGACGCGCGCTTTGACCTCTAGATCATAATTTCATAAGTTCTCTCCGTCATACGTTCATTCCATAAGTTTGGGCACTGCTTACAAACTGGAGCTTGTCACGAAGTGGCCTAGGTAGGCCATAGATTCAGGGTAAAGCGACGTACGCCTGGTGGGTGAGGCGCTGCTGTCAGAGGCTTAGAAATGCAGACTAAATAGGACATAGATGGAGGAAGTCCTGCAAAATTTACGAACACCGAGTGTAGGCCTAGTCAATTGACTCGCTTCCGTCGTTCTGGTAGAACTAGCTCGAGCTGTAAGTCTCTCAGTAGCAATACGAACTTGTATAGGAAGTGCACTCATACTTATGTAACGTATCTTATACATAGTTTACAGGCATGGAGGATTCCTACCATTAACACTAGGATACCAAGCGACTTAGAGTGTAATATTGTCCGCTATTTTACGCTCTAATTTGCCTGGTCTCTTTGTGCAAATGATATGAACCCTCCTTGCGTGTAAAATATGTTTAAACTTATTTCTGCAGCGTTTAAGATTGTATATTAATCGTCTGTAGCTTTCTACGTAATGTCAAGTACCTTTGAACTAAAGTATAACATCTAGCAAAAATGCTGCGTCACGCCATCTTGTTTATTACACAAACGCGTCATTTTTTCTGTACATTAATTTATCCATTTAATTCGATCCTTCCCTGTTAATAAAAACCTATTTAATATATAGTTTTTGAGTGGCTTGGTTTGTAACAACTTGCAATTAAAAAAACTGATTTTACGTTTCAGAAATAAAGTGTAAAAACTGGATTTTTTAGAGATATTTGCTGCTTTTTTTTACATTGGCATTTTCTATAGAGTATTTGCATTGATTTTAGAATGAAAGTTTCATCGAAAGTACCTTACATTGAGGCTAGATCTCCCGTAATATTTCTCCATGCTGGCAGATTGTTAGTAGGCAAAGAAGAAACGGAATTCCCAGTTCTTATCCCACCACTGAGATCCCTGACTTGGGGGATATATATACGATTCTATGCTCGAGTTAAGGAGTTTCTGCTTTGCTACATGAACAGTCGAGTCGTAATCCGTATGCAAAAATCCAAGTTAATCAACAGGCTTTTCGGTAATGTTTATGAATATTTATTAGAAATATCGTCGACATTTTTATTTTCGAGCCGTATTTGAAGGTGTTTCGAACCAGATCAGAGGATATTCGAAGATCTATTGAAGAATTAGAGAAAGTATTGGACGAATTTGAAGATTTTTCGCCAAAAATGCGACGAAACTTAAGTAAAAGAATGGAATAAAACCTAGAACTAAAGAAAAATGCGATAATCTCAGTATTAAGTAAGTTTCTGAGCTAATTTTGACTTGACATTAAGCCTAATGACCATATAATAAACCTGAAATTAGTGAATCTAACGAAAAGCAATGTCACTTCATTTTTTTGCAGCGCGAAATCAGATCCTGTCAGGCAGTCTTTAGACATCCTGGATACCGTTCTGGCCCAAATTGAAGACGAAATTAATGATACCAAAGATAGATATGATTCTTGCAATGATGAAGACAGTTTTGACGAGTAGGTTCAATATAGACTCTTTTTTTATAAATACGATTTCAGTTTTATTTGTTTTAAACTCTAAAATGCAAGAAGGAAAATGAAGAGATTTCCTTTCTGTTTTTTGTCTTTGCTAGGTCAACAGAGATAGGAGGCAACGAAGCGGAAAGAGAGTCACAAGGATCAAATTATAACCTAGCTAGTCCATCATCCAAACAGGTTTATTTAAAGGGTTTGTCTGGAATATTTTTTGCGAGAATTAAAAAAAAGGGAGGAAATTTTTGTTTGATTGTTCAAATAAATGTATAGCAATTAAAGTTCAACCCCTCTAGATTTAAAGGTTAATAAATGTTTCTTATATTTAATACTACAATAGAAGATTGAAAAACGTGTGTTTTTCAGTCCTTGAAATTCTATTCGAGAAATAGTCATAAGATTTATACTGAAGTCCTCTATCGTTCAGTCAAATGGACATACGAAAATTCGAGAATTCGAATATTATTCGCCTGTTTTGAAATTTATGAAACTGACAATTATTCATCAAAATGCATTAAGTAGTACCTCAAGAGTAAGATAAAGTTTCGCCCGCAAACTTATTGACAGTTATAAAATCATGTTAATATTTTACTGTAATATAATTTTGTCGATTGTTTTATAGGGTATTTTACGAAGAGCATAAAATAAGCGCTTTTGAAATTTCTAAATTAGATACCGCACCTGATTTTTCAACGTAAGTGAAAGGGCAATTAGATCAAAATTGAAGTATACTAAAGTACAAATTTTGAATAACCTTTAATCTTGTTTTAGAATGCTAATGTTATCATAATACCAAAGCAACTCTCATTTTTCGATGGTCGACAAGAATACTAGTCCAGCTCCGGTGTTCGATACGGCCAGGACGATTATCGTGTCCGCTGCCCCCAAGAAAGTGATGTACACTTCCTTGTCCTTCTTAAATATGGACACTGTAAGCCCCACAAAACTGGTAGGCTTACCTAGAGTGAATACACGTACTTTTATAATCAAAATTTATAATTGACTCACCCAGCCATCTCTCAAAAATATTACAAAGTAAAAACATTAAAGTAAATAAACAAAAAGGTGCTCGGGCCTTCTCTCTTCGTCGCTGGAGCCATAAGATATCCCTCGTCCCATCGGTTCCTCTCTTTTATACACAGGGTCTTGAGTCGGTACTAAGGGTTCCTACCCCCTTTGACTTTTGGTCAAGGGGTTAAGTCTCTGTCGGGATTCCGACGAGGACAGCTGCGCGTGTTGTTTTGCAAGCGTGTGATCGTTCCATCGATACCCCAAATGCGCCAAATTTAACGCTAAGGGCACGGCGGCCTACCAGGGGTAACGGTTTTTCGCGCTTGCGAAATGGCCGTTACAGCTCCCCCACCCAAAAATTACTTATTGGGCAGGGCTGCGTTCCTCTAATGCCGGGAAGAAAAGGTCATCCTCCTCTTCCCTGCTGCTGAAATGGTGCAGCGCGTCCGAGAATTTGTACGAACTCGACGGAACCGATGACGTTTCCGACAACCTGGGAACCGCGGCTGCGGCCCCCTCATTCCCCCCACTCACCCCGATGAAATCATCAGGGTTGAGTGTCCTTCCCCTAAATATATTTGGGGTGGGACCCTCAACACGGCAGGCCATTTGGCCAGCCGGCCACCGGCCTTCACTAAAATAGATCTGGCCCGCATGGCACCAAGTAGCGACACTATGCTTACTTGGCTGGCTTCTTATGGGCAACGGGGTTCGTGCCAAGCCTCGCCGCCACGCTCTGCGCTGATGCGCCTGGTGTGCGCCTTTGCTGCTGTTGTTGGTGCTGCTGCTGCAGCCGTTGCTGTGGGGCTCCGCCACACCGGGACCTGCTCCTAGCCCCGTCCTTGCCGCAATTGCATGTGCAGGTACAACTATTTAAATTGCACGTATGCGCCATTTATATTAGTCATCGAATATTTATAGGGGTTCTTATAATCTCTCGGAAATCGAAAATCAAAAGAGTGTACCCCCACCCAAAAACTTTACAAAGGGTTTCCTCTGTTAGAACGTAAATTGTACGAATGCCTAGGGGGGCTCTTTTCGCTCTCTCCGCTCTCTCCTATTACGTCTAGGCCGAACTTTACTGATAGCATTGTCAGGCGAGTTTTCACCGGCGACTTTGCTATCCAGCAGAGGCTCCCGTCCGGGGTGGAGCGTACGCTTTCAAGTTAGAAACATGCGAGACACCTGCGAATTTTCGCGAGGTTTTATCCTCCAGCCTGTACGTCAACGGGGTTGTTCTTTCCTGCACTTCAAATGAGCCGTCGTACTTTTTCGCGATCGAAGCCGTGAAACCACGACTCGCATCGAAAAGTGGGTGCGAACGGCGCAAAACAAGGGCGCCACGTCGAAAATACACGTGTCTCCAACGCTTGTCGTAGTGCAGTTTCTTCTTCAGCTTTGACTCCTGCAGGTTACGCCTTGCATGATCGATAACATCATGAAGTCTAACCTTCAGTCTCTCAGCAAGCAGATCTGGGTCTCGGTTCTGGTAAGTATTTACCGGTTCCAATTCCCAATCTAACGGAGCGCACAGCTCCCTACCGAAATTAATCGCCGCGGGCGTGAACCCAGTCGAGCTGTTTTCAGCCGACCTTAAGGCGAAGCCCAACTCAGGAATACGAGCATCCCAATCCCTATGTTTCTCAATATAAGAAATAATCATAGGCTTGATACTCCTATTCATGCGCTCAGTAATGTTTGCCTGAGCATGATACGGAGATATATTTTTCGGGCGTATACCCAATCTTTTTCATGTCTCCTTGAATTTCGGACTGGAAAACACAGAAGCATTATCAGTAATCAGTTCCTTTGGGAATCCCGATCGACAGAAAACTTCAAATAACTTCTCCCATATTTTCTCCGTAGTCATTTTTCCACCCACTTAGTGAAATGGTCTACGATGACGAGCAGGTATTGATTACCCTTGGAGCTGCGGGTATAGGGACCCATGAGATCACAGGTCACTAATTCCCACGGCCTTTCGCAACGAACGCTTGATAGCAATCCGGGCGTTAATTAGGCAGATGGCTTCGCTTTTTAACACATCTCACAACCCCGAAAATACCTCAAAACGTCGCGCTTCATACCCGACCACGTTACTCGGGATTGTAAACGTTTATACGTTTGACAAACACCCAGGTGGCCGGCAAGGGGCTCGTCGTGAAAATATTTGTTTACCTCTAGTCTTAAGCTTCGAGGTATTACCACCTTCCAAGCTTTCTCTAGGGCATCCTCATCCTCCTCGTCCCATGGTGCAAAGTATCTTAATAGCAACCCATCCTTATCCATTATGTACTGATCTAAAACTGCCCCGGCTTGAACCGCTGTTTCCAGGTCTACAGAGCTTCTAACCCGCTCTAATTCCTCGATTAAACGAGATAACTCTTGATCAGTAACTTGGGATTTTATTATGGTTTCTCTATTAAAGGGTAAACCCAACTTGGGTTTGTCACCCCCTACTGTTGCTACCAATATGACGGCTTCTTCGTCGGCCAAATCGGTTTCAATTGGAGCCCGACTTAGAGCATCGGCTACCAAATTTAATTTACCAGGGCGGTATCGCACCTCGTAATTAAATGGTTGCCGGCCTAGAGACCATCGGGCTAATCTATCAACTGGTTCCTTCATCTTCTTAAGCCATTGAAGGGCCTGATGGTCGGTTTCGATTATCACACAAGTACCTTCAACATACATTTTGAATTTCTCGAGAGCGAATACTACTGCAAGACATTCTAACTCCGTAGTGGAATAATTACGCTTAGCTAGAGTCAGGATACGACTTAAAAACCAGATAGGCATTAATCTTCTATCTGTCTCTTGTGCCAATACTGCACCCAAGCCGTGGCTACTAGCATCGGTTTGAATAAGAAATTTCTTATTCAAATCAGGGAGAGCTAATTCCGGGGTACTCTACCTTTTCCACTAATTCCCGCATAGCGTTGGTATGGGTTTCCTCCCAACGCCACGTGCAATCCTTCTTAAACAGGTTATATAAAGTACGAGCTATTCCCGCAAAGTTTGGTATAAACTGTCGGTAATAACCTATCATGCCAAGAAATCTTTGTAATGATTTCACGTCTCGAGGGATCGGGAATTCCTCAATCGCTCGAAACTTATCCGGATTTGGCATACAGCGCCCTGGACCAACCTTATAACCATGAAGATTAACGGTATTGGTGAAAAGTTGCATCTTGCTTGGATTAATAGTTAATCCGACATCTTTAAGGCGGCCTAGAATTTCTCGAATGTGAATCAAATGATCCTCAAACGTCTCGGAATATATGGTGATATTATCATAAAAACCGAGAGCGAAATTCCATTTACAGGGTCCTAACACGCGGTCAACTAATCGCATGAAAGTTGCCGGTGCGTTTTAAAATCCAAAGGGCATCTTTACGAATTCGTAAAGTCCCCTATGGCACACGAAAGCTGTCTTTTGTATATCACTATCTTTCATCCTCACTTGGAGGAACCCCTTTGTGAGATCTATTGTCGTGAAATACCGCGCCTTCCCTAAGTACGCTAAAATATCAGGTATCGAAGGCATTGGATACCCTCGGCGGTTGTCACGTCGTTTAACCTCCGCACATCTACACAAAGCCGTTTGATCTCACCCGGCTTTGGGTTAGCTTTCTCAACAAGAACTATCGGAGACGCCCAGGGACTATTGGATGGTCGAATAACTCCCAGTTCCAACAACTCATCAAAGGCCCTGTCGATCTCCTCCCTCTTCTTATTGCTAACCGGACGGGGATGACACGCTTTAGGCCTAGCGTCACCCGTCTCTATAGAGTGCTCAATTAGCGAGGTTTCGCCAGGTTTCTTTGTGAATATACTTTGGAATTCGAAAGCATATCCACCAACCTAGCTCTTTCATCTTTGCTACAGGTCGATTTCGACGCTAAAGCTTTTAACACATTTAAGGGGTCTTTTTCGCTTTTGACAATTTCGCCAAAGCAAGTAGACGCCCCTTTTTCCATTTCTTCGGTATCGAACGGGATGACTTTTTGAGGGAAGGGACCGATTGACCACCCACCTTCACTTAACCTAATTTCTATCCCCGATCCTCGAAGAAATTTCTCCCAAAAATAACTGAGGGTGTAAGACCTCGCACAATAAGAAAGCGCTGCCGTCTTTTCCCTCCGGGCCAATATACCTGGAGACGGATATCTCCGGCTACGCGGCATGTGCCGCGACCGAATCTAACCATTGTTCTATTAGCTTTTATCGCCATTTCTCGTTCTTCGAATATGGGTATGAATTCATCGCCCAACAAAGAAACTGACGATCCGCTATCTAACAAGCCAAGGAACGATTGCCCCATAGCTTGAAATCTCAACAATGGGGGAGTTTTCCTGCCAAAATCGGAACAGCGATTAACCGATGGCGCGAAAAGTCGACTTTTCGAATTTCTTGCCTGGTTTTTGGCCCTCGTTATTTTGGTTTAAATTATATCACGAGGCCCCTCCCAAGAACAATTCGGATTTCCGATTATCTTGGTTGCCTCGTTTGCCCATTTCCCGGATTAGTACACTCCCTTTTGAAATGGCCGGGTTGGTTACACTTGTAACAGCGCCCAATACCCTGATTACCCCTCCTTTGGACTGGATTTCCGCCATTGGATTGTGCATTAAAAGTTGCACCAGAATTATTACCTGAGCGAGTATTTACTCCGCTCATCACTTGTATCAGTACTCTAAAATAAGAGTACGGATCCAAGGCTGCTTATCCTACTCCCACCTGGTTTCCCGCAAATGCATTTGCATCCGCAGAAACAGACATAGTGACGGCTTTACTAACCGATTGATGCGATTGCTCAATCGTAGCGCTTGCCCCATATGCCAAACCAGGTTCTAACGATTCCGCCATTGACGGTGAGGGTCTGTACATTACCTCGGCTAGGAGATCAGATTGAATAATCTTAGCCTCCTCAGCCAATTCAGCATGGGTAGCGAATGCTTTCCCCCTTAGAATTCTACGGTATGTCGGATGACACTGCCGTAGGACTCGCTGAATTTGTACCGACTCAGACTCCGGTGTTTCTAATCGGTGAGAATACTCCGATAAACAATGGATGTACTGAGTCAATGGTTCATTTTCTCCTTGAGTTCAGTTATCCAACTCAATTTGAATGCGCCTAGAGTAATCAGTAGCCTGATACTCTTTTCTAAAACAATCTCGGAATTCCGAAAAGTTTTTGAAAGCGGCTGAACCCCCCCACAAATTTAAACCAGCGATCGGCCGGCCCTGACCTGGGGAGTTTGCGTTGGATTTCCAACGTTAGCTGCCCCACTACCTGAGACAAAACCTTGGAAAGCTAGACGCAGGGCATCACGAATAATTTGACTCATTTGCAGCGCCGGGTCTCCGGACCTTGCTCCTTCGTCATTATTAGAAGAACCCCCGGATCTAGTTCCCGGCATAACTAAATAATAGCGAAATCGCTATATCTAATTTTACTTAACTCTACTAACTAACTATCAATCAACTAAATCGGCTCGCGACCACAACACTCTTTCAAATTAAACTTAGAGAAAAATTAAACTAAGTACATGAATTACTCTATGTTCTCAAAGCCCCACGTTGGGCGCCAGTTTGTAAGCCCCACAAAACTGGTAGGCTTACCCTAGAGTAATACAGCACTGTTTTTCAATACAATAATTTATTTCCACTCACCCAGTCATCGTTTAAAGTAAAAAAGTAAGAAGTAACGTAACAAAAAATATAAGTAAAAAAGTGAGCTTCCTCTCCTCTGTCAGCAGCCAAAAGATGTCTTTTTCGTCCCCGGCCCCTCCTTTTATAGACACAGGGTCTCGAATCGGGTCTAAGGGTTCCTTCCCCCTTGACTTTTGGTCAAGGGGTTAAGTTTCTGTCGGGATTCCGACGAGGACAGTTGCGCGGTGCAATAGAACTTTCTTAGACCCCCATGATAGTTTTACAAGCGTATGCACGTTCCGCTGCCACCCCAAGCTCGCTAATTTTAACGTTATGAGGAGCAACGGCCTACCAGGGTTAACGCCATTTCGCGTTTGCGATATGGCTGTTACACGCCTTACCGGTTATTGCCGCCAAATATGCCAATGATCCAGCCACCGCTGAAACACTTGCTCGCCAGGTGCTCGTTGTGGCAATGAGCGATACCGTTATCTCTGCCATTGCATCTTACGCCCAAAGGCGCAATGCGCGAAACCCTTACTACCGACTCGCCAACAACCTACGTTAACTCTTCTCTATTTCTATTGAACGCTCCGACACCGACCAACCTTCAGACGCCGAATCCATCTGCTCCCAATAATCTTCCCGCCTCGTTTATTCCTGATTTTACTTTATCCCGTTATTTTAAGTTTAAACGCCCGCGGTGTCGGTACACCGCTGAGTTCAATACGCGCTCGTGACAACGTCTCCCGTTTCAATCCGGCCGTCCTCTGTCTCCAAGAAACTAACATTTCTAAAGCTTTCTCGTTATCGTACATTTGGGCCCAGTGGCCTTTTGTGTTTCACCACGCGTGTGCTCCGTCCCCTCGCGGTACTGGTGTCTCCGTCGGTTTACATCCGTCCATCAATAACCGTCTCACAGCTTTCGATTCTTTTGATGGCCGTTGCATTTATCTACGTTTTCGCCCGGGTACCCTAGGTTCATCAACTGACATCCATCTTTTTAACATTTATCTATCAGCCACTAATGACACTTTGGCTATTGCCACGATAGAGTTCGTTTCTCAGAAGTTACGTACCATAGATCCCTCCGACACCATCATTCTTGCTGGTGACTTTAAATGCTGCCTCCACCCGGACTTTGACCGCTCCAACTGCCGTGAATCCCGTTTTGAGCTATGCGTCCCCTTACGTGCCTTATTAACAACATATGAACTTAGTGACGTTTACCGTTCCCTAAAATTTTATCGGCAAGACTTGATCGCATTTACATAAACTCATCGTGCCGGGTCCATAGCATAGAGCACGTACCAAGATTTTTTCGGATCATGACGCGGTTCTTTGTAAACTCGTACCAGTCGTCGGTAGTCTAGCTCAATTACCAGTCGACGGTAGTCTAGCCTTATTACCAGTCGTCGGTAGTCTAGCCTTATTACCAGTCGTCGGTAATCTAGCCTTATTACCAGTCGTCGGTAGTCTAGCCTTATTACCAGTCGTCGGTAATCTAGCTTAATTACCAGTCGTCGGTAATCTAGCTTAATTACCAGTCGTCGATAATGTGGCTTGATTACCTGTCATCGATAATCTGGCTTAATTACCGGTCGTCGGTAGTCTGGCCTAACTACCAGTCGTCGATAATGCGGCTTGATTACCTGTCGTCGATTATCTGGCTTAATTACCAGCCGTCGGTAATCTAGCTTAATTACCAGTCGTCGGTAGTCTAGCTCAATTACCAGTCGTCGGTAGTCTAGCTCAATTACCAGTCGTCGGTAGTCTAGCTCAATTACCAGTCGTCGGTAGTCTAGCTCAATTACCAGTCGTCGGTAGTCTAGCTCAATTACCAGTCGTCGGTAGTCAAGCTCAATTACCAGTCGTCGGTAGTCTAGCTTAACTACCAGTCGTCGGTAGTCTAGCTCAATTACCAGTCGTCGGTAATCTAGCTTAATTACCAGTCGTCGGTAATCTAGCTTAATTACCAGTCGTCGGTAATCTAGCTTAATTACCAGTCGTCGGTAGTCTAGCTCAATTACCAGTCGTCGGTAATCTAGCTTAATTACCAGTCGTCGGTAATCTAGCTTAATTACCAGTCGTCGGTAATCTAGCTTAATTACCAGTCGTCGGTAATCTAGCTTAATTACCAGTCGTCGGTAATCTAGCTTAATTACCAGTCGTCGGTAATCTAGCTTAATTACCAGTCGTCGGTAATCTAGCTTAATTACCAGTCGTCGGTAATCTAGCTTAATTACCAGTCGTCGGTAATCTAGCTTAATTACCAGTCGTCGGTAATCTAGCTTAATTACCAGTCGTCGGTATTCTAGCTTAATTACCAGTCGTCGGTAGTCTAGCTTAATTACCAGTCGTCGGTAGTCTAGCTTAATTACCAGTCGTCGGTAATCTAGCTTAATTGCCACTCGTCGGTAATCTAGCTTAATTACCAGTCGTCGGTAATCTAGCTTAATTACCAGTCGTCGGTAATCTAGCTTAATTACCAGTCGTCGGTAATCTAGCTTAATTACCAGTCGTCGGTAGTCTAGCTTAATTACCAGTCGTCGGTAGTCTAGCTTAATTACCAGTCGTCGGTAGTCTAGCTTAATTACCAGTCGTCGGTAGTCTAGCTTAATTACCAGTCGTCGGTAGTCTAGCTTAATTACCAGTCGTCGGTAATCTTGTTAAATCACCTTTATTGTTACTGTCTCTAAGGCAGTTGGTATTTTTATATTTATTTGTGGGGTTCTTTTCCAACTTAACTTGTTAGCTAACACAAGCTTAGGTCTGCTTGTTTTTTAACCACCACGAAAATGGGACCAAATAGGCTTAACCGTGCTAACATTATAAACTGACTCTTATCCATGCTAAAATATTGCAGATTGGAATGGTTTGGAAAATTTGAAATTAAACAAACTTAAACTTAAATTTAATCAATGGAAGTTGGTAAGCCGAAAATCTTAATACCAGGCTTTCGTTTAAAACCGTTTTCTAGTCAAACAAACGAATAGTTATTGCATTACTGCTACCACAAAAAGGTTATTTGTAAAATATTTTCCAATGTTATTTCTATGGAAACATTTTGAGGTTTTCGTCAAAATCTATGATTATTTTTATTGAAATGAAAACCTTAGCAACTTCATTTTTTATAAAATAAACTATTAAATGGATCTCTTTGAAATTTTAACCATATAATGAGGGCCCGAATTGTAGTTCTGTGGATTTTTTTCCAAACAATAAATACAATACAAAAAATTATATCCAATCAATAACTCTTCCTTATACATTAAAGTCAGTATGAAGTCTTATCTAAGAGAGCTACCGCTCTCATAGAATAAGACTTCTAATGTATAAGGGTATTGGATGTAACATTTTTAAAATTCTGTTAACTATTTTGAAAAAATTCAGCAAAACTACAATTCGAGCCCTTATTGTGTGTTTAATCCACCGAATGGTTTATTTTATAAAAAATAAAGTTGCTAAGTGTGTTTTCATTTCCGTATCTTTTAACGAATAAACAGGAAATTTTCTCATAGAAATAACATGGGAATTTTTTGGAAAAAAACCAATTTCTTACTAGTGTTTAAGAAAAACTATACGTTTGCTAGTTTTGGGAACAGTCTTAAATGATCTTTACACTATAATCTAGGATAATTGTTCTTGTTATTAAGAACAGTTAATTTTAAGTATGTTTAATTTGAATTTAAATACCCTGATTTTTTTACCATGGATGTGCTATGGGTGTACCTCGTATGAGCAGTTCTCGAAATAGCAACCGCGTTTCCAAAAGCGGTGTTTTTCTAAAGTGCTGTTTTAGAAATAAAGGCTGCTTTTTTGGGAAAGAGCAGTGTTTCTGTTGAGTTTTGCGCATTTTTTAACAATACAGATGTATTCGTTAGTTTCAAAAACTCCCTTTTTCTGTGATCATTTAATCAGTAATGTGCCCTACTAACGGATCGTGTTTATGAATTTTTTTTCAAAGTACACTTGAATATTGTACTATTCTTCAGGCTGTACCAGTTTACGATTCTCATACCAGGATAGAAAAATAATTCGTGAAAGATTATTTAATTTCGAAAGTAGATAGTTGTAAACAGTAATTTTTTTAAAAACTATTTTACTATTTGTGAAGTCAGTGAAGATAAACAACAATATTTTAGAAAAGTAATATATATATATATATTACTAACCTAAGTCTAACCAAACGATACAAAACCTAACATCACCTGAACTAAAACAATTTAGTTGCAATAATCAATTTTAACCTAACCAAATTATCCATATCTGACCTAGTTCTATTTGAGTTCATATAACCCAGCTGGGCCAGCTTACACCATAATAAACAACTATCGTTTTGCTCTTTAAAGAACTGCTGTAACGGTACGCCTAGTTTACAAAAACCGCTTTATCGGTAATTGCTGTAACGTGTAACTGCCGTTTCGGGAAACCACAATTTAGGGAACTGCTGTTATGAGGACCGAAATTTTGAAATCCGCTTATACGGAAACTGCTCATGTGAGGGATTCCCTGTGCTATTACACTCGAATAGGTTAGCACAATCAAGTTCAGCCTTTGACTAGGTTAATATTCCATATAGTATTTCCAGTAAATCTACTTGATGATTTTACAAGGAAATGCCCTAGTGAAGGTGAATTAAACTTCAGTAATGCCACCTTCAGCCTGTTAAAATCGTCGAATCTAAAACCGTTAACTTTAGTTATAATAAATTGAATTTCCTAAGCCTTAGACTACCGATAACACGTATTCTAAATTAACGATTAAAGGTAACTTTGCTAGATTACCTATTAAGGCTAATAAAACTAGATTACCGACGGCGGGTAACTACGCTAGATTACCGATTAAGGCTATTAAAACTAGATTACCGACGGCAGGTAATTACGCTAGATCGCCAACTAAAGGTAATTAAGCTAGATTACCGACGGTTGGTAATTAACCAAGATAGAAGGATTTGGTGGTCAACACAATCAAAAAACTATGCCTACGTATCTACCCTGTTCTAGTCCGTCAATTATTCGTTCATGTAAATTTAATGCACCAGTTAATGTAGAATGTCCAGGCACGAAACCTGATTGCATGTTGTTACACAGACTATTATCGAGGGCAAATTTCATAATTTGGTGATCTGCACATTTTTTTATAACTTTTGACACCGTTTGAAGAATAGAGTTATCTCTATAGTTATTTAAATCCATATGATCACCTGACTTATAAAGTGGTACCACCTTAGCTTCTTTCAATTTTTCTGGGTAGGTTCCAGTGGAAATTGATAGGTTTACAATTTTGGTTAGAATTGGGGCGTTAAGAATTGCTAAACCCTTTAGTAGGCAGACTGAGATGCCGTCTGTACTTATGGCTCTACTATTTTCGAGTTTCTTTAATATATTGAAGACCATATCTTCTGAAGGAATGACATTTCATGGTTGAAGGGAATAAAACAGTACGGGTCAACTTTTTGAATGGCTTGATTTTTGGTAAAATGGTCGTTAAATAATCTGCAATATCGTCGTTTTCTGTAACTATAATGTTATTAACTAACAGGGATGTGACAGTATTATTTTTACTTTTTTATATATGGCTTCAAACTCCAAATGCTTTTTGAATCGGGTGATTTTGCAACCTTATATTTAAAGAAACTATTTTTAGAATTTTACCTCTCCGAGTGACGTATGTCACGGAGAGGTTCTAATTTCGACGTGTCGGTGTGTGTGTGTCTGTCTGTTGCTATTGACTTACACCCCAGGGGACCGCGTTCGCAGTTTGAAAATCGGAGCAAACGTGTTCTCAATTTCCGGAAATTTCGAAAATTGTATTATACTTATAGGCTATTACTCCATTGCCTGTCTAACACCAACAGCCTCTGGT
This sequence comes from Phalangium opilio, assembly GCF_054372755.1. Classification (NCBI taxonomy): domain Eukaryota; kingdom Metazoa; phylum Arthropoda; class Arachnida; order Opiliones; family Phalangiidae; genus Phalangium; species Phalangium opilio. Next base: position 2,023,346 of record NW_028324201.1, on the reverse strand, counting down.
CTATGCCCATCCCACATGGACAACAGTCTGTACACACTGGCTTCTAATCACCACCTTCTTATGGTCTTTGTCCATCCTACATGGACACCAGTCTGTACACACTGGCTTCTAATCACCACCGTCATCTGCTCTATGTCCATCCCACATGGACACCAGTCTGTACTTACTGGCTTCTAACACCACCATCTTCTGATCTTTGTTTTTGTCCATCCCACATGGAAACCAGTCTGTACACCTGGCTTCTACTCCATCATCATTCTTAAGGTTAAGACATACGCGGCGATCGGCCAGGGTTACGAGAAACGTCTGACCTCCCGATGGTGGGGCTTCCACCAAAGGTTCACGCAATTGCGCTGTTCTTATCCATAGCTGCGATTCGAAACCCTTATATACTACCTATTTGAGTAACGCGAAGCAACCGGCGTATGCTTCATTTCAAACGCCAATATTAGTAAAGTCTCTCAAGAATGTTTAATTGTTCTTTATCAAAACGATGTAACGCTCTATAAGGCGAACAACTAACGAAGAAAATACTTAATATTAATTATATTTATTTAATTATTTAAGATAATCTTGTTTCTCAACTCAAAATTAATACGGAAAGAGTTAAAAAGCAGTCTATGCTTTTGTCTGTGTGTGTCCGTCCATTGTTACACTAGTGCGTCGCGTTAGCAGTTAGCCTTGTGTGTTAAGAAATCACACAGAACCTTAATATTCCCTTTTTCCATAATATAAAGTGAATATGTGGAAGTATTTTTCGTAATTATGATGCATTTAGTACTTTTGTAGCTTTAAAGCTCCGTTTCATTTTGATATACCAAAGATTTTTTTTAATATTGTTATTTGAAATGGCTGTTTTGTATATTACTTAAGCTATACTACATCTGTATATAGAATAATCCTTGGTATAGTGATTTCATGAAGAAAATTAAGACTTAGACTCCGGCCGGTATATCAAGTATTATCCGCAATAGGCTTAGTGAAACAAAGAGTAAATAATTGAGGCCTGAGGTGAAGTAAACTTTGAGCTTTGATTTTTGTGTCTGAAATGAAGAGACATTAAAGGTTCAGAGTGAGCCGAAAGTTAAATACACTCTTAAATAATCAGGTTAAGATTTGATAATAGAAGAAAAGATCGTGGTGGCAATTAGAATAGTAAAAGGGCTAATGGTAAACGGGTAGTAGCTACAGACTTTTTATTCTCTTTATGGTGCGCATTGACTATTAGTGCGTCTAGCTACAATTTAGCTTTGGTGTTATTTAACGTTAACATTCATGTTGGCAAACTAAGAATATTGTTGAGGTGAGACGAGACGATAGTGTTTACACTGCAAACCAGTTGTGAATGTAGCTATCAGAATATACGGTAAACAGCTGAAGCGTAGACTTCATTTCCTCTTCTTTCCCCATTGACTGATTTCCATATGTCCAAGATTTATCCTTATTGGATGTAAAATGTCGTCTGCTTTACTGTATATTCGCTATGCTTGGAATACTGCTTCAATATTTCGTAAATTTTTACTTCAAAAAAGATAAATGATTCCATATCTAGGTAAATAAGTTTGTAGTAGTAGACCTCTTGACTCGGAGAGGTTATATTTTGGTTTTCCCAACTCTTTTAAACATTAAATTAACAGTATTTCTTAGATTCCGATACGTTAATAGTTTTGAAGGGTTTAAATAGGATTTGTTGTTTGCAATGTCACGTTCGTGCATCATATTTTTTATTACGTTAGTGAGCCATGGTGGTTAGTTAATAAATTTACCTCATTACTTTAGTGGCATAAAACTATCTAAATTGTACATCAATATATCATTTAACTGAGTGACGGCCTGACTAATTTCAATAATATTTAACTTCTCTAAGTCTGTCGTAAAGGATACTATATTAATGTAATTGTTTATTTTTAGGTTCGAACAGTTTAGGAATCATGTAGTAATATTTGTAAGGAAATTTTAACATCAATAATTGTAAGCCTGCACATTTTAAGTTACATATTTTAAACAGTTGTACTTGTGTTTTAGAATCATAAGCTTGTACCTTGTGCCTATTTACACGACGAATTGGAAGTTACATCAATGCAGTTTTACTATAAAGATTTGACAACATTAACAGCGCATATACATAAGACGGATGTTTCTTCTGATGTATTTGGAGCGTTTCCCAGGGAAGTAAGTTCTGATCTTTCCTATAAGCCTCTTCAATGTAACTAAGAGGGAAAGACAGGGAGGTAAAACTTTGCCTTTTCTCTTGGTTTTCGGCGCCTGAAAAGAATACTCTTCTGAAAAAACCGAGTAATCAAATTTCGAGTACTTTTTTTGAAAAAAACTAGTACTGCTAGGTGTAGTTAGAAAACAATTAATCTTTTTGAAACGAATTTTCGTTCGAGGTAAAACCGAGTGATCCACCTCAAAGATATTGTTGGAGCTACCATTAAGACTATACTTCATTTTACGCACCAATTGCTCATTATTTCTACATATCTCTTGCCTTGAAAGTAATGAAAGTGAACGTTTTAATTACCATGACAAAACATTCCTTTCGGAGATTCGAATCAACAATCCTTCACTTCGCAGTCCAACACCGTATCCTCTACACCTCCCAATCGATGACGGCGTTAGTGTTTCAAGTTATATTCATGTATTTATTACGGGCATATTCAGACGATTGCGATTTCTGTTCATCGGAAATATAGCCATTGGGTTAGAAATCTAAAAATCATTGCGGGATATTCGGGCGAATGGGATTTCGGTTGAAAGGGAACATACCTTCGAACTCGGGTGTAGTGCAACGATTTCATCCGGTTGGACCCAAATCCCATTCGGTCGAAGAAAAATGCGCAGTTCAAATTGCTAAAGTATGTAGTAAAAGTCTACATCGGACAAATGTCTTTTGCATAAATGTATGGTATAAGTCAACATCGGGTAGGGTTACGAGTAATCATTTTAGCACTGTCAAAGATAACTTATCGAGAGGTTATTCACTCACACTAAACATTTCTTTACGCTTATGAAGCTTATGAGCTGTTTAATGGTCTTGGGTTTGAGCGGCGGGTAATTTTATAGCACTGTTGAAGGTAAAGAGGAGACATCGGGGAGCTATTAGCTCTCAAAAAAATTTAGGCACGCCGATTAAGGTATATTTATAAGTTACGGGTAATAATTTTAGCACTGTCGAAGGTAGTAAATTGAAGGGCTAATATCTAAGTGTATATGGGAACAATGCTGCGTTAATATATTTCTAGACCATTAGAGAAGGAATATTCCCTACTCATTGGGTATTACCTAACCACACGTAGCTAAAAAGGGGTTAGCATCAAAGTTTTATCATCGATTTTTCATCAAAAATTGATAAAATCGATGGTGCTGATCAACCCGGTAGCATTTTTGAGTTAAGCAATTAACAAATCCATTTTTTATTAATAGGTGTACCACTGGACACTTGCTTCTTATTTTCTTTGGGCATTATATTTAAGTGTATTAGACAATCTCACTCAATCATTGTTCGCTCACAAGAAAAACAACTTCCTTTATAAGTAATGTAAGAAAAACGTGGATATACTTGGATTTTTAACACTAAACAGTAAGTTAGTTACCAAATTACTAAACAGAATATAAAATAAAATGTTTTCAAATTGAGGTTGGTGATAGTGAAGAGGAGATACTTACAAAAGCTTCAATCAAAGAATATATAGTTTGAAATTTCATTTTCGTTAAATTTTATCTTCATCCACTTATCTTCTCCAAAGCCGTAGCAAGTAGTATTTTATGTTCAAACCTCGAATTTATATTATTTTGTTTATGGGGATGGAGTGGGGTGTTCGACTTCTTACTAGAGGGATTTATATGCAAGACAAACACCTACGTCTTTTCACTTATGATTCAACCTCGCTAAGGCTAGACAAGATGTTAGAATGCAGTCAGTTGTGGAGAGTTAAGGCCTTTTAACGAGAACGAGGGGCTTATAAAATTTCTGAATCAAAAGTGAGCGCGTTTGATGGTATGTGTCAATTGAGAGTCAAAATAGATTCTAATCCAAATTTTAATATTCAACATAATACTCAATTTTGTACATAAAGTTTAACAAACTTTTATAGGGGTCAAAATAAAAAATCAAACATATATCTAAGGGAGGTTTGTACTTTATAACCTCAATGGAATGTCTCCTTTTAAGTTTTAAACTTAATTTTATGGGTATTTAATTTTATAGTGATGCACTAAAATAATAATGTTCAAAAATAGAAAGTTAAGATTTTTTAAAATTGAATCAGTCCGTCAACCATAACCTAAGTTCTTTAACCATAGTTTAAAGTCAGTTTATCAAAACAGTTTCAAGTTTTGAATTTCTTACGACAAGTGTTCTTCTTCCACATTCTTATTAGGGGCAAAGGTTTCTTCTTTTCTTCTAACACGATTTAAATGTTAATTATTTTTTTCTTTTAATATTTCGCGCACTCGCGCTTCTTCTCTTCTTTTTAGGGGTAAAAAAATTCTCCGAGATTTTCTCCAAAAAGTAATAATTCAAAAATTAATAAAATTGAAGGTTTCAATATAAAATAATATTCCGTACTTATAAGGTTTTCTTAAGGATTTCTAAGGATGAGGCGACAGGGTTTCGTTTAAGTGTTTCAGGTATCGACTGAGGGTGGGACAAGAGGGACTTCGTATATATAACTTCTAGTTTCTCGCAAGGATCTCTGGGACAATGACGTTTCTTGATTGACTTTGGTTTGGCCAATAGTGGTCCATATTCATGACATAGCCGGGCGGATTCATGTTATCAACGGTTAGGCAAAACTTTTAAATCTGGGACCAAATACGGATTGGTCAGTTCAAGGGATAAAAAATATTCTAGAAGTTTATTGGGCCAGGTACCAGGATAGTGACCAAGGATCTTGTTGCTTGGGGTCCAAAAAAGCGTGACATTTCTCTGCTTTCTTGGAAAATGCTTTAGTGGCCAGGTGTTTCACTTTGTACTGTGGATATAGGGGTATAGGATAGTTCTAGAAAATTCGGTGTCAATTTTGCTGGGCTAGTTCCTCCTTTATTGCACGAAACCGTGAATTTCTTTCAGATCATTTAAAGGGATAAGGTTAAGTTTAGAGGGTTAATATTTTCTTTATAATGTTAATTTAAGGTATTTTGTTATAAATTTAATGATTAATTGTAAATTTTATCTGATTTTTTAGTTAAGATGGTTATACCGTTTAAAGCAAATGTTGGACCGGGTGCTGGCTAACCTTCTATGCATGAAGCTCGACACAAGGCTATGCCTATGTTATTCTGGGTGTGGCGAGGTATCGCTACATAAGTGAATCATCTTACAGAAAGTTTACCAAATTAGGGCTTAAAGTTCATAGGGGGACCTTTCCTAAAACAACCGTGATTCACGTAGGGACATTCACCAAGGTACCCATTACAGCCCCCCCCCTCCAAAATTGGGGCACAACTTCGACAACATTCTTCATTATACATTAGCACGATTATCTTTAAACAATGACAAAAGTTGGCCAAACCAACAAACAAAACAAAACCAAAATACAGTATACTGAAAATCCAACTACTAATTGAACAAAGACAGGAACTTATGGTAACGAAAAAAACTAAGAAAAACAATTTATGGTTTGGTCTACTTTGCTCTTTTATAAGTTTTCTCACTGCTAGAATATTTAGGTCAATCTCATTTGAAGGCTTTAAGGCCGCAAATGGGGACATTTCATTTCATGTTCGGTCACCCATTTCTCTACCTACTCTAGTTTCACTCGGGGAATTTTTAACGACTCCTATTAAGCGAGAGTGAAATTGAGGACCCTTGTTATCCACCTCCTCCGAAGCCATTTGATTTTTCTCAAAACTTAGCTCTTCATAAGCTACTTCTACCGCATTATCTGGCTGAATGTCCGGGTCCCGCCCTTTACCGATGGTCGATACTTTGGGTATAGACGGTCTATAGTTATCGTTCATACTAGCACGACAACTAATAGATGTATGACCGAACCTGTTACACTTATAACATTGTAAACCCGAATCTTGTTTTCTCGGTAAATAATTATTAGGGGGCTTACCACAATTACCCCAATTTTCACTTTCACCCAAATTTTGCCTATTTCCGTTATACCTTTAATTTGCTTGAGCACTAAGTTTAAAATTTTGATTGTTTCCTCTATGACGAGCTATTGCCACTACCAGACAAAGAGGGAGGACTATCCTATCATATTCTGTAATTCGTTCATTTAGACTTTGAGCTCTTTGACCTACCTAGCGATGCTAAATAAACTCATTTTCGGTTCAATTTGACGACGTAAGCGCTCCTTTTCTAACATATACGTCAGAACGCATTCATTTGGCTTTTGCTTCCTACGCGCTAATTTGTCTTCAAGTTGATTTCAGTAATCGATACCAACAAACGCCCTGCAAAAACTATCGCGAAATTCCTCCCATGTACCGAAATCGACGTGTGCCCTATCCCACCAAAGATCTCCTTACAAAAATCTTCTTTAGAACTCTTTAGAAAATTCCTTGGGAAATTTCTTTAGAAATCCTTAAGGGGTTCTTTGGGAAATTGGGGAATATTGGCCTCTTTTTCTTTGGAAATATCTTTGGAATTTCCTTGGGAAATAAGTTTGGAATTTCCTTGGGAAATAAGTTTGGAATTTCCTTGGGAAATAAGTTTGGAATTTCCTTGGGAAATAAGTTTGGAATTTCCTTGGGAAATAAGTTTGGAATTTCCTTGGGAAATAAGTTTGGAATTTCCTTGGGAAATAAGTTTGGAATTTCCTTGGGAAATAACTTTGGAATTTCCTTGGGAAATAACTTTGGAATTTCCTTGGGAAATAACTTTGGAATTTCCTTGGGAAATAAGTTTGGAATTTCCTTGGGAAATAAGTTTGGAATTTCCTTGTGAAATAACTTTGGAATTTCCTTGGGAAATAACTTTGGAATTTCCTTGGGAAATAACTTTGGAATTTCCTTGGGAAATAAGTTTGGAATTTCCTTGGGAAATAAGTTTGGAATTTCCTTGGGAAATAAGTTTGGAATTTCCTTGGGAAATAAGTTTGGAATTTCCTTGGGAAATAAGTTTGGAATTTCCTTGGGAAATAAGTTTGGAATTTCCTTGGGAAATAAGTTTGGAATTTCCTTGGGAAATAAGTTTGGAATTTCCTTGGGAAATAAGTTTGGAATTTCCTTGGGAAATAAGTTTGGAATTTCCTGGGGAAATAAGTTTGGAATTTCCTGGGGAAATAAGTTTGGAATTTCCTTGGGAAATAAGTTTGGAATTTCCTTGGGAAATAAGTTTGGAATTTCCTTGGGAAATAAGTTTGGAATTTCCTTGGGAAATAAGTTTGGAATTTCCTTGGGAAATAAGTTTGGAATTTCCTTGGGAAATAAGTTTGGAATTTCCTTGGGAAATAAGTTTGGAATTTCCTTGGGAAATAACTTTGGAATTTCCTTGGGAAATAAGTTTGGAATTTCCTTGGGAAATAAGTTTGGAATTTCCTTGGGAAATAAGTTTGGAATTTCCTTGGGAAATAAGTTTGGAATTTCCTTGGGAAATAAGTTTGGAATTTCCTTGGGAAATAACTTTGGAATTTCCTTGGGAAATAACTTTGGAATTTCCTTGGGAAATAAGTTTGGAATTTCCTTGGGAAATAAGTTTGGAATTTCCTTGGGAAATAAGTTTGGAATTTCCTTGGGAAATAAGTTTGGAATTTCCTTGGGAAATAAGTTTGGAATTTCCTTGGGAAATAAGTTTGGAATTTCCTTGGGAAATAAGTTTGGAATTTCCTTGGGAAATAAGTTTGGAATTTCCTTGGGAAATAAGTTTGGAATTTCCTTGGGAAATAAGTTTGGAATTTCCTTGGGAAATAAGTTTGGAATTTCCTTGGGAAATAAGTTTGGAATTTCCTTGGGAAATAAGTTTGGAATTTCCTTGGGAAATAAGTTTGGAATTTCCTTGGGAAATAAGTTTGGAATTTCCTTGGGAAATAAGTTTGGAATTTCCTTGGGAAATAACTTTGGAATTTCCTTGGGAAATAACTTTGGAATTTCCTTGGGAAATAACTTTGGAATTTCCTTGGGAAATAACTTTGGAATTTCCTTGGGAAATAACTTTGGAATTTCCTTGGGAAATAACTTTGGAATTTCCTTGGGAAATAACTTTGTAATTTCCTTGGGAAATAAGTTTGGAATTTCCTTGGGAAATAAGTTTGGAATTTCCTTGGGAAATAACTTTGGAATTTCCTTGGGAAATAACTTTGGAATTTCCTTGGGAAATAACTTTAATTTTTCTTGGGAAATATAGGGAAGATTATGAGGTAAATTGATTTAGCCCTCTAGAAACGAGGATAGTTCTCACATGCAGTACCATATCCCAATGCAGGGAGTGCAGTTCTTAAATGCTGAACAACACCCCTTAAAGCGCGCGCAGTTCTCGCATGCAGTGCGAAACTGCTTATAAAGTCAAACATTTGATCGAGTTAGAAACATCCGAAAACGGCAGAAAGTTTTAACCTTGTGCTAATGTATGAGGTACTAAGTGGGTTTTGGAAGCTTAAATGACCAAGCAGTAGATACAGATGTTGTTGCTAAGTTTAATAATGTATTTTCACTGAGAGTTTTTTCAGTACCAGAAACGCGTTTAACCTAATTTTATCTACAATATTTATAAAAAAAAATTATTTGGGACTCTAATTACGCTCGACATAAAGTTAAAACATGTCACAAAAGAATTAATTTTAGGTTAGTTTTACTTTTCAAAAGCGAAAGTTTCGACTGCCAGTTTATACTCCCTACAAATCAAAACATAAAATTTTAAATACGCGTATTCTACTTTTAATTTAATTTATCCTTTGCATAAACACCTCACGGATTATTAAAGGCAAAAAACCAAAATGGGTAAATACGATAGATCATTACACTCTGTGTAATCGGTGTGCCCGGCTGAACATTAGACACTGAATATGCGTAATCTTTAAAGCCCTGCCCTTGACAGTGCTAAAATGATCAAACTTAGTTTTTTCTTAGCGATTTCCGGGAGTAAAGATAATGCGTTCAGGGTTGGCGGTGGTTTAGGCACTAAAATGATGTTATATTTATATTAAAATATATGCTCAAAAACTACGAGGTTTAAAATTATTAGGTGGTATCATTTAAATTACTACTAAAGCAATTGTCATTTTTCTCGTTTTATATAATAAGGAAAACATACTGAGAGTGAGCTTAATTTTTGCTCTTGTAGGGTTCGATATTTCTTCGTCACAAGCCATTCGCTTCAGCGTTGGACCTTTCATCTTGATAATTGTCATTATCGTCAATTTGTTCAACGGAGTCTTGAAAGCCAACTACTCATCTCAGAAAAGAGAAAATATCAACAGTGTAACCGATGCCTTGAGATTATCTGAGGACATCCCGATTTATTTAAATCCTGGACCTATAATTGATAATGAAGTTTGTCAACGGGTAAGGATTTTATACTTTTTTCAAAGAAGATTTTTAGAGTCAGTCAAAGTAATATTCGAATCATTTCAGACTGAAACTGCAATGAAAATGCTCTGCGGCAAACTGTGGCGGCAAGGAAACACATCTCCTAATTTCGAAAAACTATCTAGAGGAAAGGAAATTTGTTTTGCGGATATATCTCTGTTTCAGATGTCGTCCGTTTTCTCAGAAATTGATAACAAACCCACTCTTCTGGATCTTTACCTTGGTTCTAAGAAGTACTTCGATAAACCGATGGTTTTTCACGCAAAATGGCCAATGAATCCTGAAGCTCTGAAGTATATAAACCGAAGGTTGGTTTCCTTACTATCATAGTTCAGTAATACTCTGCGTGCTAATGTTTTTCATTCAGAACAATTAAAAATCGCAGAAACTGTTATCCCGTCTAATAACGGTTTCAATTAGTAGAACTTTATTAAAGACTAGCAACAAAGGTGTTGCAGTTGGGACGTTTTTATTACTTTTCTGATCGCCATTTTAAACGATGACGACAAATCGAACTTAGGCCCGTTGATAGAAAGGGTGTAACACGTAAAATCATTACCCGAAATAGGAACCGCTGTTCTGAAAAACAGCGGTGTAGTTCAAAAGTTCTCTTTTTGAAAGAGCGGTTGCGATTTTAGCCAATAGCGGTTTTTACCTACAATTTTGAACCATTCCTAATCCTACGGTTTTTTTAAGTAAAAAATCATAGCCTATCAAGTGCAACGAAACCTAAAATTGCTTATAAAGTAGAAAGAAACCTAAAATTACCTATAAAAAAAACCTCTCCTCACCTATCAAGTAACCTAACCTCACCAATCATGTAGCCCAATGTTACCTGTCATGTAACTTAACATATTACCTATCAAGTATCCTAATCTTACCTGTCAAAAACAAGCAAAATTAGCCTTACCAATCAAGATAAACCTGGTTCAACGTAACTTAATACTATTGGGGTTTAAAATAACCAAACTTAACCTTACCTAATACTATTAGGGTTTCAATTAACAAAATTTAACCTGATCTAATTATTCTAACTGACCTGGTACTATTTAAGTTCAAATAACGCAACATAAACCATCCTAAATGACAATTGTTTTTCAAACCCTGGTTGTAGTGCTCTCAAGGGAGTTGCTGCAACCTTCAGGTTTACGAGAAGCGCTGTGCAGGGATCTGTCGTTATGGGTAAACGGAATTTTGAGGAAAGAGCTTTTTAGGGAAGCGCGGTTATGAGAACCTCTATCATAGGATCCGCTCATACGGGAACGGCTTAAATGAGGGTTTATTCACAGAATAAAGGGAGGGTGTGAACTAATTACTAGAGAAATCGGTTGAAATGAGCTTACGCCATTCAAAACCGAAAGGTTTTTCCATCTGTGACCACCAAGATGGCAAAGGATTGGAATAATCATTGTTTAAAAGAGTAACTTCCTTGCCTATTTCAGTCTCCTAAAGCGGTTTTGGGCTCAGCGTTGATTATCAATTGTTCAGCCTAAATCTATATAAACAGAACTAAATAATTGGGAGAGGCTCCGCAAGACGACGTATTTAATTTACCTACTAGCTGTTACCCTCGACTTTGTTCGCTTAAAATTAATAGAGTTTCAAACAACGAAACTTGAATCATAAACGCAATGCAAAAGAAATTGAACGGCGCTCAAAGATCAGATTTTTAGGCTCACTCGGATTCCACCTGTTTTACGCTGCTGATTAGAAAACTTTAATTATGACCTATTCGTGATTACAGAATGCGGGCTTTCTTCGAAACTGGTCAATTGACACCGTGGCTACGCTCCCTCAGGAGAGACTACCACATCGTATTGGACCATTCGGAGAATGAGAACGAAGTACATGTACTCAGGTTCAAGGACATTGCAGCGAAGTTGGCAATGTGGGCGGCAATGCTTGGAGTCGCTTCTTTCGTCTTCATCATGGAGATGCTGACAATGTTCATGTTTCATTAAACACTGGGATGATGGGAACATTATAAGAATGTAACCAGGTTATTAAGGGTTTTTAGGGCAGCTGATCAAATCCAAAAAAGATTTCTAAAACAGCTTGGTTTTCGAAGTTTACTCGTAAAAATTTAGCTATAGCTAGGTATTGACGATAAAATCTAAAACAGAGTTAATCTGCATACGATCGCCATGTTCATTCTCTTTTTAGCTTATTTGTATAAAAAAACACTTAACAAACAAGAAGTATCGATATCGCATCTTCCTAGTGGCGCTTGCTATTGTTGGGTTTAATACTTTTAGCTATTCTTCAGGGCCGCTTTCTTGTCAAAATTTAAATGTGAAATTAAAACTCTCTGCTCTAGCGTGCAATGTCGAAAAATAATGTTAAAATTCATGTTAAAATATTTTGGGCAAATGGAATTATGGTGAGAAAACGAAGATGAGTAAAATTTTCAACTATTTCCTTTTTCATCATCACGTCTCTAAACCGAAAAGTTTAAATATCTTTAGATTAGACTCAGAGAGGTCGTGACATTATTTGTGGTCACTGATGACATAAAGTATCCTCGTAACTTGCACTATTAACTGTATTATACAATTTACATTTAGACCACGAATCCTATGAAGTATTTTTGACGCGATATATTAAAAATGCGTATCAACGTAGCGTCTGGAAAGCACTGATACATTATTAAATATAGTAGATGTTTTAAAGTGGAACACTCACGTTAAATCAGTATTAAGAGATTATAATATTTATATTACACAATTGTAACCGTAAACATGTTCTTGTTCAGCATTGTATATTTTAATTACAATCTGCAATGTAATGAGTAAATTGCTTAGGGCAATTCTCAAAATTTTATCCCCGATCTAATAGAGCATTAAATAACAAAATGTTACGCACGCCTTCATAAACCCATCGATTTCCAAAAAAAATATTATGTGGAGCAGATCGGACGAAGACGTAGTTTCACTATTCACGAGCTCGAGCTGCACGAAGAATAAAAACGAGCAAGCCCTTTTCCAGGGTTGGCAAAAATTGAGTTTTTTTTAAAAAAAACAAAAGTTGTGTTTTTTATTGTTTAAAACACGATTTGTTGTTTTAAACTGTTTTTTAAACAAGTAGAAAAAAAACAGTAAAAAACACAAAAAAACCTAGTTTAAAACATGTTTAAAATCACTCTTGCCCATCTAATAGCCTATATATTATACATCGCGGCTCTCCATTTAAGCCACTACTCCCGCTAGCGCAAGGCGCTTATTTTCACAGCCTACCTGATTAAAAAAAGGTCTTGGTTTGGACCAAGAAAGAAAAAACAAACGATGAGAGTGACGTTTATCAATTGACTGAAGATCCGATATTGCGATTTTTCTTTATTTATATAATTTATTCCTTAATCACAATTTAATTCAATCAACCTATTTAATTGTTAATCGATTTATTCCCTCCAAATTAATTGAAAAATAACATATTTGAGCTTTTTCAAGAACAAATTAGATTTTCCGAAATTATTTTATGATATTAATTATTTTGAAGGTAGTGCGTGTTAAACGATCAATACAGAATATGTGAAATATTCTACTGACTGTTTAAAAAGAGCAAGAGCTCCTTAAATTTAGAATTTCAAGGTGTAAGAAATTGTCCGTGTGGAATTAGAACCAGGGACCACTTGAACCCAAAGCGAGTATCATACAGCTTGACCAACGGACCACGAAAACGTATTGAGAAGAAAAACACGAAAAGACGAAATCAAGAGCTCCTAAAATTTAGAATTTGAAGGTGTAAGAAACGGTCCTTGCCAGGGTTGGCAAAAATGTAGTGAAAAAAGTTTTGTTTTTATTGTTTAAAACACGATTTAAAATTAGATTTTCCGAAAACATTTTATCATGAAATGAATTATTTAAAAGGGAGTACGTGTTGAGGGATCAAATTTGAATATTTGAAATGTTCTACTGACTGTTTAAAAAGAGCAACTGATCTTTTCAAAACGAAAATGTAATTTTTTAATAGCGCATGCAAAATGAGGGTGATGGGTAAAATTGTTCATTTAACCCCAAATGTCCAAATGCTTGATTTCTTTTGTGGCCACTATTAAGGAATTTTCGCTTCCATACTGCAGAGTTTCTTGGTCAGAACTCATACATTTCAAACTTCACCACCCCTTTCTACTTTGTAGGCGCTTCACGTTTTCCGTTTACGGATTAAGCGTATTAATTTTAGCACTGTCAAGGGCCTGGCTTTAAATATTACGCGTAAGCACTTTAGAACAGTAAAATGTACCAACAGTGTAGAAAAACGTAGTTCCTTTACCTTAGATGGACGACAAAATAAGTTATTCTTAATCAAATTATTGAATATCAGTCTTCAATACAGACTGGTAACGGATAAATCAACTGGTAGGGTTTCCAAACAATTAAACACTCATATGAAACAGTCAAATTATTGCAAGGTTTTGACTGAAGCTTATTATTTCTATTATATAATATTTTCGCTCATTTTGCAAAAAAAACGAGTTAAAAATATTCGAAATTCCTCTCCATAAAAAACATGTTTTAAAGTGTTTGTTTAAAACGTTTTAAACAAATTAATGTTTTTTTATGGCTGTTTAAAAGAAGTTTTAAACCAAAGTTTAAAACAATTTGTTTAAAACTAGCCAACCCTGGTATAGCTGCACAATGTCATGATTATTTTGCTTTTTTTTTTCATTTTGACTCAAATGTTTTCAGTTTTGTAATCTACTAACTAGCAGTTCAATAATCTACTAACTAGCAGTTCAATAAAAATCAACTACCCTTTTTAAGAGTAAACTCGAACATGTCGCCACAAGCATCGTCGTATATAAATATCTCAGGCTGGGTTCGAAATTTCAGACTCCGTTTTAACCGAAGGATCCGGCATTTACACGAAATCACGTACGCTTCTAGAAAAATGGCAGTCTTTGAAAATATCACGAAATTACGAAATAAAAGAGGAAATTTCGACATCTTTGGCTAAATCATGAAATCAAGAAGAAATGACGAAATCGTTGGCAACATCGTGAAATCAGTAAAGAAATCCTGAAATATTTGGTGAAATCGCAAAATCAAAGAAAAAAATCTTTTGGCAAAATCAAAGATGAGATCCCGAAATCTTGGTCGAAATCACGATATCTTTCCGAAATCGTGAAATAACGAAATAACGTACGCTTTTTGGGAATGTCAGAACCCTCGATTTCAACCCCTCAGCCGGAACTAGAAAATATTTTCCGTTGAGCTTTCTGAGGTGGTGGAGGCTCCGGCCTGGCTAAAAGGGGTGGGTAAGAGGTGTGTTTTAAGTGGTAAAGTTTGAATACAATTGAGTCTGATGGACCTTTCACTCTCCAGACTCGATTTTTTATTTTAGTAAAAGACTGGTGATTTGGGTAGTCTTTTGATACGAAAGAAGGGACAAAACTCATGTCTTTCTTTTTTGTGACATAGCTCGTCGTTAAGCTGAAAATACGCGACTAAAAGCTGGCGTCGCAAGTTGCTTTTGAGGTTTCAAATAACCAGGTATATCTCTTAAAGATAAAGACATACAGCTCAAATTTCTAATGTATCAGGGATACATATGAATTGTGAAGTAAACACATCCAAGTGAATCACGGATACATATCAAGGGTGAAGTAAAAACATAGAAGTCAATCAGGGATTACCTTAAGGATAAAGGCAAATTTAAAAAAGCCTATTATATCAAAGATATACATCAAGGGTAAAGACCATAAAGTTTAAAATATTTTAATATAAAGACTAAATAGTTTTAAAATGTTAGTACAAAATAAAAATATTTATTACAGTGGCATCGTAATAGCCTGTATGTCTTTCAAACTCTTAACTAAAAACGATTATTCAGTTATATATTGAAGTTTTCAACAACTATAAATAAATAACAGCAACTTAGCCTTCACACGTAGTGCCCTTTGCTCTTTCTGTATGAAAATGAATCTCTCACTACTGTTATTCGATTATAGCCTGTACGAAACGACAAGCACTTTTCCCGACGGCCTTTTCCCGACGGCCTTTTTCCTAGGTACCAAAGTATCTACACACGAAGGAATCTGATCCACGAACCGCTTAAAATCTTTCTAGACACGTTTTTTATTGTAAAATGGATCTTTTTACCGTGACCTTTGTTACTCTTTTTACAAAAGAAAAAAATCAAAGAATTTTTTTCCCCAGGGGATTAAAAAAAAAAGAAAAAAAGAGAAAAAAGAAGGGAAAATAAAGTAAAATTGGAGGTTACTAATTCACCTTTTTAAAGCATTCCATTTCTCTGAGGACCGACATCTTTAAACATTGAGAAATATAATAATCTATTTGATAAAAAAGGAGAAAATTACAGAATGGCAGGCCCTGACTATTTAAGAAGCACTTTGGTAGTAACCTCGGTTGCTTAACCTTCGATAACAATTGCTGGGATCTTTAATTCAGAGAATTATGGTTTTGTGGTACAAAAGCTAACTCAATCTGGTCTCCATTACACTGATGCACAGACCTATATTCCTTCTGAGTCAACAAATCAAATGAATTTTGTAGGGACTCCTGCTCAAATTGCTGACATGACTCAACCAAATGAAATACCTCCTGCTATTGCCAGATTTTTTGAAGAAACACTATGACCTGCAGCACCTACCCCTTATCAGATTTACTATATGACAAAGAAGGTGCCAGAAACATCAAGAGCTTTTCTTTTGCAAGATGAGGATGTAGCTGCCTTATCAGAGTCATATGACACTTTCCTACCAGCAGGTGCGACCCTTACTGATCCTGGATTGTTGAATAACTACAGAAATGCAGTCCGAAAATTCAGGAGAGCTTTGCCCACACTCCCTTACTGCTCTGTCATGACTGGAAATATTGAGACGAATTTTGAAGTGGGAATCTGTGCCCATGAGATATAGCAAATGGTCAGAATAATGATCCATCAACAGAATCAGAGTTGAGATAGTAAGTTCAGAGTCTCATGTTGCAGACACTGTAAGAAAATTCAAGATCGGAATGGAATCTCAAACACTGGCTGTTCCAATTGATAAGAGATCAAATAGAGTATCAGATTTCGCTATGACTCTGGATGAAAATGGTGCCCTGGTCGAAATTGAGAATTCTGGCACAATGCTTTTGTCAACAGCAATTGCAAAGAATATTCAAACTGGTGATGGGTCTTTGAAAGTGAAAGTTCTGGCTTCCTGTGACCAACTGGAAGAACTTTTGCTTGCAATTATCTTGAAGTTGATGTTGCTGTAGCAACATTAGAGCAAAAAAGAGATGCTACAAGATTTGCAAGATTGCATTACCATAGATGTATGGAAGGTCAGCCAAACAACAGTGCAGGTCAGCCTGTTATATATGTGACTGAAAATTGTACTTTTGAAACTGATCACTATGAACTCTGGACTAACTACTAAATAGCAATTGCTGAAGCAAATTGCATGATTGAGGAGGCCAGAGGATTTAGTCCTCAAATTGCTAACATAGACCAGCTTTTCTTAACACATTTTATCATCTTCAAAGTGTTAAGAATTGGGTTTGCTGGATTCTACAGACTCCAAAGAATCATCTATGGGATGGGCCAAAGAATCAGAGGGAAGGCTAAGTACATTTTGCAAAAAAGCAGAAGCAGACATGCCAGAGAGATGGCATCAAAAATCTCTGCCGGTACTGAGATTTACTTACCTACTTGGATTCTAAATGGACATAGACTCCAAGATATGATTGGTATACTTAGTTGTGGAGAGTTCTGCAATTTAGAGGATACAATAACTGAGCCAGCATTGTCATGGAGATACATCAACAACTTCAAGAGAGAAACAACCTATGGCACTGGCATTGCTGTTATTGCATTCCTCTTTGAGAATAGACTAGCTGAGCTAAAAAACCAACCAATGAATGATCCCATTTACTCAAGCCTCCATGCTCTCCATCAGCTGATAATGGGGCGAAGGTCCAATTTTGACAACAACAACTTCATTAGAGGAAACGCACTCGGAGTCAAACTGATTCACAATGGAGTGGTGGTCCCGAAGCTTGCGGTGGAGCTAGGGTCGGACAATACGGACGAATATCTCCCACCTGATTGCATTTCTGACACGTGAGATTAGCATTAAAATGTGTGTTTTCTGCCCACGATTTGAGGGTTGATTGGATTGTCTAAACCGACCGCTATTAGACGTATTGGTCTGCAATGGTCGAAAACTGTGATAATTTGATCGCCCGGCATTCCCATATTTACTTCTCTAGGGTCTATCTGACCCGTTATTCAAAGGACGTGGGTGTTGCGGTTTACTAGATTTTCTATTTGCGCCATCGGCGGCAGCTTCCTCCCGTTTCTCACTTCGTACGACCTGTTCAATACCTCAAGCATCATCGAGTAGGTCAAGAATATTATAATACGTTTTTGTCAAAAGATATTTCTTAATCTTATTCCGCAAATTACTACGAATATGAGCAGTTTGTTTCACCTCAGAGGGTGGCACGTTTAATTGGCGGAAAAATTTCTGAATTTGTTCAACGTTTTCACATACGATTATCCCCCCGTTGTGACGTGTAAATTTTTAAAACATTTTTTCGTGGTCTGATTAAACTTAACGTTATTTTCTTGAACCACAATATCAAATTTTGGTCACAATGGTCGCGATTAATTGTCGCGGTCCGGGTATCACCTGCCCTTGCAATATTGGTGGTGGTGACTATTTTAAATTTTATTTACTTTGGTTCGTATTGTCTAGGGGTATGTTATTTGATAAGAGCTTCTCTTAAGGAGAGCCAAATGTATCTTATTCATATACAAATATAACAAACTAATATTGTTCGCGTTGTATTTTACGCGAAAGTCAAATTGCAAATCAAAGATAGAAACCATAACGAAACAAATCCTTGGCGGCGCTGCGTGGGTCGGCTTTTCGAGCTCCTGGCGTGTACCTTCGATGATGAAAAGTCGCCTCGTGTTCGACCTCGTTCTGCTTGCGATGTACCGATAAACGTGAAGGATCTTCTCGGTCTTGGTCAGACACACGGATCTCGTGTAGAAGAGGTAAAAAAAGGGCAAAAGGCGCTCTCTTTAACCTTCGCAATCTCTTTTATTAATTTTCGACGAGCTGGTCCGAAACGGGGTTCCCATCACATTCGCGGAATGCCGGTTTTAAAAAGGTCACGTGGGTCATGACAACAGCGTGACGACATTAATGCTCTTAGTGATTGGTGCTTACCCCCTTCTTACGGTTTGGGCAGCCAACCAACACTTTTTTCTGCATTAAAGGTCACTGGACCTCGCCGCGTCCCTACGCTGACTGTCGCGTCTTCGTGGCGCGCATGAGACACAAAATGTCCCTTTAAGTTTGATTAATGCACTCACGCACAAATACTGAAGCCGGACGCCAAAGTTATCGTGCGATCTAAAGGGGAGGTTGTCAATGTATAGGGGGAAGCTACCCGTCCAGCAGGCAACCTTCCCAAAATTCACAAAAGGAAACGTAGAAAGGGTTTTTTCTTGAAAGTGCGAAGTAAGCCTCGGTTTGCTTCATTGTCACCGTCATATCATGGTGGTCTCGTGTTTTCCAATCGAGTTTTTATCCAATACCTTATCAGTCACTTCAGACTTTCCCGTCAATACCCCACATTCGCCACCTCTTGGTTCGGAAGACTGTTTAATTCATTCTGCTATTAAGATCACAAATTGTTCTAAACTCCTGGGCTGCGTTCAGTAACTGCTAGCGTACGCAGCGCTGCGCGCACGGAGACCGATTTTTTTACTGTGCGGTTTTTCGCACTTCCGGTTTCTACGTCACGCTAAGCATCGGTGGGACACCGATCGCAGCGGCTGGAAGAGCAGGTTTTTCCGATGCGAATAGGATTGATGACGTCTTTAGTTGAAGTTCAACATTACGAGCAATGCTTACAAAAAGTATTAAAATATTTCTTTATCAGACAATAATGGAAACACACAATTTTGCTGTATCAGTTGAGGACTACAATCGAATCATTACTGGAAAGAGTTATATTCATTCCATTTAAGAGTAGGCGAAGCGCGATAACGACCTGGATTCGAGTTTATTTGCTAAGCCTTTGCACAAACAATGACCGCTTTAGCTTGGGTTTTACATTCTACTGAACAGTCATGCTACATTTTATAATTATTAACAGAACCAAAATTTGCTGCTGCTTGTCTCAATAAAGCAATCAAAATAGGTGTGAAACCTGGGACTCGATTCTAAACCTATCGTTAGGCCACGTAACGACAAAGAATTGTCGTTATCGTTCAAAATTGTCGTTACAATGAGAAAATTGTATTCTAAGGTTCTCGTTAAGAAAATTGTCGGCTGATGGCGACGTAAATTGTCGGTAACTGTAACTATAGTAAAAAGTTACCGTTAGCGAGGCTAGGCTATCGTTATGTGCGAGAAATTAGAAATTTATTTTAAAAATGGCGGATCTTTTGCGAAGACGGGTTTTAGCTTTGGCAATTGAAGCCGATAATTATGAAATTAATAGTGATTTGCGAAGGCAAAGAGTTTTCCGTGATCGTAGTCAAGCGTTTGAACTAGATGACTATAGATTTAAGCGTCTGTATAGATTGAGAAAACAAATGGTGTTCACCATTTGTGATAGGCTTGCCGACCGATTATCGGGCAACAATGCGTTGGCAATACCAGCTAACGTTAAGGTAGGTTTCTATTATAAACAAATATTAAACATCGGTGTGTTTTTAAGTTTCTACCATTTTAGATTTTAATTGCCTTGCGATTTTATGCTGTGGGGTGTTACCAAAAGGGTATTGGTCAAGACCTGTTTTTGGCAGTCAGTCAGTCTACTGTATGTCGTTGTGTTACAGCTGTCAGTAAAGCTATTATTGACGTACTCATGACAGAAGCCATCAAATTTCCAACTACCGATGACGAACAAATGGAAATTAAGCTTGGGTATAATTTTACGTTCCTCTTTGCTTAATTTATTTATTTGTCTATGATATTGAACGGTATTAAGTCAGCATATATGTGGTATATATATCTATATGTTAACTTTATTTCAGTTTTAGTAAGATTGCTTCTTTCCCTGGGATAATTGGAATAATAGATGGTTCTCACATTGCTATTGTCGCTCCACCATCCAATGATGACCATTTTCGTGAAAATCTTTACGTGAATCGTAAAGGTTTTCATTCATTGAATGTGCAGTTTGTGAGTATTATACACAATAAATAAGAATAGCATCAAACAACCCATTATTTGTTATTTTGTAGATCTGTGACCATAAATTAAAGTTTACAAATGTAAACGCACGTTTTCCTGGGTCAGCTCATGATTCCCATGTCTTTCGCATGTCCCAAGTTTCAACATTTTAGAAAGATTCATATGTCAGAGGGAGAAAGAGCTCATGGTTGATTGGTGATAGTGGCTATCCCTTAAGACCATGGCTGCAAACTCCCATTATTAATCCCCCAGAAGGTTCGGCTCAACTTATTTTCACGAATGCTCTATGTAAAACTCGACAAATTGTGGAGCGTAGTATTGGCGTCTTGAAACAAGTATTCCGCTGTCTACTTCAGCACAGAACACTACATTACCATCCAATTCAAGCAGCACAAATTATATATGCCTGCTCTACCCTACACAATATGAGAAGAGATGATGAACATCAACCCGAAGATGATGAATTTTCTGATAGTGATAGTGACAATGAGAGTGACAGTGATTATGATGCCGAGGACTTAGGGCCCGAGGAGAGACAAAGGCGGAGAATTAGGCGACGAAGGAGAAGGGAGAGGGAGGCACCAAGAAGGGAAAGGAGAGCCTGTGTTTGGTATATTCCAAATTATGTAGCCCAACCAAATGAAACATGGTTGCAGCCTGGTAAAGATGTGCGTACACATTTAATTCGGCGGTTTTAGTCTCACAAAGAACGATATTGGAGACGAAAAAGGAAAATGTATGTTAGCAACTAAAAAACGAGACGAGCAAAAAAAATAAAATATGGTTTTAACAATAGTTATTTGAAGTTTTTATTTCACAAAAAAGGTTTTTTTTAATTCAATTTGAGCTATTTTTGGTTTTGAGAGAAAGATGTAGCCAGTGAGACAAGGGCAGTAGCTAGGGATTCTATTGCAGAAACTTTCCTCTCTTCGATTACATTCTTCTGTTCCATAGCGTGAGCAATTTTTTCTAAAGCATTACATCCCCTCTCCACTGACTGACTTAAATCTTTCTTAATAATCATTTTGTTTTCTTCTGTCTGTCAACATTTTGCTTTCAACTTCAAAATTGCCCTCAGATTCAGAGTATTTTCCAGGGTTAAAACAACTTATCTTACCAAATAAGAACGTTACAATGTATTGCAACTCCTACAACCATACTTTGTTCCCTTTGGGGGTTGGCGCAGCCTGATAGTTTGTGGCAGAAGATGTACTTGGCTCTGGGTTTTCATTGAGAGGTTTATTTGGGGTTTCCTGTTCTGCACTTTTTTCTACCAAAAAATTTCGTTCACTTTGGCTTCAGACACAGAAACACTTTATATTACCATAATTTGGAATATCTAGAAAGGCATTTTGTAGCGCGGTGTCCCCTGTTAATATGGTCTCCTGAAAATCATACTATTGAGTCTACCTATTTTAGAACAATGTAAAATTGACTAAACTTACCTCTGATATTACTTCAAATCCCGCTTCAACTACTGAAGTATTTCCTTCAATGGCCAAATGCCCAATAAGAGCAACTAGACGTTGCTCTAAAGCGGTTAATTCAGAATTATCACCTCCTCCAGTTTTTTTCAATGACATCACCGCCGCTGCTGCCTTTCCTTTTACGTCGGATTTCCAATCAGTAAATGACTATGCAATATATTAGAAAAACTATAATATTGGCACCTTACTAGTTGTTAATTTGGGTATTTTGCGTTTGACTCGCAATAAGAAATGCACATATCCTTCTTCCAAGATCATAATGAGAACATCTTGACACTCACCTTTTTCCATTTAAGTTTATCTTTCACGGCACCTGAGCCTACGTTGTTTAATTTTGAAACCAATTCATCCCACAACCTATCGGAAACAACTTTGGTGAATTCGGATGAGAATTTCTGAGTTGTTAATTGTGGGTGTTTTTCCATAAAATCAGCAATGATTTCTCTTTGAGCTTCGCTCACCCGCGCACCTCTTTTGCTTGCCATGCTATAATAAAATAATGTTAAATTTCTTTCTAAAGTTTGAAAGCCACGAATTCACTCACACGAACCTCTCTTCTTAGAACTAATATCAAATTTTTGAAATTCTTGTAATGCGTCGACTGCTTCTTTCGACTAAAAAACGAAGCTCCGCGATTGGTTGTAAAAATAAACGAAAACAAGTGACTAAAATATAGGTCTCGTTATCCTTTCTCTCTTGTCATAGCACACTCGATCGTTCACGTTCGTAACGACAGTCTACCGATGGATCCTTAGAATACGAATTTCTTTATCGGTAGAAAATTCTCGTTAAGAGCATTGTCGTTACACCTATCACCGTTAGAATTGTCGTTAGCCTAACGACTTTCTTAGAATCGAGTCCCAGAAGGTATAAAACCACCACTAAATTCAACAATCTCCGAAGAAGTGAGTGACATACAGAGTGAAAGGAATGAGTCTAATGTCTCTACGGAGTTTGATAAACCAGGAAAAGACAACAATATCTTACATTAGGGTCCTTTAAAGTGTTAGTCACCAAATATCGCTATTTTTAAAACTAAAAGGTTTTATTCCCATCTGAAAGATCAAATCTTTCTGATTCAGAATATCTATTTATATAATGCATTATAATTTTTCAAATATTATTAAAACCCCGGCTTTCGGAACCTACTCGCAGAATTTTTTCAAACTATTTTGAATTTCGCGGTACTCCATATACCCCTGGTGACGTCACGATTCGAGCGCGTGTGAGCACGCGGCACTTCCTATTGCGCCAACCTTAACCCATTAAAATAATATCAAAGATAAAATAAGACTGTGAACCGTCCGCAAACAATCACAACATTTCTGAAACGTCGTCTGCTTATAATGTCTACCTTTCCGTTAAAAGTTTCATTGGTTGATCCCCTTTTCCGGTTTTTTACCGGAAATACGTAAGCGCCGAGAGTAGTTCTATTTTCTCTCATTGGGGGTCGCATATAGGTAACACATTTTTGTCAAGAAGAAAATGCTGGATACATTAGGTCAGTGTGGCTGAGTAACTTATAGAGAGCTAAGATTTGATTCACTCATGGTGTTATATATCTTACTTATAGCTGTTTTCTTTTTACCTCTCCGAGTGACGTATCTGTCGGAGAGGTTCTAATTTCGACGTGTGTGTGAGGGTGTCTGTCTGTTGTTACACCCCACGGGGCGTACTATTAGCGTCGAAAAGATTAGCATCGAATGAGAATAGCGTCGAAAATTTTATTTTGGAGCAATAGCACCGAATAGAAGGGAATCGAAAATCTTAGCATCGAATAGCATAGTGTCGAAAGGAATAGCATCGAGGGCGTCAAGCCCGCCATTGGAATAGTTTCGAAAATATTTTAGAAAATTTGGATTAATGGCTAAAGGAATATCGTTGAATTTATGTGAATGAGATTAGTATCGAAAAGATTTGTATTTAAATAAGCCAATACTTGACATTTGCTCATCAGTGAAAAGTAAGCTTTCACGACCACTGTCCGAATCAATTTTTCCAGCGTAAAAATCCCCTCTGTGCAGGGTTTTAGAATACCAATTTGTACCTCTTTGGTAGGATTTTAACCCAACCAACACTTGATTCGGATTAATTAGACCACGGGGAGTCGACAAAAATCGTGAAAATATTCTAAACCCTCCGCAAGTTGGTCAAAACCTTTTTTGGAAAATTTTAAAATTGCATATTATTATTGAGACCGCTGACCGCCAAAACGCGTTATGTCTCTTTATGGGCCGAGGCTCCCTTTTATGTCCGCGAGGGGTTCGTTTTTACCTCTCCGAGTGACGTAAGTAACTAATTTCGACGTATCTGTCTGTCTGTTGTTACACCTTAGGGGACCGCGTGCGCAGTTGGCAAATCGGGGCAAATGTGTTCTCAATATGGGAACCGGAAATTTGGAAAATTGTATTCCACTTATAATGGCTATTACTCCATCGTCTGTCTAACACCGCCATCCTCATGTCTTTTGTCCATCCCTCATGGACACCAGTTTGTACTTACTGGCTTCTAAACACCTCCATCATCCGGTCTTTTATCCATCCCACATGGACACCAGTTTAAACTTACTGGCTTCTAAACACCACCATCATCCGGTCTTTTGTCCATCCCACATGGACACCGGTCTGTACCTACTGGCTTCTAAAGACCACCTTCATGCCCTCTTTTGTCCATCCCACATTAACACCAGTCTGTACAAACTGGCTTCTAAACACCACCATCATCTGGCCTTTTGTCCATCCCACAAGGACACCAGTCTGTGCGCACTGGTGGGGCTTCCACCATAGGTTCATGCAATTGCGCGGTTTTTTTCCTATAGCTGTGATTCGAATACTTTATATACTACCTATTTGAGTAAGGCGAAGCAGCAGTCGTATGCTTCATTTCAAGTCAAGTCTCTCAAGGATGATTAATTGTCCTTTTTTAAAAAGATGTAACGCTCAATAAGGCGAGTAACTAAGGAAGAAAATGTTTAATATTAATTATATTTATTTTAGAATTTAAGAAAATCTTGTTTCTCAAATCAAATTTAATATGAAAAGAGTTAAGAAGCAGTCTATGTGATTGTCTGTGTGTGTCCGTCCGTTGCTACACTACTGCGCCGCGTCAGCAGTTCGCCTTGTGTTGATGTGTAAAGAAATCCTACAGAACCTTAATATTTCCTTTTTTTCCTAATATAAAGTGAATATGTGAAAATATTTTTCGTAATTACGATGCCTTTCGTAGTTTTGTAGCTTTAAAGCTCTGTTTCATTTGGATATTACATGGATATTTTTAATATTCATAAGATATTTTTAATATTCATAGGATATTTTTAATATTCCAAGGATATTTTTAATATTCCAAGGATATTTTTAATATTCCAAGGATATTTTTAATATTCCAAGGATATTTTAATATTCCAAGGATATTTTTAATATTCCAAGGATATTTTTAATATTTCTAGGATATTTTTAATATTCCAAGGATATTTTTAATATTCCAAGGATATTTTTAATATTCCAAGGATATTTTTAATATTCCAAGGATGTTTTTAATATTCCAAGGATATTTTTAATATTCATAGGATATTTTTAATATTCCAAGGATATTTTTAATATTCCAAGGATATTTTAATATTCCAAGGATATTTTTAATATTCCAAGGATATTTTTAATATTCCAAGGATATTTTTAATATTCCAAGGATATTTTTAATATTCCAAGGATATTTTTAATATTCCAAGGATATTTTTAATATTCCAAGGATGTTTTTAATATTCCAAGGATGTTTTTAATATTCCAAGGATATTTTTAATATTATTATTTGAAATGGTTGTTTATATATTACATAAGCTATACAACATATGTATATAGTATAATCCTTGCTATAGTGTTTACATAAAGAAAGTTAAAGCCTGGACTCCGTCGGGTAAATAGGCTTAGTGAACCAAAGAGGAAATAATTGACACCCGAGATTTAGTAAATTATGGGTTTTGATTTTCTTGTCTGTAATGAAGAGACATTAACGGTTCAGAGTGAACCGAAAGTTAAGTACACATTTAGATAAGGTCATGTTTTTATAATAGAAGCATGAGTGAATAATATGTTAGCTCCCTATAAGTTACTCAGGCTCCATAGGCGTAATGTATCCATCGATTTCTTCTTAATTCGCCCGCTCGTAAAAAAAATCCGAATGTTGCGCTATCTCTTGTCGAAAAAAATCCCGCTCGTACGGCTCCTCGACCTCGAGTCGTCGGCTACTTTTTCACCAAGGGTGTGTTTTAGTCGTGAATGTTTATGTTTTAACAATTTTACATTAAATCATGACGTTTGTGTCAGTACTGAGACAAAAAATTGCAGGAACTCTATGCAAATTACCGATATTGATAAAGAATCATGAGAGTTGTTATTGTGACTTGAAACCAGAAAATTATACAACTGAGCTAAATCCAATCCACTGATCTCTTAACTGTTTTCTTAACCGAGGCTACTGAGCGAAATATTCGGCTGCTTACATAGCTCCGATATCATTGGCAAGCTTCCACTACACGCGCTTCCGGGGAAAAACCGGAAAGAAGTGTAAATAAGATTTTCGTTCACGTGGCGGCCGCAGAGCGTCGCATATAATTGGAAAGCCGAGAAAACGCTGGAGTATACAAATGAATTGCCTGAGTAACTTATAGGGAGCTAACATATTATTAACTCATGATAGAAGTAAGCACCATGGTGGCAATTAGATCAGTGAAAGGGCTAATCGTAATCGGGTTGTAGCTTCGGAGTTTTCATTCTTGTTATGGTACGCATTGACTTTCATTGCGTCTAACCACAAATCAGCTTTGGTGATATGTAACGTTAACACTCGCGTTGGCAAACTAAGAATATATATGAGGTGAAACGAGACAATAGTATTTATACTACAAAACCCATTGTGAATGTAGCAATGAGAATATAGGGTTAACAGTTGAGGCGTAGACAACTTGGCCTTTTCAAACACATAAAGGTTATATTTCTCCCAAAGTTTACAATTAATTTCCAGTTTTTTCCCCATTGACTGATTTCATGTGTCTAAGGCACATTCTTATTGGATGTAAAATGTCATCTGCTTTACTATATACTCTCTGGTTCACGGGTAGTTGAGCGGTTTTCAATAGAGCGTTTTGGAATAAAACGGTTCCCAAAACAGCGGTGTGCAAAACTGCGTGGAAGCAAAACCGCGGTTGCTGTTTCCGCGTTTCTCAATACAGCGTTATTTCACAAAACAGCGGTTGCTGTTTCCGCCCAAACTGTGCTTGATAGGGAGGGAAATCTCTATTATAATAAGTATATAGAACAAAGAACAATATTATGCAAAAAGGAGTAATGTTATATCGGAAGTAAATATAAAATATAATTTTTTGGAAAAGGCATATTATTTTGGGAAGTCAAAGAAGATAAACAACAATATTTTGGAAAATGCGTACGAAACAACGCTCAAGATATAAACGCTGTAATCAAAATGCGCTAAAACGAGAAATGGCTATAATGGCAAACGCGTTTATGAAAAAGCCGTTTTGGACAATGCTGTTTTGATAACACGCCCAATCGATAGCATACCATATTCTCTATGCTTGGAATACTGCTTTAATAATTCGTAAATTTTTACTTCAAAAAAAAAGAGAGAAATAATTCCT
The DNA here is from genome assembly GCF_054372755.1 of Phalangium opilio. Lineage (NCBI taxonomy): Eukaryota > Metazoa > Arthropoda > Arachnida > Opiliones > Phalangiidae > Phalangium > Phalangium opilio. The sequence continues at coordinate 1,995,565 of NW_028324201.1, read as the reverse complement.
AATCTATGTAAATAAGTTTGAAAGTAGTCCTCTTGACTCGGAGAGGTAATAATTTGGTTTTTCCAACTTTTTTCTCTACTAGAGGGGTGTTCCCCTTTCCTCCGCTAGTGTTCCTCATTTCCTCCGCTAGAGGGGTGTTCCCCCTTTCTTCTAGTGCAGGTCAACGGGAGAGGGTTTACATATTTGTGCTTTTAGAGCAGTTTTGAGTAAGGTTCACGGCGTAACGGATCAACTCGGGAGACCAAGTGGCGAAGTTTATTTACATTAAGCTGTTGCTAGAGTGAACACAATGTCTGATCATTCAGTCACGTGATAGCCTCAGTCTTATCAATAATTTTTCAATCTTGGTTCTAATCACGACATTTTTAATTTATATGCATGGAAAGGAAAGTAGGGAACGAGGTTTTTATACGATGCAATAACGCAGTTTAGGATGATTTTGAGTTTTTGAGGGGAGGAATCGATGAGTTTTTTATGGAGAAAAGTTGCAGTTTAGACAGATAGATCAAAGTTTACTAATTGGTGGCGCGCCTGGAGGAGACAGATCGCAGATTATACAGGGTTAAAGGAGGGAGAACGATGTTTTCTTTTCCTGAGAATAATCTCCGTTTGATGTATTTCATTGAGATTCATACACTGTTGGAAAAATAGGTGTTTCATGGGTGTTTGGAAATACCTTGATGTATTTATATGTATACTCTTTTAAGAGTGTTTTTTAACTGAGATGGGGTTTTCTAGTGCTAGTTGACTCTTTTTAGGTATTTGTTAAAGGAAATGGTGATTCACGGGTACGTAGAAACACCTCTAGGTTTTTTTAACTCTTTCAGGTGTGCTGTAATATGAATAGTTTTTTGTTTCACTTCGTAAGTGTTCTATCAACGGGTACTTAGAAAAACGGTAGGGTCTTAAATGACCCTTATTGAAATGTTTTTAATATAAAACTGTTTGAAGGTTTCGGATAAACAATGTTTGGGCTTTACTTAACAATGTTTTAGCTGATATGGTGTTTTTTAAGTGAAATGTTTTTCGATATTAGCCAAGAGGAAAATCATCTACAAATTCTACCTGCATCCTAAAAATATTCCAAAGATTTTATATATCAAAATTTGTTTATATTCCTTCCGGTATACTCCTATTACATAGAATCCCCTTTTCATCGAATTCAGATTTCTACAATTGTAGCCAAAATTTAAACAATTTATAGCCCAAAGAGCGATTTTCTACTGAATGGGAATATTTCTATGGAAGATCTTTCGACAGAATGGGATGGGTTTAAACATGAAAAATCATAGCGTTTTCCTTGAGTTGCCGAGCTCCAGTAGCACAATGGATAAAGTGATTTGGATGATCGAAGAAGTTAAGCAGCATCGAGCGCCGTCAGTACTTGCGAGGGTGATCTCTTGAAGGTTAGGTTAGGTTACGTTAGGTATGGTTAGGTTAGGGTTAGACCATTTCTAAAAATGGATGTTATTTACGGAAATTTATTGAAGAATGTTATTTGCTGCAATATCAAGAAGTTTAATAAGAAAATCAATTTTATTTTTAGGTTTGGGTTGGGTTGGGTTGGGTTAGGTTTGGTTAGGTTATGTTAGACAATTTCCAACAATGAAAATTATTTACTGAAATTTATTGAAGAATGTTATTGTTGAATATACATATTATTTGCAGCAATATCAAGAAGTTTTATAAGAAAATCAATTTTATTTTTAGGTTAGGTTAGGTTTGGTTTGGTTTGGTTAGGAAAGGTTAGGTTATTTTAGGTAAAGTTTGGTTAGGTTAGGTTAGGTTAGGTAAAAGTTTGGTTAGGTTAAGTTAGGTTAGGTTTGGTTTGGTTCGGTTAGGTTTGGTTAGACAATTTCCAACAATGAAAATTATTTACTGAAATTTATTGAAGAATGTTATTGGTGAACATACATACTACTTGCTGCAATATCAAGAAGTTTAATAACAAAATCAATTGAAAAATAGGAATGAAAGGAAAATTCATGATTGTTAAACCGCCCAAATTGCGGTATTCGGTCGAACAAGACATTCGATCCAATGGAATTCGACCCAATGGTAGACAGTCATTTCTTCGGACTACCTTATACCAAATATTTGAAGGAATTCATACTTGTTTTCATTTTAATAATTCTCGGGGAGTTCAATATGCTTGAATGTCTTGGAATTAGAGGAATTCATTTTAAATTCCCCTTGACAAAGGTTTTTATCTCTCCGAGTGACGGTGACGTCACGAAGAGCAGTGGCGCCGCCAGGATTTTTTTACAGATAGGCTAAGGAAGATTTGGGGGCCCCTTATAAAATTTCAAGAGAAAAATTTAGTTGCACAGCCTTGATAATATTAAATTAAAAACTATTTTATCATATTATTCATAAAGAGAAATTTGCGAAAATAATAAAAACACGGAGTCGGAGAGAGAGGGGGATTTTCAGTTAAACACCCTATGAGGTCACTGTGCACTGTCGATGTGGTGAGGAAAAGGAAAATCGGTTTACAAAAGGAGTCTGACCTCGAAGTTTTATGGGGCCAGAAGGAACGGGAGAGAACAAGGTTAGGAAAAGAGCGCGAAACAAACAAGATGACCCAAGGGATGGGCTCATAATTTTAGCCTACTCGTAACGAATAGAAAATTCCAGTGAATAGCTCCTCTATGCGCTACCTTTAAGTGTGACATAATGATAAATAGTAATCCAAACTTCGATTCATTTTCTTCTGTTATAATTATAATAGTGCGACACAAATAGGAAACTTGCGCACCCTTTAACAAAGCAAAAATGATTAATCGTAACGCATAACTAAAACTCTTAATTGAAGTAGAAAAAATCAGACTGATTGGTCCCTCGATGCACTATCTTTAACTGTGTTAAAATGATTGCCCATAATGTGTACATATAAATAACCTTCTCAGGGCTCCCACAGAAATTTCTTAAAATAATAGTGAAAAAAGAGACCTTCGGTAAAAATAGGGTAAAAGAAGGACCAATTTCTTGGAAATAGGAACCAAATAGAGACCAATTCAAAATCAAAATTAGATCTTTATTTGTACGGAAGTATCACAAAAAATGTTGGGAAACCAAAATAAACCTCTCCGAGCCAAGACGAATTTACTTTCTAAACACAGTTCCACCAGCCAATGAGAAAAACCGGAAACACATAGTTCAAATAGGCAAGATATTGCCAAGGTCATTTGTAAAGGTTAAAGCGTTTAATAATTCCCTGTGGATCGGAGTGAGAATAGTTATACTGTTGCAAAAAATTTTAGATGGAATATTACAAACGGGAATTTTTGAAAATAGGGTGGTTTAGAGACCAAATAGCGATTTTAGGGTGGTTTAGAGACCTACCCAAAAAGTAGAGACTTTTAGGTATTTTAGAGACCAGATGGGAGCCCTGCCTTCTTTTATAATTGTAATAGTGCGACACAAACAGAAAACTTGAGTGAGTAGCCCCAAAATAACGCATACCTAAACCTTATTTGAAGTACAGAAAATCTAAGTGATTAGCCTTTCGTTTCCCTGACCTAAATATAATTACCTGGGCCAAAATCCGTACGTTCATAAATTTACTTATGTTAAAATTGTAATACACTAAATTAAAAATATAAAGATACTATATACTTCCTTTCGCTTTTAAAATTATTATCGCTTTCTGGAGAAATACACGTAAATTCTGGGATCGTGATAAACACCGCCTTAAGACCATTCAAAAAATATACCATCAATATATACTTGCTTTTGCATTTAAAGTTAACCTTGATTCCCTTGAATGTTTTAATAGAGGAGCGGGATTGAATGCGTGAAATCCTTATTGTCGACGGGTGACAGTAATTTTAAAGGGAGAGTTTACAACCTTCCATTATATTAAGGCAATCCAATAATCGTTTCTTTCGCTTTAGATATATCGAGGAAACGTAAAACAATTCACAATTATTAACCTCACTTGTACAATAGAGTGAAAGGCTTAAACTTACTATTAAACAAAAACGTCTTTGTTTGGACCAAGACCGAAAAAAGCAACGATATGAGTGAGGTTTATCAATTGACTGAAGTTCAGATATTAAAATTGTTCATTTAGAATTTTTAGTAGTTTAATCCTTAATCACTATTTAATTCAATCAACTGATTTTACTCTTAATCGATCTATTCTCTCTAAATTTATTCAAAAAATTGCATATCTCCGCTTTTTCAAGAACAATTACATTTTCCGAAAACATTTTATCAGAAGGGAATAAGAGAGAAGGGAGACATTGGAGCCTGCTTTGGTAACGAGAGTCCGACCAACCTCAAGAAAACAGCGAAAACTTTGCGCGAGTACACAGCTTTTAACCAATTTACTGCAAATATAGTTCTTCAAGTTCTACGCGGTATCAGGCGGCCTATTTTTCTGCTAGATTTACATTCTCCAAAGGGCTGTCGATGTTTCGTTCCTGTGTAATTATAACCTCAAGTATGTATTTTATTGAAATTCTTTTTATTTTTTAATATTAATTCAGAATTATTAGTTTTCATCTATTTATTACCTTCATATTATCTGATTTTGGTATGTTCTCAATTCCAGTGTATCTAAATTAATTGCACAGCTTAATTTCGTTTATCAACATGAAATTCGGCCATTTTTATCTCCTTCAATTTAAAGTTGTAAACAAAACTACTTTTTGTTCGTCAACCGAGACGTCACCGCTAAGACAGAAGTTAGATAGCCAATCAGTGAAGGGTAGTTGATTTGAGATGAGTAAGACTGCTGTTACGAGTGTAAAGCATTATGGAGATATAAAATGTGTCCCTTCTTTTTTATTCCCTTCTGATTTTATCATGAAATTAATTATTTTGAAGGGAGTACGTTTAGAGGGATCAATAATTAATATTTAAAATATTCTACTGAATTTCTAAGAAAAGCACCCATACACTGCAAACACGGATGATTGCAAAATATTATATCATAACTCATTTAGAGTAAAGTGATTTATGTATTAATTCCGCTGAAAAGAATATAAAATGACATTGTACAGTACTGAGAAATGTTTCTTTTTATGGAATCTTTACACTAACCTTTGGTTATTTTTATGCTTACATAATATTTTTCCAGTCCATGAAAGAGAGCTACCTACTAAAAGCAACCACATGGGACAAAAGTTGTTCCTTTTCCTTTGGTAAACGACTTCACTTTATTAGTCCGAGCAAAATAAATTACTCTTAATCATATTTTATCGAGTATCAGTCTTCACAACAAATTGTCCATTGAAAAACATTTTGGTGCAAACTTGAAAATTTCTCAAGCCACTAATATTTCAACCAATGTCCGTCAAGGTGCTTACAAGTTAAGGAACATTGATACGAAATCCCTTCAAAATAATTCATTTATGATAAAATGTTTTCGGAAAGTAAGTGTTCTTGAAAAAGCGAAGATATGCAATTTTTTGAATAAACTTAGAGGGAATAGATCGATTAAGAGTAAAATCAGTTGATTGAATTAAATAGTGATTAAGGATTAAACTACTAAAAATACTTAAAAAAAATTTTAATATCTGAATTCAGTCAATTGATAAACCTCACTCATATCGTTGGTTTTTTCGGTCTGGGTCCAAACAAAGACATTTTTGTATAATATCTGTCACTTCAGTCTTACGGCGGTAGTCAACTCTTAACAGGCTGAAAAAAGTCATTTCCCGTCGCTATTTTCTAAGGAACCAAATATGCTATTAGTTAGCGGTTTTGAATAAAATATAAATCGAAATCATCTTTGATGATGGCACGAGATATTAGTGAGTATTAATTAAAATTAATAGCCTCTTCAAAACCGTAAAGTTAATTTCGTAGAACTGTTTACTTCTTAAATAAGTGCATTGATTATGGCTAAAAGTGCGCCTCTTTTTAGGGTAGAAAGAAGCTAAAATACCATTTTTTTTAGAAAATTTGTGGCAATAAACGGCTGTTCTTTAATAACTGGGGCAACTAGAAAATTATGAAGCTAATATACTAACGTAGATAATAGTATGGACTGCGTTCAGATCTAAGCAACATTGTAAATATACTAACGTAGATAATAGTATGGACTGTGTTCAGATCTAAGCAACATTGTACTAACAATAGTATTTGGACATATCGTTAACAAAGTTAATTTTGTCTGTTTTTCATCGAATAAAATGAAAATGTGGGGAAATGTTTTGATAATTGGAGGCAAAATGTAATTCTGTAGCTAGTTAAGACAATTGTAACTCAATATAACGATAATTTTGGTTAATTTTTGCATTTCAAAATGAATTTGATCCTTACTTAGCTAGACGAAAATGGATATATATACTAAGCCAAATCATCTCCACAGCACCGAGCTCAGTATCCTAAGCTTGGAGCAGGTATATCCTGCTGCCTCGAAATCGAGGCTTTAACGGTCTGGAGTGGACCGAAAGTTAATTACACACTTAAATTTTGCATACATTTAAGATTAATGGAATAGTCAGATTTCATTACATGGCCTCTTTTTATCAGGGTTATTAGGGTCATACACATTTTTAACACATTTACGAAAGTGAAAAAACACGTATTCACCACTTGCTTCACGGCGCCATAAATACTCGCATAGGTGCATGTTCAAGTCCTTGGTTTGAACACCTCCTCGACAAATACCAGCTTTTCCAAAATATTGTGCTATTAATTAGCTGCTACCTTTTCCTAAATATTCTCCTTTTAATTAGCTGCTACCTTCTCCTACTAATTAGCTGCCACCTTTTCCAAAATATTGTCCTAATAGTTAGCTTTCACCTTTTCTAAAATATTCTCCTAATAGGTAGCTTTCACCTTTTCCAAAATATTCTCCTATTAATTAGCTGACACCTTTTCCAAAATATTATTGCTAATAAATTGTTCGTGATAAGAGGCGGGCTTTTAATACTCATAAGTAATCTTCGTACCTCCAAACAACGTTGGGTTGGGTTAGGTTAGGATAGATAGGCAGTGTATTTAACTTTCGATCCTAAATGTGTTAAAAATGTGTATGACCCTAATAACCCTGAAAAAAAAATAGAGGCCATGTAATGAAATCTGACTATTCCACTAATCTTAAATGTAGGCATAATTTAAGTGTGTTATTAACTTTCGGTCCACTCCAGACCGTTAAAGCCTCGATTGAGGCAGCAGGATTTACCTGCTCCAAGCTTAGGATACTGAGCTCGGTGCCGTGGAGATGATTTGGCTTAGTATATATATCCATTTTGGTCTAGCTAAGTTATGATCAAAACACATTTTGAAATGCAAAAATTAACCAAAATTATCGTAATATTGAGTTAAAATTGTCTTTACTGGCTACAGAATTACACTCTGCCTCGAATTATCAAAAATATTCCCCACATTTTCATATTATTCGATGGAAAACAGACAAAATTAACTTTGTTAACGGTATGTCCAAATACTATTGTAAGTAAAATGTTGCATAGATCTGAACACAGTCCATACTATTATCTACGTGATCATTTTAGCTGCATAATTTTCTAGTTGCCCCAGTTACTAAAGAAACCCCCAATAAACAAGATAATTAGCAATAATCAGGGGTAAAAACAAATCCAATTCAGTAAAATTTTGGAAAAGGGGAAATATATTCAGTTGATAATTCCAAAAACAGGTGAGCATTTAGCCGCTAATAACAACATAGCCTAACATAAGCCTATCTAAACATTAAGCTGTATCTAAACCTAACATGATCTATTATATCATAAATCAAATGGGTCTTAGGTTGCCTATTTATACCCTTGATGATCTATACATATTTTTGATTATTATAAAAATTTGCCCTAAAATGTTAAACTTACAGTTTTGGAGACTTGGGAGACCACAAAAATCCGAAATTGCGTTCTAACATATGAATGCTCACTGAGAATAGCCAAAATAAAATTAATATATAATTAAACAAGTTGGGAAAACCAAAATATTACCTCTCCGAGTCGGGGAAAAGACAAGTATAAGACTCAATATCGAAATACTAGAGCAACATTTTCTCGCTTTGTTTTGTCTAACGAGGCTTAAGCCATTGAATAGTTTTCTCAACATTGTCAAAATATATAATCATCCGCTAATCCTAGGTTTCATATCATTATTTACAGAGAGTATATAAGTTCTATGTTAAATTTTATTCTCTGATGCATACCACTAACCCGATAACGATTAGCCCTTTCACTGATCTAATTGCTACCATGATGCTTTCTTCTATTATAATATCTAATTCTGATTATTTAAACGTGTATTTAACTTTCGGCTCACTCTGAACCGTTAATATCCCTTCAATACAGACACGATAATCAAAACCCAAAGTTTACTCCACCTCAGGTCTCAATTATTTACTCTTTGGTTCACTAAGCCTATTGCGGATCAAACTTGATTTACCCGACAGAATCCAGGCCTTAGGTTTCTTCTTGAAATAACTAAACCAAGGATTATTCTATATACAGATGTAGTATAGCTTAAGTAATAAGTAAACAGCCATTTCAAATAATAATTTTAAAAAACATCCGTGGAATATCAAAATGAAACAGAGCTTTAAAGCTACAAAAGTACTAAATGCATCGTAATTACGAAAAAGATTTCCACATATTCACTTTATATTATGGAAAAAGTGAAAATTAAGGTTCTGTAGGATTTCTTAACACATCAAAACAAAGCGAACTGCTAACTCGGAGCACTAGTGTGACAACGGACAGACACACAGACAAAAAATAGACTGCTTTTTAACTCTTTCCGTATTAATTTTGAATTGAGAAAAGAGATTATCTTAAATATTAAACTAAATATAATTAGTATTTAATATTTTCTTCGTTTGTTGTTCGCCTTATTGAGCGTTACATCGTTTTAAAAAAGAATAATTAAACAACCTTGAGAGACTTGACTAATATTGACGTTTGAATTGAAGGATATGACTGTTCTTTCGCCTTACTGAAATAGGTAGTATATAAAGGATTCGAATCGCAGCTGTAGATAAAACATCGCAATTGCGTGAACCTTGGAGGAAGACCCCTCCATTGGAAGGCTAGACGTTTCTCGTAACCCTAGCCGATCGCCGCGTATGTCTTAACCTTAAGGATGATGGTGGTGTTAGAAGCCAGGTGTACAGACTGTTGTCCATGTGGGATGGACAGAAACAAAGACCACAAGATGGTGGTGTTAGAAGCCAGGTGTACAGACTGGTGTCCATGTGCGATGGACAAAAACAAAGACCAGAAGATGGTGGTGTTAGAAGCCAGGTGTACAGACTGGTGTCCATGTGCGATGGACAAAAACAAAGACCAGAAGATGGTGGTGTTAGAAGCCAGGTGTACAGACTGGTGTCCATGTGGAATGGACTAAAACAAAGACCAGAAGGTGGTGGTGTTTAGAAGCCAGTAAGTACAGACTGGTGTGCATTTGAAATGGGCGAAAGACTAGAAGATGGTGGTGTTTAGAAGCCAGCAAGTTCAGACTGGTGTCCGTGTGGGGTGGACAAATGAACAGAGTTGTTAGACAGGTAATAGCCTGTAAGTGGAATACAATTTCCGGGACTGTAAATGCGGTCTGGAAATTGAATACACGTTTGCTCCGATTTGCAAACTGCGAACGCGGTCACGTGGGTGTAACAACGGACAGACAGACAGACAGACAGACACGTCGAAATTAGAACCTCTCCGTGACATACGTCACTCGGAGACGTAAAAATAATGAAACCCTGTATAACTCATATGGAAGTGTTCAATTAACTGCGCTTACGTAAACACCACTGTCTTAACTGCCAAGCGAAAACACTTTTTGTCATCTTTCCAGTAGTATTTTAAAGTGTAAAACCTAGGGTTAGGATTTTAGGATATGTTTCTAGCATGAAACGTAGCAGACTATATCAAATTCCAAAACAGAGCTGGAAATCAGCTTTTTTTTATAATCTTAAAGGACGAAAGACGCTGTAAAGAGTATATTACACCGACTTACCAAAATTCAACTTAAGCCTTGGCCAAAACGAACGTCGAAAAATTACTTCAAACGATATTAAAACCTCTATTAACTGTAATTATTTACCTGAATTACTTTTTTAAACGAAAATTGGACCTGATAAAAACAATTTTGGTTTTTAAGGGCGTTATAATTCATTAGAAAATCCAAATAAAGGTGTTAAAGCTCGGATAAAATATCAAAAAAATAATTAGCGTTGCCTTACTGTCGTCTGCTATCATAGCCCACTCGATCACGCGCGTCACGACGCAAGCTGCTCGCGCTCGAGAGCGCGGATCGAGTGGGCTATGCTGCAATGATAAACTTTCTTACTGTCGTCTGCTATGAAATAGGGAATTCGAGGCATAATTAATTAGTTAAATTACAAAAATTAGACTTCATTTATTTAAAAACTAAGCAGGTAAGTTTCTCATATAGTAAATTCTTGTTAATTTGAAAGTATTCCGAAAACTAACTTCGCTGTAGTTTTTCCGTATCGCCTATGACAATTTCCCCAAAAAACCGGGTAAAATGTAATGCTTTTTCTATGGGACGCTAACCCTAAAAAGGTGATTTTTTCGTTTAGCATTACAAACGGGTATCAAGTCATATCTACAAGGGCCTACCGGCCCTGTAGAATAAATTTACTGCAAGAGCTGTAATTTATAAATCGTTCAAATTACAATAGACCACGTCTGGATGGCCGAGCGGTCTAAGGCGCCAGACTCAAGGGGCTTAGTTTCCTTCGTTCACAACGTGAATCTGTGTTTTCTGGTCCTCGTACGAAAGCGTGGGTTCGAATCCCACTTCTGACACGATATATTTTAATAAATTAACTGGAAGAAATGTAATTTATAAAACGTCCAAAATACAAGAGACCACGTCAGTATGGCCGAGCGGTATAAGGCGCCAGACTCAAGGGGCTTACTTTCCTTCGTTCACAACGTGAATCTGTGTTTTCTGGTCCTCGTATGAGGGCGTGGGTTCGAATCCCTCTTCTGACACGATATATTTTAATAAATTAACTGCAAGAGATGTAATTTATAAAACGTCCAAATTACAATAGACCACGTCAGGATGGCCGAGCGATCTAAGGCGCCAGACTCAAGGGGCTTAGTTTCCTTCGTTCACAACGTGAATCTGTGTTTTCTGGTCCTCGTATAAGGGCGTGGGTTCGAATCCCACTTCTGACACGATATATTTTAATAAATTAACTGGAAGAGATGTAATTTATAAAATGTTCAAATTACGATAGACCACGTCAGGATGGCCGAGCGGTCTAAGGCGCCAGACTCAAAGGCTTAGTTTCCTTCGTTCACAACGTGAATCTGTGTCTTCTGGTCCTCGTATAAGGGCGTGGGTTCCAATGCCACTTTTGACACGATATATTTTAATAAATTAACTGCAAGAGATGTAATTTATAAAACGTCCAAATTACAAGAGACCACGTCAGGATGGCCGAGCGGTCTAAGGCACCAGACTCAAGGGGGTTAGTTTCCTTCGTTCACAACGTGAATCTGTGTTTTCTGGTCCTCGTATAAGAGCGTGGGTTCGAGTCCCACTTCTGACACGATATGTTTTATGAAATTAACTGGAAGAGATGTAATTCAAAAAACGTCCAAATTACAAGAGACCACGTCGGGATGGCCGAGCGGTCTAAGGCGCCAGACTCAAGGGGGTTAGTTTCCTTCGTTCACAACGTGAATCTGTGTTTTCTGGTCCTCGTATGAGGGCGTGGGTTCGAATCCCACTTCTGACACGATATGTTTTAATAAATTAACTAGAAGAGATGTAATTTATAAAACGTCAAAATTAAAAGAGACCACGTCAGGACTGCCCAGCGGTCTATGGCGCCAGACTTTAGGGGGTTAGTTTCCTTCGTTCACAACGTGAATCAATGTTTTCTGGTCCTCGTATGAGGGCGTGGGTTCGAATCCCACTTCTGACACGAAATATTTTAATAAATTAACTGCAAGAGATGTAATTTATAAAACGTCCAAATTACAAGAGACCACGTCAGGATGGCCGAGCGGTCTAAGGCGCCAGACTCAAGGGGGTTAGTTTCCTTCGTTCACAACGTGAATCTGTGTTTTCTGGTCCTCGTATGAGGGCGTGGGTTTGAATCCCACTTCTGACACGATATATTTTAATAAATTAACTGGAAGAAATGTAATTTATAAAACGTCCAAAATACAAGAGACCACGTCAGTATGGCCGAGCGGTCTAAGGCGCCAGACTCAAGGGGCTTACTTTCCTTCGTTCACAACGTGAATCTGTGTTTTCTGGTCCTCGTATGAGGGCGTGGGTTCGAATCCCTCTTCTGACACGATATATTTTAATAAATTAACTGCAAGAGATGTAATTTATAAAACGTCCAAATTACAATAGACCACGTCAGGATGGCCGAGCGATCTAAGGCGCCAGACTCAAGGGGCTTAGTTTCCTTCGTTCACAACGTGAATCTGTGTTTTCTGGTCCTCGTATAAGGGCGTGGGTTCAAATCCCACTTCTGACACGATATGTTTTAATAAATTAACTAGAAGAGATGTAATTTATAAAACGTCAAAATTAAAAGAGACCACGTCAGGAGGGCCCAGCGGTCTAAGGCGCCAGACTTTAGGGGGTTAGTTTCCTTCGTTCACAACGTGAATGTGTGTTTTCTGGTCCTCGTATGAGGGCGTGGGTTCGAATCCCACTTCTGACACGATATATTTTAATAAATTAACTGGAAGAGACGTAATTTATAAAATGTTCAAATTACGATAGACCACGTCAGGATGGCCGAGCGGTCTAAGGCGCCAGACTCAAAGGCTTAGTTTCCTTCGTTCACAACGTGAATCTGTGTTTTCTGGTCCTCGTATAAGGGCGTGGGTTCCAATGCCACTTTTGACACGATATATTTTAATAAAATAACTGCAAGAGATGTAATTTATAAAACGTCCAAATTACAAGAGACCACGTCAGGATGGCCGAGCGGTCTAAGGCACCAGACTCAAGGGGGTTAGTTTCCTTCGTTCACAACGTGAATCTGTGTTTTCTGGTCCTCGTATAAGAGCGTGGGTTCGAGTCCCACTTCTGACACGATATGTTTTATGAAATTAACTGGAAGAGATGTAATTCAAAAAACGTCCAAGTTACAAGAGACCACGTCGGGATGGCCGAGCGGTCTAAGGCGCCAGACTCAAGGGGGTTAGTTTCCTTCGTTCACAACGTGAATCTGTGTTTTCTGGTCCTCGTATGAGGGCGTGGGTTCGAATCCCACTTCTGACACGATATATTTTAATAAATTAACTGCAAGAGATGTAATTTATAAAACGTCCAAATTACAATAGACCACGTCAGGATGGCCGAGCGGTCTAAGGCGCCAGACTTAAGGGGCTTAGTTCTTTCGTTCACAACATGAATCCGTGTATTCTGGTCCTCGTTTGAGGGCAAGGGTTCAAATCCCACTTCTGACACGATATATTTTAATAAATTAACTGCAAGAGATGTAATTTATAAAACGTCCAAATTACAATAGACCACGTCAGGATTGCCGAGCGGTCTAAGGCGCCAGACTTAAGGGGCTTAGTTCTTTCGTTCACAACGTGAATCCGTGTATTCTGGTCCTCGTTTGAGGGCAAGGGTTCAAATCCCACTTTTGACACGATATGTTTTATGAAATTAACTAGAAGAGATGTAATTTATAAATCGTCCAAATTACAAGAGACCACGTCAGGATGGCCGAGCGGTCTAAGGCGCCAGACTCAAAGGCTTAGTTTCCTTCGTTCACAACGTGAATCTGTGTTTTCTGGTGCTCGTATAAGGGCGTGGGTTCTAATCGCACTTTTGACACGATATATTTTAATAAATTAACTGCAAGAGATGTAATTTATAAATCGTCCAAATTTCAAGAGACCACGTCAGGATGGCCGAGCGGTCTAAGGCGCCAGACTCAAGGGGCTTAGTTTCCTTCGTTCACAACGTGAATCTGTGTTTTCTGGTCCTCGTATAAGGGCGTGGGTTCGAATGACACTTCTGACACGATATGTTTTATGAAATTAACTAGAAGAGATGTAATTTATAAAACGTCCAAATTACAATAGACCACGTCAGGATAGCCGAGCGGTCTAAGGCGCCAGACTCAAGAGGCTTAGTTTCCTTCGTTCACAACGTGAATGTGTGTTTTCTGGTCCTCGTATGAGGGCGTGGGTTCGAATATCACTTTTGACACGATATATTTTAATAAATTATTTGCAAGAGATGTAATTTATAAAACCTCCAAATTACAAGAGACCACGTCAGGAAGGCCGAGCGGTATAAGGCGCCAGACTCAAGGGGCTTACTTTCCTTCGTTCACAACGTGAATCTGTGTTTTCTGGTCCTCGTATGAGGGCGTGGGTTCGAATCCCACTTCTGACACGATATATTTTAATAAATTAACTGGAAGAAATGTAATTTATAAAACGTCCAAAATACAAGAGACCACGTCAGGATGGCCGAGCGGTCTAATGCGCCAGACTCAAGGGGCGTACTTTCCTTCGTTCACAACGTGAATCTGTGTTTTCTGGTCCTCGTATGAGGGCGTGGGTTCGAATCCCACTTCTGACACGATGTATTTTAATAAATTAACTGCAAGAGATGTAATTTATAAAACGTCCAAATTACAATAGACCACGTCAGGATGGCCGAGCGGTCTAAGGCGCCAGACTCAAGGGGCTTACTTTCCTTCGTTCACAACGTGAATCTGTGTTTTCTGGTCCTCGTATGAGGGCGTGGGTTCGAATCCCACTTCTGACACGATATATTTTAATAAATTAATTGCAAGAGATGTAATTTATAAAACTTCCAAATTACAATAGACCACGTCAGGATGGCCGAGCGGTCTAAGGCGCCAGACTCAAGGGGCTTAGTTTCCTGCGTTCACAACGTGAATCTGTGTTTTCTGGTCCTCGTATGAAGGCGTGGGTTCGAATCCCACTTCTGACACGATATATTTTAATAAATGATTTGCAAGAGATGTAATTTATAAAATCTCCAAATTACTAGAGACCACGTCAGGATGGCCGAGCGGTCTAAGGCGCCAGACTCAAGGGGCTTACTTTCCTTCGTTCACAACGTGAATCTGTGTTTTCTGGTCCTCGTATGAGGGCGTGGGTTCAAATCCCACTTCTGACACGATATATTTTAATAAATTAACTGGAAGAAATGTAATTTATAAAACGTCCAAAATACAAGAGACCACGTCAGGATGGCCGAGCGGTCTAAGGCACCAGACTCAAGGGGCTTACTTTCCTTCGTTCACAACGTGAACCTGTGTTTTCTGGTCCTCGTATGAGGGCGTGGGTTCGAATCCTACTTCTGACACGATATATTTTAATAAATTAACTGCAAGAGATGTAATTTATAAAACGTCCTAATTACAATAGACCACGTCAGGATGCCCGAGCGGTCTAAGGCGCCAGACTTAAGGGGCTTAGTTCTTTCGTTCACAACGTGAATCCGTGTATTCTGGTCCTCGTTTGAGGGCAAGGGTTCAAATCCCACTTCTGACACGATATGTTTTATGAAATTAACTAGAAGAGATGTAATTTATAAATCGTCCAAATTACAAGAGACCACGTCAGGATGGCCGAGCGGTCTAAGGCGCCAGACTCAAGGGGCATAGATTCCTTCGTTCACAACGTGAATCTGTGTTTTCTGGTCCTCGTATAAGGGCGTGGGTTCGAATGACACTTCTGACACGATATGTTTTATGAAATTAACTAGAAGAGATGTAATTTATAAAACGTCCAAATTACAATAGACCACGTCAGGATAGCCGAGCGGTCTAAGGTGCCAGACTCAAGAGGCTTAGTTTCCTTCGTTCACAACGTGAATCTGTGTTTTCTGGTCCTCGTATGAGGGCGTGGGTTCGAATATCACTTCTGACACGATATATTTTAATAAATTATTTGCAAGAGATGTAATTTATAAAACCTCCAAATTACAAGAGACCACGTCAGGAAGGCCGAGCGGTATAAGGCGCCAGACTCAAGGGGCTTACTTTCCTTCGTTCACAACGTGAATCTGTGTTTTCTGGTCCTCGTATGAGGGCGTGGGTTCGAATCCCACTTCTGACACGATATATTTTAATAAATTAACTGCAAGAGATGTAATTTATAAAACGTCCAAATAACAATAGACCACGTCAGGATGGCCGAGTGGTCTAAGGCGCCAGACTTAAGGGGCTTAGTTCTTTCGTTCACAACGTGAATCCGTGTATTCTGGTCCTCGTTTGAGGGCAAGGGTTCAAATCCCACTTCTGACATCATATGTTTTATGAAATTAACTAGAAGAGATGTAATTTATAAATCGTCCAAATTACAAGAGACCACGTCAGGATGGCCGAGCGGTCTAAGGCGCCAGACTCAAGGGGCTTAGTTTCCTTCGTTCACAACGTGAATCTGTGTTTTCTGGTCCTCGTATAAGGGCGTGGGTTCGAATGACACTTCTGACACGATATGTTTTATGAAATTAACTAGAAGAGATGTAATTTATAAAACGTCCAAATTACAATAGACCACGTCAGGATAGCCGAGCGGTATAAGGCGCCAGACTCAAGGGGCTTACTTTCCTTCGTTCACAACGTGAATCTGTGTTTTCTGGTTCTCATATGAGGGCGTGGGTTCGAATCCCACTTCTGACACGATATATTTTAATAAATTAACTGGAAGAAATGTAATTTATAAAACGTCCAAAATGCAAGGGACCACGTCAGGATGGCCGAGCGGTCTAATGCGCCAGACTCAAGGGGCGTACTTTCCTTCGTTCACAACGTGAATCTGTGTTTTCTGGTCCTCGTATGAGGGCGTGGGTTCGAATCCCACTTCTGACACGATGTATTTTAATAAATTAACTGCAAGAGATGTAATTTATAAAACGTCCAAATTACAATAGACCACGTCAGGATGGCCGAGCGGTCTAAGGCGCCAGACTCAAGGGGCTTACTTTCCTTCGTTCACAACGTGAATCTGTGTTTTCTGGTCCTCGTATGAGGGCGTGGGTTCGAATCCCACTTCTGACACGATATATTTTAATAAATTAATTGCAAGAGATGTAATTTATAAAACGTCCAAATTACAATAGACCACGTCAGGATGGCCGAGCGGTCTAAGGCGCCAGACTCAAGGGGCTTAGTTTCCTGCGTTCACAACGTGAATCTGTGTTTTTTGGTCCTCGTATGCAGGCGTGGGTTCGAATCCCACTTCTGACACGATAAATTTTAATAGATTATTTGCATGAGATGTAATTTATAAAATCTCCAAATTACAAGAGACCACGTCAGGATGGCCGAGCGGTCTAAGGCGCCAGACTCAAGGGGCTTACTTTCCTTCGTTCACAACGTGAATCTGTGTTTTCTGGTCCTCGTATGAGGGCGTGGGTTCAAATCCCACTTCTGACACGATATATTTTAATAAATTAACTGGAAGAAATGTAATTTATAAAACGTCCAAAATACAAGAGTCCACGTCAGGATGGCCGAGCGGTCTAAGGCACCAGACTCAAGGGGCTTACTTTCCTTCGTTCACAACGTGAATCTGTGTATTCTGGTCTTCGTATGAGGGCGTGGGTTCGAATACTACTTCTGACACGATATATTTTAATAAATTAACTGCAAGAGATGTAATTTATAAAACGTCCTAATTACAATAGACCACGTCAGGATGGCCGAGCGGTCTAAGGCGCCAGACTTAAGGGGCTTAGTTCTTTCGTTCACAACGTGAATCCGTGTATTCTGGTCCTCGTTTGAGGGCAAGGGTTCAAATCCCACTTCTGACACGATATGTTTTATGAAATTAACTAGAAGAGATGTAATTTATAAATCGTCCAAATTTCAAGAGACCACGTCAGGATGGCCGAGCGGTCTAAGGCGCCAGACTCAAGGGGCATAGTTTCCTTCGTTCACAACGTGAATCTGTGTTTTCTGGTCCTCGTATAAGAGCGTGGGTTCGAGTCCCACTTCTGACACGATATGATTTATGAAATTAACTGGAAGAGATGTAATTTATAAATCGTTCAAATTACAAGAGACCACGTCAGGATGGCCGAGCGGTCTAGGGCGCCAGACTCAAGGGGCTTAGTTTCCTTCGTTCACAACGTGAATCTGTGTTTTCTGGTCCTCGTATAAGGGCGTGGGTTCGAATCCCACTTCTGACACGATATGTTTTAATAAATTAACTAGAAGAGATGTAATTTATAAAACGTCAAAATTAAAAGAGACCACGTCAGGAGGGCCCAGCGGTCTAAGGCGCCAGACTTTAGGGGGTTAGTTTCCTTCGTTCACAACGTGAATCAATGTTTTCTGGTCCTCGTATGAGGGCGTGGTTTCGAATCCCACTTCTGACACGATATATTTTAATAAATTAACTGGAAGAGATGTAATTTATAAAACGTTCAAATTACGATAGACCACGTCAGGATGGCCGAGCGGTCTAAGGCGCCAGACTCAAAGGCTTAGTTTCCTTCGTTCACAACGTGAATCTGTGTTTTTTGGTCCTCGTATAAGGGCGTGGGTTCCAATCCCACTTTTGACACGATATATTTTAATAAATTAACTGCAAGAGATGTAATTTATAAAACGTCCAAATTTCAAGAGACCACGTCAGGATGGCCGAGCGGTCTAAGGCGCCAGACTCAAGGGGGTTAGTTTCCTTCGTTCACAACGTGAATCTGTGTTTTCTGGTCCTCGTATGAGGGCGTGGGTTCAAATCCCACTTCTGACACGATATATTTTAATAAATTAACTGGAAGAAATGTAATTTATAAAACGTCCAAAATACAAGAGACCACGTCAGTATGGCCGAGCGGTCTAAGGCGCCAGACTCAAGGGGCTTACTTTCCTTCTTTCACAACGTGAATCTGTGTTTTCTGGTCCTCGTATAAGGGCGTGGGTTCGAATCCCACTTCTGACACGATAAGTTTTAATAAATTAACTAGAAGAGATGTAATTTATAAAACGTCAAAATTAAAAGAGACCACGTCAGGAGGGCCCAGCGGTCCAAGGCGCCAGACTTTAGGGGGTTAGTTTCCTTCGTTCGCAACGTGAATCTGTGTTTTCTGGTCCTCGTATGAGGGCGTGGGTTCGTATCCCACTTCTGACACGATATATTTTAATAAATTAACTGGAAGAAATGTAATTTATAAAACGTCCAAAATACAAGAGACCACGTCAGGATGGCCGAGCGGTCTAAGGCGTCAGACTCAAGGGGCTTACTTTCCTTCGTTCACAACGTGAATCTGTGTTTTCTGGTCCTCGTATGAGGGCGTGGGTTCGAATCACACTTCTGACACGATATATTTTAATAAATTAACTGCAAGAGATGTAATTTATAAAACGTCCGAATACAATAGACCACGTCAGGATTGCCGAGCGGTCTAAGGCGCCAGACTTAAGGGGCTTAGTTCTTTCGTTCACAACGTGAATCCGTGTATTCTGGTCCTCGTTTGAGGGCAAGGGTTCAAATCCCACTTCTGACACGATATGTTTTATGAAATTAACTAGAAGAGATGTAATTTATAAATCGTCCAAATTTCAAGAGACCACGTCAGGATGGCCGAGCGGTCTAAGGCGCCAGACTCAAGGGGCATAGTTTCCTTCGTTCACAACGTGAATCTGTGTTTTCTGGTCCTCGTATAAGGGCGTGGGTTCGAATCCCACTTCTGACACGATATGTTTTATGAAATTAACTGGAAGAGATGTAATTTAAAAAACGTCCAAATTACAAGAGACCACGTCAGGATGGCCGAGCGGTCTAAGGCACCAGACTCAAGGGGGTTAGTTTCCTTCGTTCACAACGTGAATCTGTGTTTTCTGGTCCTCGTATAAGAGCGTGGGTTCGAGTCCCACTTCTGACACGATATGATTTATGAAATTAACTGGAAGAGATGTAATTTATAAATTGTCCAAATTACAAGAGACCACGTCAGGATGGCCGAGCGGTCTAGGGCGCCAGACTCAAGGGGCTTAGTTTCCTTCGTTCACAACGTGAATCTGTGTTTTCTGGTCCTCGTATAAGGGCGTGGGTTCGAATCCCACTTCTGACACGATATGTTTTAATAAATTAACTAGAAGAGATGTAATTTATAAAACGTCAAAATTAAAAGAGACCACGTCAGGAGGGCCCATCGGTCTAAGGCGCCAGACTTTAGGGGGTTAGTTTCCTTCGTTCACAACGTGAATCAATGTTTTCTGGTCCTCGTATGAGGGCGTGGTTTCGAATCCCACTTCTGACACGATATATTTTAATAAATTAACTGGAAGAGATGTAATTTATAAAACGTTCAAATTACGATAGACCACGTCAGGATGGCCCAGCGGTCTAAGGCGCCAGACTCAAAGGCTTAGTTTCCTTCGTTCACAACGTGAATCTGTGTTTTTTGGTCCTCGTATAAGGGCGTGGGTTCCAATCCCACTTTTGACACGATATATTTTAATAAATTAACTGCAAGAGATGTAATTTATAAAACGTCCAAATTTCAAGAGACCACGTCAGGATGGCCGAGCGGTCTAAGGCGCCAGACTCAAGGGGCATAGTTTCCTTCGTTCACAACGTGAATCTGTGTTTTCTGGTCCTCGTATAAGGGCGTGGGTTCGAATCCCACTTCTGACACGATATGTTTTATGAAATTAACTGGAAGAGATGTAATTTAAAAAACGTCCAAATTACAAGAGACCACGTCAGGATGGCCGAGCGGTCTAAGGCACCAGACTCAAGGGGGTTAGTTTCCTTCGTTCACAACGTGAATCTGTGTTTTCTGGTCCTCGTATAAGAGCGTGGGTTCGAGTCCCACTTCTGACACGATATGATTTATGAAATTAACTGGAAGAGATGTAATTTATAAATTGTCCAAATTACAAGAGACCACGTCAGGATGGCCGAGCGGTCTAGGGCGCCAGACTCAAGGGGCTTAGTTTCCTTCGTTCACAACGTGAATCTGTGTTTTCTGGTCCTCGTATAAGGGCGTGGGTTCGAATCCCACTTCTGACACGATATGTTTTAATAAATTAACTAGAAGAGATGTAATTTATAAAACGTCAAAATTAAAAGAGACCACGTCAGGAGGGCCCATCGGTCTAAGGCGCCAGACTTTAGGGGGTTAGTTTCCTTCGTTCACAACGTGAATCAATGTTTTCTGGTCCTCGTATGAGGGCGTGGTTTCGAATCCCACTTCTGACACGATATATTTTAATAAATTAACTGGAAGAGATGTAATTTATAAAACGTTCAAATTACGATAGACCACGTCAGGATGGCCCAGCGGTCTAAGGCGCCAGACTCAAAGGCTTAGTTTCCTTCGTTCACAACGTGAATCTGTGTTTTTTGGTCCTCGTATAAGGGCGTGGGTTCCAATCCCACTTTTGACACGATATATTTTAATAAATTAACTGCAAGAGATGTAATTTATAAAACGTCCAAATTTCAAGAGACCACGTCAGGATGGCCGAGCGGTCTAAGGCGCCAGACTCAAGGGGGTTAGTTTCCTTCGTTCACAACGTGAATCTGTGTTTTCTGGTCCTCGTATGAGGGCGTGGGTTCGAATCCCACTTCTGACACGATATATTTTAATAAATTAACTGGAAGAAATGTAATTTATAAAACGTCCAAAATACAAGAGACCACGTCAGTATGGCCGAGCGGTCTAAGGCGCCAGACTCAAGGGGCTTACTTTCCTTCTTTCACAACGTGAATCTGTGTTTTCTGGTCCTCGTATAAGGGCGTGGGTTCGAATCCCACTTCTGACACGATATATTTTAATAAATTAACTGCAAGAGATGTAATTTATAAAACGTCCAAATAACAATAGACCACGTCAGGATGGCCGAGTGGTCTAAGGCGCCAGACTTAAGGGGCTTAGTTCTTTCGTTCACAACGTGAATCCGTGTATTCTGGTCCTCGTTTAGGGCAAGGGTTCAAATCCCACTTCTGACATCATATGTTTTATGAAATTAACTAGAAGAGATGTAATTTATAAATCGTCCAAATTACAAGAGACCACGTCAGGATGGCCGAGCGGTCTAAGGCGCCAGACTCAAGGGGCTTAGTTTCCTTCGTTCACAACGTGAATCTGTGTTTTCTGGTCCTCGTATAAGGGCGTGGGTTCGAATGACACTTCTGACACGATATGTTTTATGAAATTAACTAGAAGAGATGTAATTTATAAAACGTCCAAATTACAATAGACCACGTCAGGATAGCCGAGCGGTCTAAGGCGCCAGACTCAAGAGGCTTAGTTTCCTTCGTTCACAACGTGAATGTGTGTTTTCTGGTCCTCGTATGAGGGCGTGGGTTCGAATATCACTTCTGACACGATATATTTTAATAAATTATTTGCAAGAGATGTAATTTATAAAACCTCCAAATTACAAGAGACCACGTCAGGAAGGGCGAGCGGTATAAGGCGCCAGACTCAAGGGGCTTACTTTCCTTCGTTCACAACGTGAATCTGTGTTTTCTGGTTCTCATATGAGGGCGTGGGTTCGAATCCCACTTCTGACACGATATATTTTAATAAATTAACTGGAAGAAATGTAATTTATAAAACGTCCAAAATGCAAGAGACCACGTCAGGATGGCCGAGCGGTCTAATGCGCCAGACTCAAGGGGCATACTTTCCTTCGTTCACAACGTGAATCTGTGTTTTCTGGTCCTCGTATGAGGGCGTGGGTTCGAATCCCACTTCTGACACGATGTATTTTAATAAATTAACTGCAAGAGATGTAATTTATAAAACGTCCAAATTACAATAGACCACGTCAGGATGGCCGAGCGGTCTAAGGCGCCAGACTCAAGGGGCTTACTTTCCTTCGTTCACAACGTGAATCTGTGTTTTCTGGTCCTCGTATGAGGGCGTGGGTTCGAATCCCACTTCTGACACGATATATTTTAATAAATTAATTGCAAGAGATGTAATTTATAAAACGTCCAAATTACAATAGACCACGTCAGGATGGCCGAGCGGTCTAAGGCGCCAGACTCAAGGGGCTTAGTTTCCTGCGTTCACAACGTGAATCTGTGTTTTTTGGTCCTCGTATGCAGGCGTGGGTTCGAATCCCACTTCTGACACGATAAATTTTAATAGATTATTTGCATGAGATGTAATTTATAAAATCTCCAAATTACAAGAGACCACGTCAGGATGGCCGAGCGGTCTAAGGCGCCAGACTCAAGGGGCTTACTTTCCTTCGTTCACAACGTGAATCTGTGTTTTCTGGTCCTCGTATGAGGGCGTGGGTTCAAATCCCACTTCTGACACGATATATTTTAATAAATTAACTGGAAGAAATGTAATTTATAAAACGTCCAAAATACAAGAGTCCACGTCAGGATGGCCGAGCGGTCTAAGGCACCAGACTCAAGGGGCTTACTTTCCTTCGTTCACAACGTGAATCTGTGTATTCTGGTCTTCGTATGAGGGCGTGGGTTCGAATACTACTTCTGACACGATATATTTTAATAAATTAACTGCAAGAGATGTAATTTATAAAACGTCCTAATTACAATAGACCACGTCAGGATGGCCGAGCGGTCTAAGGCGCCAGACTTAAGGGGCTTAGCTCTTTCGTTCACAACGTGAATCCGTGTATTCTGGTCCTCGTTTGAGGGCAAGGGTTCAAATCCCACTTCTGACACGATATGTTTTATGAAATTAACTAGAAGAGATGTAATTTATAAATCGTCCAAATTTCAAGAGACCACGTCAGGATGGCCGAGCGGTCTAAGGCGCCAGACTCAAGGGGCATAGTTTCCTTCGTTCACAACGTGAATCTGTGTTTTCTGGTCCTCGTATAAGAGCGTGGGTTCGAGTCCCACTTCTGACACGATATGATTTATGAAATTAACTGGAAGAGATGTAATTTATAAATCGTCCAAATTACAAGAGACCACGTCAGGATGGCCGAGCGGTCTAGGGCGCCAGACTCAAGGGGCTTAGTTTCCTTCGTTCACAACGTGAATCTGTGTTTTCTGGTCCTCGTATAAGGGCGTGGGTTCGAATCCCACTTCTGACACGATATGTTTTAATAAATTAACTAGAAGAGATGTAATTTATAAAACGTCAAAATTAAAAGAGACCACGTCAGGAGGGCCCAGCGGTCTAAGGCGCCAGACTTTAGGGGGTTAGTTTCCTTCGTTCACAACGTGAATCAATGTTTTCTGGTCCTCGTATGAGGGCGTGGTTTCGAATCCCACTTCTGACACGATATATTTTAATAAATTAACTGGAAGAGATGTAATTTATAAAACGTTCAAATTACGATAGACCACGTCAGGATGGCCGAGCGGTCTAAGGCGCCAGACTCAAAGGCTTAGTTTCCTTCGTTCACAACGTGAATCTGTGTTTTTTGGTCCTCGTATAAGGGCGTGGGTTCCAATCCCACTTTTGACACGATATATTTTAATAAATTAACTGCAAGAGATGTAATTTATAAAACGTCCAAATTTCAAGAGACCACGTCAGGATGGCCGAGCGGTCTAAGGCGCCAGACTCAAGGGGGTTAGTTTCCTTCGTTCACAACGTGAATCTGTGTTTTCTGGTCCTCGTATGAGGGCGTGGGTTCAAATCCCACTTCTGACACGATATATTTTAATAAATTAACTGGAAGAAATGTAATTTATAAAACGTCCAAAATACAAGAGACCACGTCAGTATGGCCGAGCGGTCTAAGGCGCCAGACTCAAGGGGCTTACTTTCCTTCTTTCACAACGTGAATCTGTGTTTTCTGGTCCTCGTATAAGGGCGTGGGTTCGAATCCCACTTCTGACACGATAAGTTTTAATAAATTAACTAGAAGAGATGTAATTTATAAAACGTCAAAATTAAAAGAGACCACGTCAGGAGGGCCCAGCGGTCCAAGGCGCCAGACTTTAGGGGGTTAGTTTCCTTCGTTCGCAACGTGAATCTGTGTTTTCTGGTCCTCGTATGAGGGCGTGGGTTCGTATACCACTTCTGACACGATATATTTTAATAAATTAACTGGAAGAAATGTAATTTATAAAACGTCCAAAATACAAGAGACCACGTCAGGATGGCCGAGCGGTCTAAGGCGTCAGACTCAAGGGGCTTACTTTCCTTCGTTCACAACGTGAATCTGTGTTTTCTGGTCCTCGTATGAGGGCGTGGGTTCGAATCACACTTCTGACACGATATATTTTAATAAATTAACTGCAAGAGATGTAATTTATAAAACGTCCGAATACAATAGACCACGTCAGGATTGCCGAGCGGTCTAAGGCGCCAGACTTAAGGGGCTTAGTTCTTTCGTTCACAACGTGAATCCGTGTATTCTGGTCCTCGTTTGAGGGCAAGGGTTCAAATCCCACTTCTGACACGATATGTTTTATGAAATTAACTAGAAGAGATGTAATTTATAAATCGTCCAAATTTCAAGAGACCACGTCAGGATGGCCGAGCGGTCTAAGGCGCCAGACTCAAGGGGCATAGTTTCCTTCGTTCACAACGTGAATCTGTGTTTTCTGGTCCTCGTATAAGGGCGTGGGTTCGAATCCCACTTCTGACACGATATGTTTTATGAAATTAACTGGAAGAGATGTAATTTAAAAAACGTCCAAATTACAAGAGACCACGTCAGGATGGCCGAGCGGTCTAAGGCACCAGACTCAAGGGGGTTAGTTTCCTTCGTTCACAACGTGAATCTGTGTTTTCTGGTCCTCGTATAAGAGCGTGGGTTCGAGTCCCACTTCTGACACGATATGATTTATGAAATTAACTGGAAGAGATGTAATTTATAAATTGTCCAAATTACAAGAGACCACGTCAGGATGGCCGAGCGGTCTAGGGCGCCAGACTCAAGGGGCTTAGTTTCCTTCGTTCACAACGTGAATCTGTGTTTTCTGGTCCTCGTATAAGGGCGTGGGTTCGAATCCCACTTCTGACACGATATGTTTTAATAAATTAACTAGAAGAGATGTAATTTATAAAACGTCAAAATTAAAAGAGACCACGTCAGGAGGGCCCATCGGTCTAAGGCGCCAGACTTTAGGGGGTTAGTTTCCTTCGTTCACAACGTGAATCAATGTTTTCTGGTCCTCGTATGAGGGCGTGGTTTCGAATCCCACTTCTGACACGATATATTTTAATAAATTAACTGGAAGAGATGTAATTTATAAAACGTTCAAATTACGATAGACCACGTCAGGATGGCCCAGCGGTCTAAGGCGCCAGACTCAAAGGCTTAGTTTCCTTCGTTCACAACGTGAATCTGTGTTTTTTGGTCCTCGTATAAGGGCGTGGGTTCCAATCCCACTTTTGACACGATATATTTTAATAAATTAACTGCAAGAGATGTAATTTATAAAACGTCCAAATTTCAAGAGACCACGTCAGGATGGCCGAGCGGTCTAAGGCGCCAGACTCAAGGGGGTTAGTTTGCTTCGTTCACAACGTGAACCTGTGTTTTCTGGTCCTCGTATGAGGGCGTGGGTTCGAATCCCACTTCTGAAACGATATATTTTAATAAATTAACTGGAAGAAATGTAATTTATAAAACGTCCAAAATACAAGAGACCACGTCAGTATGGCCGAGCGGTCTAAGGCGCCAGACTCAAGGGGCTTACTTTCCTTCTTTCACAACGTGAATCTGTGTTTTCTGGTCCTCGTATAAGGGCGTGGGTTCGAATCCCACTTCTGACACGATAAGTTTTAATAAATTAACTAGAAGAGATGTAATTTATAAAACGTCAAAATTAAAAGAGACCACGTCAGGAGGGCCCAGCGGTCCAAGGCGCCAGACTTCAGGGGGTTAGTTTCCCTCGTTCGCAACGTGAATCTGTGTTTTCTGGTCCTCGTATGAGGGCGTGGGCTCGAATCCCACTTCTGACACGATATATTTTAATAAATTAACTGGAAGAGATGTAATTTATAAAACGTTCAAATTACGATAGACCACGTCAGGATGGCCCAGCGGTCTAAGGCGCCAGACTCAAAGGCTTAGTTTCCTTCGTTCACAACGTGAATCTGTGTTTTTTGGTCCTCGTATAAGGGCGTGGGTTCCAATCCCACTTTTGACACGATATATTTTAATAAATTAACTGCAAGAGATGTAATTTATAAAACGTCCAAAATACAAGAGACCACGTCAGTATGGCCGAGCGGTCTAAGGCGCCAGACTCAAGGGGCTTACTTTCCTTCTTTCACAACGTGAATCTGTGTTTTCTGGTCCTCGTATAAGGGCGTGGGTTCGAATCCCACTTCTGACACGATAAGTTTTAATAAATTAACTAGAAGAGATGTAATTTATAAAACGTCAAAATTAAAAGAGACCACGTCAGGAGGGCCCAGCGGTCCAAGGCGCCAGACTTCAGGGGGTTAGTTTCCTTCGTTCGCAACGTGAATCTGTGTTTTCTGGTCCTCGTATGAGGGCGTGGGTTCGAATCCCACTTCTGATACGATATATTTTAATAAATTAACTGGAAGAGATGTAATTTATAAAACGTTCAAATTACGATAGACCACGTCAGGATGGCCGAGCGGTCTAAGGCGCCAGACTCAAAGGCTTAGTTTCCTTCGTTCACAACGTGAATCTGTGATTTCTGGTGCTCGTATAAGGGCGTGGGTTCCAATCCTACTTTTGACACGATATATTTTAATAAATTAGCTGCAAGAGATGTAATTTATAAAACGTTCAAATTACGATAGACCACGTCAGGATGGCCGAGCGGTCTAAGGCGCCAGACTCAAAGGCTTAGTTTCCTTCGTTCACAACGTGAATCTGTGTTTTCTGGTGCTCGTATAAGGGCGTGGGTTCCAATCCCACTTCTGACACGATATGTTTTATGAAATTAACTGGAAGAGATGTAATTCAAAAAACGTCCAAATTAAAAGAGACCACGTTGGGATGGCGGAGCGGTCTAAGGCGCCATACTCAAGGGGGTTAGTTTCCTTCGTTCACGACGTGAATCTGTGTTTTCTGGTCCTCGTATGAGGGCGTGGGTTCGAATCCCACTTCTGACACGATATATTTTAATAAATTAACTGGAAGAAATGTAATTTATAAAACGTCCAAAATACAAGGGACCACGTCAGTATGGCCGAGCGGTCTAAGGCGCCAGACTCAAGGGGCTTACTTTCCTTCGTTCACAACGTGAATCTGTGTTTTCTGGTCCTCGTATGAGGGCGTGGGTTCGAATCCCACTTCTGACACGATATATTTTAATAAATTAACTGCAAGAGATGTAATTTATAAAACGTCCAAATAACAATTGACCACGTCAGGATGGCCGAGTGGTCTAAGGCGCCAGACTTAAGGGGCTTAGTTCTTTTGTTCACAACGTGAATCCGTGTATTCTGGTCCTCGTTTGAGGGCAAGGGTTCAAATCCCACTTCTGACACGATATGTTGTATGAAATTAACTAGAAGAGATGTAATTTATAAATCGTCCAAATTACAAGAGACCACGTCAGGATGGCCGAGCGGTCTAAGGCGCCAGACTCAAGGGGCTTAGTTTCCTTCGTTCACAACGTGAATCTGTGTTTTCTAGTCCTCGTATAAGGGCGTGGGTTTGAATGACACTTCTGACACGATATGTTTTATGAAATTAACTAGAAGAGATGTAATTTATAAAACGTCCAAATTACAATAGACCACGTCAGGATAGCCGAGCGGTCTAAGGCGCCAGACTCAAGAGGCTTAGTTTCCTTCGTTCACAACGTGAATCTGTGTTTTCTGGTCCTCGTATGAGGGCGTGGGTTCGAATATCACTTCTGACACGATATATTTTAATAAATTATTTGCAAGAGATGTAATTTATAAAACCTCCAAATTACAAGAGACCACGTCAGGATGGCCGAGCGGTATAAGGCGCCAGACTCAAGGGGCTTACTTTCCTTCGTTCACAACGGGAATGTGTGTTTTCTCATCCTCGTATGAGGGCGTGGGTTCGAATCCCACTTCTGACACGATATATTTTAATAAATTAACTGGAAGAAATGTAATTTATAAAACGTCCAAAATACAAGAGACCACGTTAGGATGGCCGAGCGGTCTAAGGCGCCAGACTCAAGGGGCTTACTTTCCTTCGTTCACACCGTGAATCTGTGTTTTCTGGTCCTCGTATGAGGGCGTGGGTTCGAATCCCACTTCTGACACGATGTATTTTAATAAATTAACTGCAAGAGATGTAATTTATAAAACGTCCAAATTACAATAGACCACGTCAGGATGGCCGAGCGGTCTAAGGCGCCAGACTCAAGGGGCTTACTTTCCTTCGTTCACAACGTGAATCTGCGTTTTCTGGTCCTCGTATGAGGGCGTGGATTCGAATCCCACTTCTGACACGATATATTTTAATAAATTAACTGCAAGAGATGTAATTTATAAAACGTCCAAATTACAATAGCCCACGTCAGGATGGCCGAGCGGTCTAAGGCGCCAGACTCAAGGGGCTTGGTTTCCTTCGTTCACAACGTGAATCTGTGTTTTCTGGTCCTCGTATGAGGGCGTGGGTTCGAATCCCACTTCTGACACGATATATTTTAATAAATTAACTGGAAGAAATGTAATTTATAAAACGTCCAAAATACAAGAGACCACGTCAGTATGGCCGAGCGGTCTAAGGCGCCAGACTCAAGGGGCTTACTTTCCTTCTTTCACAACGTGAATCTGTGTTTTCTGGTCCTCGTATAAGGGCGTGGGTTCGAATCCCACTTCTGACACGATAAGTTTTAATAAATTAACTAGAAGAGATGTAATTTATAAAACGTCAAAATTAAAAGAGACCACGTCAGGAGGGCCCAGCGGTCCAAGGCGCCAGACTTCAGGGGGTTAGTTTCCTTCGTTCGCAACGTGAATCTGTGTTTTCTGGTCCTCGTATGAGGGCGTGGGTTCGAATCCCACTTCTGACACGATATATTTTAATAAATTAACTGGAAGAGATGTAATTTATAAAACGTTCAAATTACGATAGACCACGTCAGGATGGCCGAGCGGTCTAAGGCGCCAGATTCAAAGGCTTAGTTTCCTTCGTTCACAACGTGAATCTGTGTTTTCTGGTCCTCGTATAAGGGCGTGGGTTCCAATGCCACTTTTGACACGATATATTTTAATAAATTAACTGCAAGAGATGTAATTTATAAAACGTCCAAATTACAAGAGACCACGTCAGGATGGCCGAGCGGTCTAAGGCACCAGACTCAAGGGGGTTAGTTTCCTTCGTTCACAACGTGAATCTGTGTTTTCTGGTCCTCGTATAAGAGCGTGGGTTCGAGTCCCACTTCTGACACGATATGTTTTATGAAATTAACTGGAAGAGATGTAATTCAAAAAACGTCCAAATTACAAGAGACCACGTCGGGATGGCCGAGCGGTCTAAGGCGCCAGACTCAAGGGGGTTAGTTTCCTTCGTTCACAACGTGAATCTGTGTTTTCTAGTCCTCGTATGAGGGCGTGGGTTCGAATCCCACTTCTGACACGATATATTTTAATAAATTAACTGCAAGAGATGTAATTTATAAAACGTCCAATTTACAATATACCACGTCAGGATGGCCGAGCGGTCTAAGGCGCCAGACTTAAGGGGCTTAGTTCTTTCGTTCACAACGTCAATCCGTGTATTCTGGTCCTCGTTTGAGGGCAAGGGTTCAAATCCCACTTCTGACACGATATGTTTTATGAAATTAACTAGAAGAGATGTAATTTATAAATCGTCCAAAATACAAGAGACCTCGTCAGGATGGCCGAGCGGTCTAAGTCGCCAGACGCAAGGGGTTTAGTTTCCTTCGTTCACAACGTGAACCTGTGTTTTCTAGCCCTCGTATGAGGGCGTGGGTTCGTATCCCACTTCTGACACGATATATTTTAATAAATTAACTGGAAGAAATGTAATTTATAAAACGTCCAAAATACAAGAGACCACGTCAGGATGGCCGAGCGGTCTAAGGCGCCAGACTCAAGGGGCTTACTTTCCTTCGTTCACAACGTGAATCTGTGTTTTCAGGTCCTCGTATGAGGGCGTGGGTTCGAATCACACTTCTGACACGATATATTTTAATAAATTAACTGCAAGAGATGTAATTTATAAAACGTCCAAATACAATAGACCACGTCAGGATTGCCGAGCGGTCTAAGGCGCCAGACTTAAGGGGCTTAGTTCTTTCGTTCACAACGTGAATCCGTGTATTCTGGTCCTCGTTTGAGGGCAAGGGTTCAAATCCCACTTTTGACACGATATGTTTTATGAAATTAACTAGAAGAGATGTAATTTATAAATCGTCCAAATTACAAGAGAACACGTCAGAATGGCCGAGCGGTCTAAGGCGCCAGACTCAAGGGGCTTAGTTTCCTCCGTTCACAACGTGAATCTGTGTTTTCTGGTCCTCGTATAAGGGCGGGGGTTCGAATCCCACTTCTGACACGATATATTTTAATAAATTAACTGGAAGAAATGTAATTTATAAAACGTCCAAAATACAAGAGACCACGTCAGGATGGCCGAGCGGTCTAAGGCGCCAGACTCAAGGGGGTTAGTTTCCTTCGTTCACAACGTGAATCTGTGTTTTCTGGTCCTCGTATGAGGGCGTGGGTTCGAATCCCACTTCTGACACGATATATTTTAATAAATTAACTGGAAGAAATGTAATTTATAAAACGTCCAAAATACAAGAGACCATGTCAGTATGGCCGAGCGGTCTAAGGCGCCAGACTCAAGGGGCTTACTTTCCTTCTTTCGCAACGTGAATCTGTGTTTTCTGGTCCTCGTATAAGGGCGTGGGTTCGAATCACACTTCTGACACGATATATTTTAATAAATTAACTGCAAGAGATGTAATTTATAAAACGTCCAAATACAATAGACCACGTCAGGATTGCCGAGCGGTCTAAGGCGCCAGACTTAAGGGGCTTAGTTCTTTCGTTCACAACGTGAATCCGTGTATTCTGGTCCTCGTTTGAGGGCAAGGGTTCAAAGCCCACTTTTGACACGATATGTTTTATGAAATTAACTAGAAGAGATGTAATTTATAAATCGTCCAAATTACAAGAGACCACGTCAGAATGGCCGAGCGGTCTAAGGCGCCAGACTGAAGGGGCTTAGTTTCCTCCGTTCAAAACGTGAATCTGTGTTTTCTGGTCCTCGTATAAGGGCGTGGGTTCGAATCCCACTTCTGACACGATATGTTTTAATAAATTAACTAGAAGAGATGTAATTTATAAAACGTCAAAATTAAAAGAGACTACGTTAGGAGGGCCCAGCGGTCTAAGGCGCCAGACTTTAGGGGGTTAGTTTCCTTCGTTCACAACGTGAATCTTTGTTTTCTGGTCCTCGTATGAGGGCGTGGGTTCGAATCCCACTTCTGATACGATATATTTTAATAAATTAACTGGAAGAGATGTAATTTATAAAACGTTCAAATTACGATAGACCACGTCAGGATGGCCGAGCGGTCTAAGGCGCCAGACTCAAAGGCTTAGTTTCCTTCGTTCACAACGTGAATCTGTGATTTCTGGTGCTCGTATAAGGGCGTGGGTTCCAATCCCACTTTTGACACGATATATTTTAATAAATTAGCTGCAAGAGATGTAATTTATAAAACGTTCAAATTACGATAGACCACGTCAGGATGGCCGAGCGGTCTAAGGCGCCAGACTCAAAGGCTTAGTTTCCTTCGTTCACAACGTGAATCTGTGTTTTCTGGTGCTCGTATAAGGGCGTGGGTTCCAATCCCACTTCTGACACGATATGTTTTATGAAATTAACTGGAAGAGATGTAATTTAAAAAACGTCCAAATTAAAAGAGACCACGTTGGGATGGCGGAGCGGTCTAAGGCGCCATACTCAAGGGGGTTAGTTTCCTTCGTTCACGACGTGAATCTGTGTTTTCTGGTCCTCGTATGAGGGCGTGGGTTCGAATCCCACTTCTGACACGATATATTTTAATAAATTAACTGGAAGAAATGTAATTTATAAAACGTCCAAAATACAAGGGACCACGTCAGTATGGCCGAGCGGTCTAAGGCGCCAGACTCAAGGGGCTTACTTTCCTTCGTTCACAACGTGAATCTGTGTTTTCTGGTCCTCGTATGAGGGCGTGGGTTCGAATCCCACTTCTGACACGATATATTTTAATAAATTAACTGCAAGAGATGTAATTTATAAAACGTCCAAATAACAATTGACCACGTCAGGATGGCCGTGTGGTCTAAGGCGCCAGACTTAAGGGGCTTAGTTCTTTTGTTCACAACGTGAATCCGTGTATTCTGGTCCTCGTTTGAGGGCAAGGGTTCAAATCCCACTTCTGACACGATATGTTGTATGAAATTAACTAGAAGAGATGTAATTTATAAATCGTCCAAATTACAAGAGACCACGTCAGGATGGCCGAGCGGTCTAAGGCGCCAGACTCAAGGGGCTTAGTTTCCTTCGTTCACAACGTGAATCTGTGTTTTCTAGTCCTCGTATAAGGGCGTGGGTTTGAATGACACTTCTGACACGATATGTTTTATGAAATTAACTAGAAGAGATGTAATTTATAAATCGTCCAAATTACAATAGACCACGTCAGGATAGCCGAGCGGTCTAAGGCGCCAGACTCAAGAGGCTTAGTTTCCTTCGTTCACAACGTGAATCTGTGTTTTCTGGTCCTCGTATGAGGGCGTGGGTTCGAATATCACTTCTGACACGATATATTTTAATAAATTATTTGCAAGAGATGTAATTTATAAAACCTCCAAATTACAAGAGACCACGTCAGGATGGCCGAGCGGTATAAGGCGCCAGACTCAAGGGGCTTACTTTCCTTCGTTCACAACGGGAATGTGTGTTTTCTCATCCTCGTATGAGGGCGTGGGTTCGAATCCCACTTCTGACACGATATATTTTAATAAATTAACTGGAAGAAATGTAATTTATAAAACGTCCAAAATACAAGAGACCACGTCAGGATGGCCGAGCGGTCTAAGGCGCCAGACTCAAGGGGCTTACTTTCCTTCGTTCACAACGTGAATCTGTGTTTTCTGGTCCTCGTATGAGGGCGTGGGTTCGAATCCCACTTCTGACACGATGTATTTTAATAAATTAACTGCAAGAGATGTAATTTATAAAACGTCCAAATTACAATAGACCACGTCAGGATGGCCGAGCGGTCTAAGGCGCCAGACTCAAGGGGCTTACTTTCCTTCGTTCACAACGTGAATCTGCGTTTTCTGGTCCTCGTATGAGGGCGTGGGTTCGAATCCCACTTCTGACACGATATATTTTAATAAATTAACTGCAAGAGATGTAATTTATAAAACGTCCAAATTACAATAGCCCACGTCAGGATGGCCGAGCGGTCTAAGGCGCCAGACTCAAGGGGCTTGGTTTCCTTCGTTCACAACGTGAATCTGTGTTTTCTGGTCCTCGTATGAAGGCGTGGGTTCGAATCCCACTTCTGACACGATATATTTTAATAAATTATTTGCAAGAGATGTAATTTATAAAATCTCCAAATTACGAGACCACGTCAGGATGGCCGAGCGGTCTAAGGCGCCAGACTCAAGGGGCTTACTTTCCTTCGTTCACAACGTGAGTCTGTGTTTTGGTCCTCGTATGAGGGCGTGGGTTCGAAGCCCACTTCTGACACGATATAATTTAATAAATTAACTGCAAGAGATGAAATTTATAAAACGTCCAAAATACAAGAGACCACGTCAGGATGGTCGAGCGGTCTAAGGCGCCAGACTCAATGGGCTTACTTTTCTTCGTTCACAACGTGAATCTGTGTTTTCTGGTCCTCGTTTGAGGGCAAGGGTTCAAATCCCACTTCTGACACGATATATTTTAATAAATTAACTGCAAGAGATGTAATTTATAAAACGTCCAAATTACAATAGACCACGTCAGGATTGCCGAGCGGTCTAAGGCGCCAGACTTAAGGGGCTTAGTTCACAACGTGAATCCGTGTATTCTGGTCCTCGTTTGAGGGCAAGTGTTCAAATCCCACTTTTGACACGATATGTTTTATGAAATTAACTAGAAGAGATGTAATTTATAAATCGTCCAAATTACAAGAGACCACGTCAGGATGGCCGAGCGGTCTAAGGCGCCAGACTCAAGGGGCTTAGTTTCCTTCGTTCACAACGTGAATCTGTGTTTTCTGGTCCTCGTATAAGGGCGTGGGTTCGAATCCCACTTCTGACACGATATGTTTTAATAAATTAACTAGAAGAGATGTAATTTATAAAACGTCCAAATTACAAGAGACCACGTCAGGATGGCCGAGCGGTCTAAGGCGCCAGACTCAAGGGGGTTAGTTTCCTTCGTTCACAACGTGAATCTGTGTTTTCTGGTCCTCGTATGAGGGCGTGGGTTCGAATCCCACTTCTGACACGATATATTTTAATAAATTAACTGGAAGAAATGTAATTTATAAAACGTCCAAAATACAAGAGACCACGTCAGTATGGCCGAGCGGTCTATGGCGCCAGACTCAAGGGGCTTACTTTCCTTCTTTCACAACGTGAATCTGTGTTTTCTGGTCCTCGTATATGGGCGTGGGCTCGAATCCCACTTCTGACACGATATGTTTTAATAAATTAACTAGAAGAGATGTAATTTATAAAAACGTCGAAATTAAAAGAGACCACGTCAGGAGGGCCCAGCGGTCCAAGGCGCCAGACTTTAGGGGGTTAGTTTCCTTCGTTCGCAACGTGAATCTGTGTTTTCTGGTCCTCGTATGAGGGCGTGGGTTCGAATCCCACTTCTGACACGATATATTTTAATAAATTAACTGGAAGAGATGTAATTTATAAAACGTTCAAATTACGATAGACCACGTCAGGATAGCCGAGCGGTCTAAGGCGCCAGATTCAAAGGCTTAGTTTCCTTCGTTCACAACGTGAATCTGTGTTTTCTGGTCCTCGTATAAGGGCGTGGGTTCCAATGCCACTTTTGACACGATATATTTTAATAAATTAACTGCAAGAGATGTAATTTATAAAACCTCCAAATTACAAGAGACCACGTCAGGATGGCCGAGCGGTCTAAGGCACCAGACTCAAGGGGGTTAGTTTCCTTCGTTCACAACGTGAATCTGTGTTTTCTGGTCCTCGTTTGAGGGCAAGGGTTCAAATCCCACTTCTGACACGATATATTTTAATAAATTAACTGCAAGAGATGTAATTTATAAAACGTCCAAATTACAATAGACCACGTCAGGATTGCCGAGCGGTCTAAGGCGCCAGACTTAAGGGGCTTAGTTCACAACGTGAATCCGTGTATTCTGGTCCTCGTTTGAGGGCAAGGGTTCAAATCCCACTTTTGACACGATATGTTTTATGAAATTAACTAGAAGAGATGTAATTTATAAATCGTCCAAATTACAAGAGACCACGTCAGGATGGCCGAGCGGTCTAAGGCGCCAGACTCAAGGGGCTTAGTTTCCTTCGTTCACAACGTGAATCTGTGTTTTCTGGTCCTCGTATAAGGGCGTGGGTTCGAATCCCACTTCTGACACGATATGTTTTAATAAATTAACTAGAAGAGATGTAATTTATAAAACGTCCAAATTACAAGAGACCACGTCAGGATGGCCGAGCGGTCTAAGGCGCCAGACTCAAGGGGGTTAGTTTCCTTCGTTCACAACGTGAATCTGTGTTTTCTGGTCCTCGTATGAGGGCGTGGGTTCGAATCCCACTTCTGACACGATATATTTTAATAAATTAACTGGAAGAAATGTAATTTATAAAACGTCCAAAATACAAGAGACCACGTCAGTATGGCCGAGCGGTCTAAGGCACCAGACTCAAGGGGGTTAGTTTCCTTCGTTCACAACGTGAATCTGTGTTTTCTGGTCCTCGTTTGAGGGCAAGGGTTCAAATCCCACTTCTGACACGATATATTTTAATAAATTAACTGCAAGAGATGTAATTTATAAAACGTCCAAATTACAATAGACCACGTCAGGATTGCCGAGCGGTCTAAGGCGCCAGACTTAAGGGGCTTAGTTCACAACGTGAATCCGTGTATTCTGGTCCTCGTTTGAGGGCAAGGGTTCAAATCCCACTTTTGACACGATATGTTTTATGAAATTAACTAGAAGAGATGTAATTTATAAATCGTCCAAATTACAAGAGACCACGTCAGGATGGCCGAGCGGTCTAAGGCGCCAGACTCAAGGGGCTTAGTTTCCTTCGTTCACAACGTGAATCTGTGTTTTCTGGTCCTCGTATAAGGGCGTGGGTTCGAATCCCACTTCTGACACGATGTTTTAATAAATTAACTAGAAGAGATGTAATTTATAAAACGTCCAAATTACAAGAGACCACGTCAGGATGGCCGAGCGGTCTAAGGCGCCAGACTCAAGGGGGTTAGTTTCCTTCGTTCACAACGTGAATCTGTGTTTTCTGGTCCTCGTATGAGGGCGTGGGTTCGAATCCCACTTCTGACACGATATGTTTTAATAAATTAACTAGAAGAGATGTAATTTATAAAAACGTCGAAATTAAAAGAGACCACGTCAGGAGGGCCCAGCGGTCCAAGGCGCCAGACTTTAGGGGGTTAGTTTCCTTCGTTCGCAACGTGAATCTGTGTTTTCTGGTCCTCGTATGAGGGCGTGGGTTCGAATCCCACTTCTGACACGATATGTTTTAATAAATTAACTAGAAGAGATGTAATTTATAAAAACGTCGAAATTAAAAGAGACCACGTCAGGAGGGCCCAGCGGTCCAAGGCGCCAGACTTTAGGGGGTTAGTTTCCTTCGTTCGCAACGTGAATCTGTGTTTTCTGGTCCTCGTATGAGGGCGTGGGTTCGAATCCCACTTCTGACACGATATGTTTTAATAAATTAACTGGAAGAAATGTAATTTATAAAACGTCCAAAATACAAGAGACCACGTCAGTATGGCCGAGCGGTCTATGGCGCCAGACTCAAGGGGCTTACTTTCCTTCTTTCACAACGTGAATCTGTGTTTTCTGGTCCTCGTATATGGGCGTGGGTTCGAATCCCACTTCTGACACGATATGTTTTAATAAATTAACTAGAAGAGATGTAATTTATAAAACGTCCAAATTACAAGAGACCACGTCAGGATGGCCGAGCGGTCTAAGGCGCCAGACTCAAGGGGGTTAGTTTCCTTCGTTCACAACGTGAATCTGTGTTTTCTGGTCCTCGTATGAGGGCGTGGGTTCGAATCCCACTTCTGACACGATATGTTTTAATAAATTAACTAGAAGAGATGTAATTTATAAAAACGTCGAAATTAAAAGAGACCACGTCAGGAGGGCCCAGCGGTCCAAGGCGCCAGACTTTAGGGGGTTAGTTTCCTTCGTTCGCAACGTGAATCTGTGTTTTCTGGTCCTCGTATGAGGGCGTGGGTTCGAATCCCACTTCTGACACGATATGTTTTAATAAATTAACTAGAAGAGATGTAATTTATAAAAACGTCGAAATTAAAAGAGACCACGTCAGGAGGGCCCAGCGGTCCAAGGCGCCAGACTTTAGGGGGTTAGTTTCCTTCGTTCGCAACGTGAATCTGTGTTTTCTGGTCCTC
The DNA here is from genome assembly GCF_054372755.1 of Phalangium opilio. Classification (NCBI taxonomy): domain Eukaryota; kingdom Metazoa; phylum Arthropoda; class Arachnida; order Opiliones; family Phalangiidae; genus Phalangium; species Phalangium opilio. Next base: position 1,957,122 of record NW_028324201.1, on the reverse strand, counting down.
GTATGAGGGCGTGGGTTCGAATCCCACTTCTGACACGATATGTTTTAATAAATTAACTAGAAGAGATGTAATTTATAAAAACGTCGAAATTAAAAGAGACCACGTCAGGAGGGCCCAGCGGTCCAAGGCGCCAGACTTTAGGGGGTTAGTTTCCTTCGTTCGCAACGTGAATCTGTGTTTTCTGGTCCTCGTATGAGGGCGTGGGTTCGAATCCCACTTCTGACACGATATGTTTTAATAAATTAACTGGAAGAAATGTAATTTATAAAACGTCCAAAATACAAGAGACCACGTCAGTATGGCCGAGCGGTCTATGGCGCCAGACTCAAGGGGCTTACTTTCCTTCTTTCACAACGTGAATCTGTGTTTTCTGGTCCTCGTATATGGGCGTGGGTTCGAATCCCACTTCTGACACGATATGTTTTAATAAATTAACTAGAAGAGATGTAATTTATAAAAACGTCCAAATTACAATAGACCACGTCAGGATGGACGAGCGGTCTAAGGCGCCAGACTTAAGGGGCTTAGTTCTTTCGTTCACAACGTCAATCCGTGTATTCTGGTCCTCGTTTGAGGGTAAGGGTTCAAATCCCACTTCTGACACGATATGTTTTATGAAATTAACTAGAAGAGATGTAATTTATAAATCGTCCAAAATACAAGAGACCTCGTCAGGATGGCCGAGCGGTCTAAGTCGCCAGACGCAAGGGGGTTAGTTTCCTTCGTTCACAACGTGAACCTGTGTTTTCTAGTCCTCGTATGAGGGCGTGAGTTCGTATCCCACTTCTGACACGATCTATTTTAATAAATTAACTGGAAGAAATGTAATTTATAAAACGACCAAAATACAAGAGACCACGTCAGTATGGCCGAGCGGTCTAAGGCGCCAGACTCAAGGGGCTTACTTTCCTTCGTTCACAACGTGAATCTGTGTTTTCTGGTCCTCGTATGAGGGCGTGGGTTCGAATCCCACTTCTGACACGAAATATTTTAATAAATTAACTGCAAGAGATGTAATTTATAAAACGTCCAAATAACAATTGACCACGTCAGGATGGCCGAGTGGTCTAAGGCGCCAGACTTAAGGGGCTTAGTTCTTTTGTTCACAACGTGAATCCGTGTATTCTGGTCCTCGTTTGAGGGCAAGGGTTCAAATCCCACTTCTGACACGATATGTTGTATGAAATTAACTAGAAGAGATGTAATTTATAAATCGTCCAAATTACAAGAGACCACGTCAGGATGGCCGAGCGGTCTAAGGCGCCAGACTCAAGGGGCTTAGTTTCCTTCGTTCACAACGTGAATCTGTGTTTTCTAGTCCTCGTATAAGGGCGTGGGTTTGAATGACACTTCTGACACGATATGTTTTATGAAATTAACTAGAAGAGATGTAATTTATAAAACGTCCAAATTACAATAGACCACGTCAGGATAGCCGAGCGGTCTAAAGCGCCAGACTCAAGAGGCTTAGTTTCCTTCGTTCACAACGTGAGTCTGTGTTTTCTGGTCCTCGTATGAGGGCGTGGGTTCGAATATCACTTCTGACACGATATATTTTAATAAATTATTTGCAAGAGATGTAATTTATAAAACCTCCAAATTACAATAGACCACGTCAGGATAGCCGAGCGGTATAAGGCGCCAGACTCAAGGGGCTTACTTTCCTTCGTTCACAACGGGAATGTGTGTTTTCTGGTCCTCGTATGAGGGCGTAGGTTCGAATCCCACTTCTGACACGATATATTTTAATAAATTAACTGCAAGAGATGTAATTTATAAAACGTCCAAATAACAATTGACCACGTCAGGATGGCCGAGTGGTCTAAGGCGCCAGACTTAAGGGGCTTAGTTCTTTTGTTCACAACGTGAATCCGTGTATTCTGGTCCTCGTTTGAGGGCAAGGGTTCAAATCCCACTTCTGACACGATATGTTGTATGAAATTAACTAGAAGAGATGTAATTTATAAATCGTCCAAATTACAAGAGACCACGTCAGGATGGCCGAGCGGTCTAAGGCGCCAGACTCAAGGGGCTTAGTTTCCTTCGTTCACAACGTGAATCTGTGTTTTCTAGTCCTCGTATAAGGGCGTGGGTTTGAATGACACTTCTGACACGATATGTTTTATGAAATTAACTAGAAGAGATGTAATTTATAAAACGTCCAAATTACAATAGACCACGTCAGGATAGCCGAGCGGTCTAAAGCGCCAGACTCAAGAGGCTTAGTTTCCTTCGTTCACAACGTGAGTCTGTGTTTTCTGGTCCTCGTATGAGGGCGTGGGTTCGAATATCACTTCTGACACGATATATTTTAATAAATTATTTGCAAGAGATGTAATTTATAAAACCTCCAAATTACAATAGACCACGTCAGGATAGCCGAGCGGTATAAGGCGCCAGACTCAAGGGGCTTACTTTCCTTCGTTCACAACGGGAATGTGTGTTTTCTGGTCCTCGTATGAGGGCGTGGGTTCGAATCCCACTTCTGACGCGATATATTTTAATAAATTAACTGGAAGAGATGTAATTATAAAACGTCCAAATTACAATAGCCCACGTCAGGATGGCCGAGCGGTCTAAGGCGCCAGACTCAAGGAGCTTAGTTTCCTTCGTTCACAACGTGAATCTGTGTTTTCTGGTCCTCGCATGAAGGCGTGGGTTCGAATCCCACTTCTGACACGATATATTTTAATAAATTATTTGCAAGAGATGTAATTTATAAAATCTCCAAATTACGAGACCACGTCAGGATGGCCGAGCGGTCTAAGGCGCCAGACTCAAGGGGCTTACTTTCCTTCGTTCACAACGTGAGTCTGTGTTTTGGTCCTCGTATGAGGGCGTGGGTTCGAAGCCCACTTCTGACACGATATAATTTAATAAATTAACTGCAAGAGATGTAATTTATAAAATGTCCAAAATGCAAGAGACCACGTCAGGATGGCCGAGCGGTCTAAGGCGCCAGACTCAATGGGCTTACTTTTCTTCGTTCACAACGTGAATCTGTGTTTTCTGGTCCTCGTATGAGGGCGTGGGTTCGAATCCCACTTCTGACACGATATATTTTAATAAATTAACTGCAAGAGATGTAATTTATAAAACGTCCAAATTACAATAGACCACGTCAGGATGGCCGAGCGGTCTAAGGCGCCAGACTCAAGGGGCATACTTTCCTTCGTTCACAACGTGAATCTGTGTTTTCTGGTCCTCGTTTAAGGGCGTGGGTTCGAATCCCACTTCTGACACGATATATTTTAATAAATTAACTGGAAGAAATGTAATTTATAAAACGTCCAAAATACAAGAGACCACGTCAGGATGGCCGAGCGGTCTAAGGCGCCAGACTCAAGGGGCTTACTTTCCTCCGTTCACAACGTGAATCTGTGTTTTCTGGTCCTCGTATGAGGGCGTGGGTTCGAATCCCACTTCTGACACGATATATTTTAATAAATTAACTGCAAGAGATGTAATCTATAAAACGTCCAAATTACAATAGACCACGTCAAGATGGCCGAGCGGTCTAAGGCGTCAGACTCAAGGGGCTTAGTTTCCTTCGTTCACAACGTGAATCTGTGTTTTCTGGTCCTCGTATAAGGGCGTGGGTTCGAATCTCACTTCTGACACGATATAATTTAATAAATTAACTGCAAGAGATGTAATTTATAAAACGTCCAAATTACAATAGACCACGTCAGGATTGCCGAGCGGTCTAAGGCGCCAGACTTAAGGGGCTTAGTTCTTTCGTTCACAACGTGAATCCGTGTATTCTGGTCCTCGTTTGAGGGCAAGCGTTCAAATCCCACTTCTGACACGATATGTTCTATGAATTTAACTAGAAGAGATGTAATTTATAAATCGTCAAAATTACAAAAGACCACGTCAGGATGGCCGAGCGGTCTAAGGCGCCAGACTCAAGGGGCTTACTTTCCTTCGTTCACAACGGGAATGTGTGTTTTCTGGTCCTCGTATGAGGGCGTGGGTTCGAATCCCACTTCTGACACGATATATTTTAATAAATTAACTGGAAGAAATGTAATTTATAAAACGTCCACAATACAAGAGACCACGTCAGGATGGCCGAGCGGTCTAAGGCGCCAGACTCAAGGGGCTTACTTTCCTCCGTTCACAACGTGAATCTGTGTTTTCTGGTCCTCGTATGAGGGCGTGGGTTCGAATCCCACTTCTGACACGATATATTTTAATAAATTAACTGGAAGAGATGTAATTATAAAACGTCCAAATTACAAGAGACCACGTCAGGATGGCCGAGCGGTCTAAGGCGCCAGACTCAAGGGGGTTAGTTTCCTTCGTTCACAACGTGTATCTGTGTTTTCTGGTCCTCGTATGAGGGCGTGGGTTCGAATCCCACTTCTGACACGATATATTTTAATAAATTAACTGCAAGAGATATAATTTATAAAACGTCCAAAATACAACAGACCACGTCAGGATGGCCGAGCGGTCTAAGGCGCCAGACTCAAGGGGCTTACTTTCCTTCGTTCACAACGTGAGTCTGTGCTTTGGTCCTCGTATGAGGGCGTGGGTTCGAAGCCCACTTCTGACACGATATAATTAAATAAATTAACTGCAAGAGATGTAATTTATAAAACGTCCAAATTACAATAGACCACGTCAGGATTGCCGAGCGGTCTAAGGCGCCAGACTTAAGGGGCTTAGTTCTTTCGTTCACAACGTGAATCCGTGTATTCTGGTCCTCGTTTGAGGGCGTGGGTTCGAATCCCACTTCTGACACGATATATTTTAATAAATTAACTGCAAAAGATGTAATTTATAAAACGTTCAAATTACAATAGACCACGTCAGGATGGCCGAGCGGTCTAAGGCGCCAAACTCAAGGGGCTTACTTTCCTTCGTTCACAACGTGAATCTGTGTTTTCTGGTCCTCGTATAAGGGCGTGGGTTCGAATCCCACTTCTGACACGATATGTTTTATGAAATTAACTGGAAGAGATGTAATTTATAAAACATCCAAATTACAAAAGACCACGTCAGGATGGCCGAGCGGTCTAAGGTGCCAGACTCAAGGGGCTTACTTTCCTTCGTTCAAAACGGGAATGTGTGTTTTCTGGTCCTCGTATGAGGGCGTGGGTTCGAATCTCACTTCTGACACGATATGTTTTATGAAATTAACTAGAAGAGATGTAATTTACAAATCGTCAAAATTACATGAGACCACGTCAGGATGGCCGAGCGGTCTAAGGCGCCAGACTCAAGGGGCTTACTTTCCTTCATTCACAACGTGAATGTGTGTTTTCTGGTCCTCGTATGAGGGCGTGGGTTCGAAACCCACTTCTGACACGATATATTTTAATAAATTAACTGCAAGAGATGTAATTTTTAAAACGTCCAAATTACAATAGACCACGTCAGGATGGCCGAGCGGTCTAAGGCGCCAGACTCAAGGGGCTTACTTTCCTTCGTTCACAACGTGAATCTGTGTTTTCTGGTCCTCGTATGAGGGCGTGGGTTCGAATCCCACTTCTGACACGATATAATTTAATAAATTAACTGTAAGAGACGTAATTTATAAAACGTCCAAATTACAATAGACCACGTCAGGATTGCCGAGCGGTCTAAGGCGCCAGACTTAAGGGGCTTAGTTCTTTCGTTCACAACGTGAATCCGTGTTTTCTGGTCCTCGTATAAGGGCGTGGGTTCGAATCCCACTTCTGACACGATATATTTTAATAAATTAACTGCAAGAGATGTAATTTATAAAACGTCCAAATTACAAAAGACCACGTCAGGATGGCCGAGCGGTCTAAGGTGCCAGACTCAAGGGGCTTACTTTCCCTCGTTCAAAACGGGAATGTGTATTTTCTGGTCCTCGTATGAGGGCGTGGGTTCGAATCCCACTTCTGACACGATATATTTTAATAAATTAACTGCAAGAGATGTAATTTATAAAACGTCCAAATTACAAGAGACCACGTCAGGATTGCCGAGCGGTCTAAGGTGCCAGACTCAAGGGGCTTACTTTCCTTCGTTCAAAACGGAAATGTGTGTTTTCTGGTCCTCGTATGAGGGCGTGGGTTCGAATCCCACTTCTGACACGATATATTTTAATAAATTAACTGCAAGAGATGTAATTTATAAAACGTCCAAATTACAAGAGACCACGTCAGGATGGCCGAGCGGGCCAAGGCGCCAGACTCAAGGGGCTTACTTTCCTTCGTTCACAAAGTGAGTCTGTGTTTTGGTCCTCGTATGAGGGCGTGGGTTCGAAGCCCACTTCTGACACGATATAATTTAATAAATTAACTGCAAGAGATGTAATTTATAAAACGTCCAAATTACAATAGACCACGTCAGGATTGCCGAGCGGTCTAAGGCGCCAGACTTAAGGGGCTTAGTTCTTTCGTTCACAACAAGAATCCGTGTATTCTGGTCCTCGTTTGAGGGCAAGGGTTCAAATCTCACTTCTGACACGATATGTTTTATGAAATTAACTAGAAGAGATGTAATTTATAAATCGTCCAAATTACAAAAGACCACGTCAGGATGGCCGAGCGGTCTAAGGTGCCAGACTCAAGGGGCTTACTTTCCTTCGTTCAAAACGGGAATGTGTGTTTTCTGGTCCTCGTATGAGGGCGTGGGTTCGAATCCCACTTCTGACACGATATATTTTAATAAATTAACTGCAAGAGATGTAATTTATAAAACGTCCAAATTACAATAGACCACGTCAGGATGGCCGAGCGGTCTAAGGCGCCAAACTCAAGGGGCTTACTTTCCTTCGTTCACAACGTGAATCTGTGTTTTCTGGTCCTCGTATAAGGGCGTGGGTTCGAATCCCACTTCTGACACGATATGTTCTATGAATTTAACTAGAAGAGATGTAATTTATAAATCGTCAAAATTACAAAAGACCACGTCAGGATGGCCGAGCGGTCTAAGGCGCCAGACTCAAGGGGCTTACTTTCCTTCGTTCACAACGGGAATGTGTGTTTTCTGGTCCTCGTATGAGGGCGTGGGTTCGAATCCCACTTCTGACACGATATATTTTAATAAATTAACTGGAAGAAATGTAATTTATAAAACGTCCACAATACAAGAGACCACGTCAGGATGGCCGAGCGGTCTAAGGCGCCAGACTCAAGGGGCTTACTTTCCTCCGTTCACAACGTGAATCTGTGTTTTCTGGTCCTCGTATGAGGGCGTGGGTTCGAATCCCACTTCTGACACGATATATTTTAATAAATTAACTGGAAGAGATGTAATTATAAAACGTCCAAATTACAAGAGACCACGTCAGGATGGCCGAGCGGTCTAAGGCGCCAGACTCAAGGGGGTTAGTTTCCTTCGTTCACAACGTGTATCTGTGTTTTCTGGTCCTCGTATGAGGGCGTGGGTTCGAATCCCACTTCTGACACGATATATTTTAATAAATTAACTGCAAGAGATATAATTTATAAAACGTCCAAAATACAACAGACCACGTCAGGATGGCCGAGCGGTCTAAGGCGCCAGACTCAAGGGGCTTACTTTCCTTCGTTCACAACGTGAGTCTGTGCTTTGGTCCTCGTATGAGGGCGTGGGTTCGAAGCCCACTTCTGACACGATATAATTAAATAAATTAACTGCAAGAGATGTAATTTATAAAACGTCCAAATTACAATAGACCACGTCAGGATTGCCGAGCGGTCTAAGGCGCCAGACTTAAGGGGCTTAGTTCTTTCGTTCACAACGTGAATCCGTGTATTCTGGTCCTCGTTTGAGGGCGTGGGTTCGAATCCCACTTCTGACACGATATATTTTAATAAATTAACTGCAAAAGATGTAATTTATAAAACGTTCAAATTACAATAGACCACGTCAGGATGGCCGAGCGGTCTAAGGCGCCAAACTCAAGGGGCTTACTTTCCTTCGTTCACAACGTGAATCTGTGTTTTCTGGTCCTCGTATAAGGGCGTGGGTTCGAATCCCACTTCTGACACGATATGTTTTATGAAATTAACTGGAAGAGATGTAATTTATAAAACATCCAAATTACAAAAGACCACGTCAGGATGGCCGAGCGGTCTAAGGTGCCAGACTCAAGGGGCTTACTTTCCTTCGTTCAAAACGGGAATGTGTGTTTTCTGGTCCTCGTATGAGGGCGTGGGTTCGAATCTCACTTCTGACACGATATGTTTTATGAAATTAACTAGAAGAGATGTAATTTACAAATCGTCAAAATTACATGAGACCACGTCAGGATGGCCGAGCGGTCTAAGGCGCCAGACTCAAGGGGCTTACTTTCCTTCATTCACAACGTGAATGTGTGTTTTCTGGTCCTCGTATGAGGGCGTGGGTTCGAAACCCACTTCTGACACGATATATTTTAATAAATTAACTGCAAGAGATGTAATTTTTAAAACGTCCAAATTACAATAGACCACGTCAGGATGGCCGAGCGGTCTAAGGCGCCAGACTCAAGGGGCTTACTTTCCTTCGTTCACAACGTGAATCTGTGTTTTCTGGTCCTCGTATGAGGGCGTGGGTTCGAATCCCACTTCTGACACGATATAATTTAATAAATTAACTGTAAGAGACGTAATTTATAAAACGTCCAAATTACAATAGACCACGTCAGGATTGCCGAGCGGTCTAAGGCGCCAGACTTAAGGGGCTTAGTTCTTTCGTTCACAACGTGAATCCGTGTTTTCTGGTCCTCGTATAAGGGCGTGGGTTCGAATCCCACTTCTGACACGATATATTTTAATAAATTAACTGCAAGAGATGTAATTTATAAAACGTCCAAATTACAAAAGACCACGTCAGGATGGCCGAGCGGTCTAAGGTGCCAGACTCAAGGGGCTTACTTTCCCTCGTTCAAAACGGGAATGTGTATTTTCTGGTCCTCGTATGAGGGCGTGGGTTCGAATCCCACTTCTGACACGATATATTTTAATAAATTAACTGCAAGAGATGTAATTTATAAAACGTCCAAATTACAAGAGACCACGTCAGGATTGCCGAGCGGTCTAAGGTGCCAGACTCAAGGGGCTTACTTTCCTTCGTTCAAAACGGAAATGTGTGTTTTCTGGTCCTCGTATGAGGGCGTGGGTTCGAATCCCACTTCTGACACGATATATTTTAATAAATTAACTGCAAGAGATGTAATTTATAAAACGTCCAAATTACAAGAGACCACGTCAGGATGGCCGAGCGGGCCAAGGCGCCAGACTCAAGGGGCTTACTTTCCTTCGTTCACAAAGTGAGTCTGTGTTTTGGTCCTCGTATGAGGGCGTGGGTTCGAAGCCCACTTCTGACACGATATAATTTAATAAATTAACTGCAAGAGATGTAATTTATAAAACGTCCAAATTACAATAGACCACGTCAGGATTGCCGAGCGGTCTAAGGCGCCAGACTTAAGGGGCTTAGTTCTTTCGTTCACAACAAGAATCCGTGTATTCTGGTCCTCGTTTGAGGGCAAGGGTTCAAATCTCACTTCTGACACGATATGTTTTATGAAATTAACTAGAAGAGATGTAATTTATAAATCGTCCAAATTACAAAAGACCACGTCAGGATGGCCGAGCGGTCTAAGGTGCCAGACTCAAGGGGCTTACTTTCCTTCGTTCAAAACGGGAATGTGTGTTTTCTGGTCCTCGTATGAGGGCGTGGGTTCGAATCCCACTTCTGACACGATATATTTTAATAAATTAACTGCAAGAGATGTAATTTATAAAACGTCCAAATTACAATAGACCACGTCAGGATGGCCGAGCGGTCTAAGGCGCCAAACTCAAGGGGCTTACTTTCCTTCGTTCACAACGTGAATCTGTGTTTTCTGGTCCTCGTATAAGGGCGTGGGTTCGAATCCCACTTCTGACACGATATGTTTTATGAAATTAACTGGAAGAGATGTAATTTATAAAACGTCCAAATTACAAAAGACCACGTCAGGATGGCCGAGCGGTCTAAGGTGCCAGACTCAAGGGGCTTACTTTCCTTCGTTCAAAACGGGAATGTGTGTTTTCTGGTCCTCGTATGAGGGCGTGGGTTCGAATCCCACTTCTGACACGATATGTTTTATGAAATTAACTAGAAGAGATGTAATTTACAAATCGTCAAAATTTCAAGAGACCACGTCAGGATGGCCGAGCGGTCTAAGGCGCCAGACTCAAGGGGCTTACTTTCCTTCATTCACAACGTGAATGTGTGTTTTCTGGTCCTCGTATGAGGGTGTGGGTTCGAATCCCACTTCTGACACGATATATTTTAATAAATTAACTGCAAGAGATGTAATTTATAAAACGTCCAAATTACAATAGACCACGTCAGGATGGCCGAGCGGTCTAAGGCGCCAGACTCAAGGGGCTTAATTTCCTTCGTTCACAACGTGAATCTGTGTTTTCTGGTCCTCGTATGAGGGCGTGGGTTCGAATCCCACTTCTGACACGATACGTTTTATGAAATTAACTAGAAGAGATGTAATTTACAAATCGTCAAAATTACATGAGACCACGTCAGGATGGCCGAGCGGTCTAAGGCGCCAGACTCAAGGGGCTTACTTTCCTTCATTCACAACGTGAATGTGTGTTTTCTGGTCCTCGTATGAGGGCGTGGGTTCGAAACCCACTTCTGACACGATATATTTTAATAAATTAACTGCAAGAGATGTAATTTATAAAACGTCCAAATTACAATAGACCACGTCAGGATGGCCGAGCGGTCTAAGGCGCCAGACTCAAGGGGCTTACTTTCCTTCGTTCATAACGTGAATCTGTGTTTTCTGGTCCTCGTACGAGGGCGTGGGTTCGAATCCCACTTCTGACACGATATAATTTAATAAATTAACTGTAAGAGACGTAATTTATAAAACGTCCAAATTACAATAGACCACGTCAGGATTGCCGAGCGGTCTAAGGCGCCAGACTTAAGGGGCTTAGTTCTTTCGTTCACAACGTGAATCCGTGTTTTCTGGTCCTCGTATGAGGGCGTGGGTTCGAATCCCACTTCTGACACGATATATTTTAATAATTTAACTGCAAGAGATGTAATTTATAAAACGTCCAAATTACAAAAGACCACGTCAGGATGGCCGAGCGGTCTAAGGTGCCAGACTCAAGGGGCTTACTTTCCTTCGTTCAAAACGGGAATGTGTACTTTCTGGTCCTCGTATGAGGGCGTGGGTTCGAATCCCACTTCTGACACGATATATTTTAATAAATTAACTGCAAGAGATGTAATTTATAAAACGTCCAAATTACAATAGACCACGTCAGGATGGCCGAGCGGTCTAAGGCGCCAGACTCAAGGGGCTTAGTTTCCTTCGTTCACAACGTGAATCTGTATTTTCTGGTCCTCGTATAAGGGCGTGGGTTCGAATCCCACTTCTGACACGATATGTTTTATGAAATTAACTAGAAGAGATGTAATTTATAAATCGTCAAAATTACAAGAGACCACGTCAGGATGGCCGAGCGGTCTAAGGCGCCAGACTCAAGGGGCTTACTTTCCTTCATTCACAACGTGAATGTGTGTTTTCTGGTCCTCGTATGAGGGCGTGGGTTCGAATCCCACTTCTGACACGATATATTTTAATAAATTAACTGGAAGAGATGTAATTAATAAAACGTCCAAATTACAAGAGACCACGTCAGGATGGCCGAGCGGTCTAAGGTGCCAGACTCAAGGGGCTTACTTTCCCTCGTTCAAAACGGGAATGTGTATTTTCTGGTCCTCGTATGAGGGCGTGGGTTCGAATCCCACTTCTGACACGATATATTTTAATAAATTAACTGCAAGAGATGTAATTTATAAAACGTCCAAATTACAAGAGACCACGTCAGGATTGCCGAGCGGTCTAAGGTGCCAGACTCAAGGGGCTTACTTTCCTTCGTTCAAAACGGAAATGTGTGTTTTCTGGTCCTCGTATGAGGGCGTGGGTTCGAATCCCACTTCTGACACGATATATTTTAATAAATTAACTGCAAGAGATGTAATTTATAAAACGTCCAAATTACAAGAGACCACGTCAGGATGGCCGAGCGGGCCAAGGCGCCAGACTCAAGGGGCTTACTTTCCTTCGTTCACAAAGTGAGTCTGTGTTTTGGTCCTCGTATGAGGGCGTGGGTTCGAAGCCCACTTCTGACACGATATAATTTAATAAATTAACTGCAAGAGATGTAATTTATAAAACGTCCAAATTACAATAGACCACGTCAGGATTGCCGAGCGGTCTAAGGCGCCAGACTTAAGGGGCTTAGTTCTTTCGTTCACAACAAGAATCCGTGTATTCTGGTCCTCGTTTGAGGGCAAGGGTTCAAATCTCACTTCTGACACGATATGTTTTATGAAATTAACTAGAAGAGATGTAATTTATAAATCGTCCAAATTACAAAAGACCACGTCAGGATGGCCGAGCGGTCTAAGGTGCCAGACTCAAGGGGCTTACTTTCCTTCGTTCAAAACGGGAATGTGTGTTTTCTGGTCCTCGTATGAGGGCGTGGGTTCGAATCCCACTTCTGACACGATATATTTTAATAAATTAACTGCAAGAGATGTAATTTATAAAACGTCCAAATTACAATAGACCACGTCAGGATGGCCGAGCGGTCTAAGGCGCCAAACTCAAGGGGCTTACTTTCCTTCGTTCACAACGTGAATCTGTGTTTTCTGGTCCTCGTATAAGGGCGTGGGTTCGAATCCCACTTCTGACACGATATGTTCTATGAATTTAACTAGAAGAGATGTAATTTATAAATCGTCAAAATTACAAAAGACCACGTCAGGATGGCCGAGCGGTCTAAGGCGCCAGACTCAAGGGGCTTACTTTCCTTCGTTCACAACGGGAATGTGTGTTTTCTGGTCCTCGTATGAGGGCGTGGGTTCGAATCCCACTTCTGACACGATATATTTTAATAAATTAACTGGAAGAAATGTAATTTATAAAACGTCCACAATACAAGAGACCACGTCAGGATGGCCGAGCGGTCTAAGGCGCCAGACTCAAGGGGCTTACTTTCCTCCGTTCACAACGTGAATCTGTGTTTTCTGGTCCTCGTATGAGGGCGTGGGTTCGAATCCCACTTCTGACACGATATATTTTAATAAATTAACTGGAAGAGATGTAATTATAAAACGTCCAAATTACAAGAGACCACGTCAGGATGGCCGAGCGGTCTAAGGCGCCAGACTCAAGGGGGTTAGTTTCCTTCGTTCACAACGTGTATCTGTGTTTTCTGGTCCTCGTATGAGGGCGTGGGTTCGAATCCCACTTCTGACACGATATATTTTAATAAATTAACTGCAAGAGATATAATTTATAAAACGTCCAAAATACAACAGACCACGTCAGGATGGCCGAGCGGTCTAAGGCGCCAGACTCAAGGGGCTTACTTTCCTTCGTTCACAACGTGAGTCTGTGCTTTGGTCCTCGTATGAGGGCGTGGGTTCGAAGCCCACTTCTGACACGATATAATTAAATAAATTAACTGCAAGAGATGTAATTTATAAAACGTCCAAATTACAATAGACCACGTCAGGATTGCCGAGCGGTCTAAGGCGCCAGACTTAAGGGGCTTAGTTCTTTCGTTCACAACGTGAATCCGTGTATTCTGGTCCTCGTTTGAGGGCGTGGGTTCGAATCCCACTTCTGACACGATATATTTTAATAAATTAACTGCAAAAGATGTAATTTATAAAACGTTCAAATTACAATAGACCACGTCAGGATGGCCGAGCGGTCTAAGGCGCCAAACTCAAGGGGCTTACTTTCCTTCGTTCACAACGTGAATCTGTGTTTTCTGGTCCTCGTATAAGGGCGTGGGTTCGAATCCCACTTCTGACACGATATGTTTTATGAAATTAACTGGAAGAGATGTAATTTATAAAACATCCAAATTACAAAAGACCACGTCAGGATGGCCGAGCGGTCTAAGGTGCCAGACTCAAGGGGCTTACTTTCCTTCGTTCAAAACGGGAATGTGTGTTTTCTGGTCCTCGTATGAGGGCGTGGGTTCGAATCTCACTTCTGACACGATATGTTTTATGAAATTAACTAGAAGAGATGTAATTTACAAATCGTCAAAATTACATGAGACCACGTCAGGATGGCCGAGCGGTCTAAGGCGCCAGACTCAAGGGGCTTACTTTCCTTCATTCACAACGTGAATGTGTGTTTTCTGGTCCTCGTATGAGGGCGTGGGTTCGAAACCCACTTCTGACACGATATATTTTAATAAATTAACTGCAAGAGATGTAATTTTTAAAACGTCCAAATTACAATAGACCACGTCAGGATGGCCGAGCGGTCTAAGGCGCCAGACTCAAGGGGCTTACTTTCCTTCGTTCACAACGTGAATCTGTGTTTTCTGGTCCTCGTATGAGGGCGTGGGTTCGAATCCCACTTCTGACACGATATAATTTAATAAATTAACTGTAAGAGACGTAATTTATAAAACGTCCAAATTACAATAGACCACGTCAGGATTGCCGAGCGGTCTAAGGCGCCAGACTTAAGGGGCTTAGTTCTTTCGTTCACAACGTGAATCCGTGTTTTCTGGTCCTCGTATAAGGGCGTGGGTTCGAATCCCACTTCTGACACGATATATTTTAATAAATTAACTGCAAGAGATGTAATTTATAAAACGTCCAAATTACAAAAGACCACGTCAGGATGGCCGAGCGGTCTAAGGTGCCAGACTCAAGGGGCTTACTTTCCCTCGTTCAAAACGGGAATGTGTATTTTCTGGTCCTCGTATGAGGGCGTGGGTTCGAATCCCACTTCTGACACGATATATTTTAATAAATTAACTGCAAGAGATGTAATTTATAAAACGTCCAAATTACAAGAGACCACGTCAGGATTGCCGAGCGGTCTAAGGTGCCAGACTCAAGGGGCTTACTTTCCTTCGTTCAAAACGGAAATGTGTGTTTTCTGGTCCTCGTATGAGGGCGTGGGTTCGAATCCCACTTCTGACACGATATATTTTAATAAATTAACTGCAAGAGATGTAATTTATAAAACGTCCAAATTACAAGAGACCACGTCAGGATGGCCGAGCGGGCCAAGGCGCCAGACTCAAGGGGCTTACTTTCCTTCGTTCACAAAGTGAGTCTGTGTTTTGGTCCTCGTATGAGGGCGTGGGTTCGAAGCCCACTTCTGACACGATATAATTTAATAAATTAACTGCAAGAGATGTAATTTATAAAACGTCCAAATTACAATAGACCACGTCAGGATTGCCGAGCGGTCTAAGGCGCCAGACTTAAGGGGCTTAGTTCTTTCGTTCACAACAAGAATCCGTGTATTCTGGTCCTCGTTTGAGGGCAAGGGTTCAAATCTCACTTCTGACACGATATGTTTTATGAAATTAACTAGAAGAGATGTAATTTATAAATCGTCCAAATTACAAAAGACCACGTCAGGATGGCCGAGCGGTCTAAGGTGCCAGACTCAAGGGGCTTACTTTCCTTCGTTCAAAACGGGAATGTGTGTTTTCTGGTCCTCGTATGAGGGCGTGGGTTCGAATCCCACTTCTGACACGATATATTTTAATAAATTAACTGCAAGAGATGTAATTTATAAAACGTCCAAATTACAATAGACCACGTCAGGATGGCCGAGCGGTCTAAGGCGCCAAACTCAAGGGGCTTACTTTCCTTCGTTCACAACGTGAATCTGTGTTTTCTGGTCCTCGTATAAGGGCGTGGGTTCGAATCCCACTTCTGACACGATATGTTTTATGAAATTAACTGGAAGAGATGTAATTTATAAAACGTCCAAATTACAAAAGACCACGTCAGGATGGCCGAGCGGTCTAAGGTGCCAGACTCAAGGGGCTTACTTTCCTTCGTTCAAAACGGGAATGTGTGTTTTCTGGTCCTCGTATGAGGGCGTGGGTTCGAATCCCACTTCTGACACGATATGTTTTATGAAATTAACTAGAAGAGATGTAATTTACAAATCGTCAAAATTTCAAGAGACCACGTCAGGATGGCCGAGCGGTCTAAGGCGCCAGACTCAAGGGGCTTACTTTCCTTCATTCACAACGTGAATGTGTGTTTTCTGGTCCTCGTATGAGGGTGTGGGTTCGAATCCCACTTCTGACACGATATATTTTAATAAATTAACTGCAAGAGATGTAATTTATAAAACGTCCAAATTACAATAGACCACGTCAGGATGGCCGAGCGGTCTAAGGCGCCAGACTCAAGGGGCTTAATTTCCTTCGTTCACAACGTGAATCTGTGTTTTCTGGTCCTCGTATGAGGGCGTGGGTTCGAATCCCACTTCTGACACGATACGTTTTATGAAATTAACTAGAAGAGATGTAATTTACAAATCGTCAAAATTACATGAGACCACGTCAGGATGGCCGAGCGGTCTAAGGCGCCAGACTCAAGGGGCTTACTTTCCTTCATTCACAACGTGAATGTGTGTTTTCTGGTCCTCGTATGAGGGCGTGGGTTCGAAACCCACTTCTGACACGATATATTTTAATAAATTAACTGCAAGAGATGTAATTTATAAAACGTCCAAATTACAATAGACCACGTCAGGATGGCCGAGCGGTCTAAGGCGCCAGACTCAAGGGGCTTACTTTCCTTCGTTCATAACGTGAATCTGTGTTTTCTGGTCCTCGTACGAGGGCGTGGGTTCGAATCCCACTTCTGACACGATATAATTTAATAAATTAACTGTAAGAGACGTAATTTATAAAACGTCCAAATTACAATAGACCACGTCAGGATTGCCGAGCGGTCTAAGGCGCCAGACTTAAGGGGCTTAGTTCTTTCGTTCACAACGTGAATCCGTGTTTTCTGGTCCTCGTATGAGGGCGTGGGTTCGAATCCCACTTCTGACACGATATATTTTAATAATTTAACTGCAAGAGATGTAATTTATAAAACGTCCAAATTACAAAAGACCACGTCAGGATGGCCGAGCGGTCTAAGGTGCCAGACTCAAGGGGCTTACTTTCCTTCGTTCAAAACGGGAATGTGTACTTTCTGGTCCTCGTATGAGGGCGTGGGTTCGAATCCCACTTCTGACACGATATATTTTAATAAATTAACTGCAAGAGATGTAATTTATAAAACGTCCAAATTACAATAGACCACGTCAGGATGGCCGAGCGGTCTAAGGCGCCAGACTCAAGGGGCTTAGTTTCCTTCGTTCACAACGTGAATCTGTATTTTCTGGTCCTCGTATAAGGGCGTGGGTTCGAATCCCACTTCTGACACGATATGTTTTATGAAATTAACTAGAAGAGATGTAATTTATAAATCGTCAAAATTACAAGAGACCACGTC
Organism: Phalangium opilio; assembly: GCF_054372755.1. Lineage (NCBI taxonomy): Eukaryota > Metazoa > Arthropoda > Arachnida > Opiliones > Phalangiidae > Phalangium > Phalangium opilio. Next base: position 1,939,854 of record NW_028324201.1, on the reverse strand, counting down.
AGGATGGCCGAGCGGTCTAAGGCGCCAGACTCAAGGGGCTTACTTTCCTTCATTCACAACGTGAATGTGTGTTTTCTGGTCCTCGTATGAGGGCGTGGGTTCGAATCCTACTTCTGACACGATATATTTTAATAAATTAACTGCAAGAGATGTAATTTATAAAACGTCCAAATTACAAGAGACCACGTCGGGATTGCCGAGCGGTCTAAGGTGCCAGACTCAAGGGGCTTACTTTCCTTCGTTCAAAACGGGAATGTGTGTTTTCTGGTCCTCGTATGAGGGCGTGGGTTCGAATCCCACTTCTGACACGATATATTTTAATAAATTAACTGCAAGAGATGTAATTTATAAAACGTCCAAATTACAAGAGACCACGTCAGGATGGCCGAGCGGTCCAAGGCGCCAGACTCAAGGGGCTTACTTTCCTTCGTTCACAACGTGAGTCTGTGTTTTGGTCCTCGTATGAGGGCGTGGGTTCGAAGCCCACTTCTGACACGATATAATTTAATAAATTAACTGCAAGAGATGTAATTTATAAAACGTCCAAATTACAATAGACCACGTCAGGATTGCCGAGCGGTCTAAGGCGCCAGACTTAAGGGGCTTAGTTCTTTCGTTCACAACGTGAATCCGTGTATTCTGGTCCTCGTTTGAGGGCAAGGGTTCAAATCTCACTTCTGACACGATATGTTTTATGAAATTAACTAGAAGAGATGTAATTTATAAATCGTCCAAATTACAAAGGACCACGTCAGGATGGCCGAGCGGTCTAAGGTGCCAGACTCAAGGGGCTTACTTTCCTTCGTTCAAAACGGGAATGTGTGTTTTCTGGTCCTCGTATAAGGGCGTGGGTTCGAATCCCACTTCTGACACGATATATTTTAATAAATTAACTGCAAGAGATGTAATTTATAAAACGTCCAAATTACTAAAGACCACGTCAGGATGGCCGAGCGGTCTAAGGCGCCAGACTCAAGGGACTTACTTTCCTTCATTCACAACGTGAATGTGTGTTTTCTGGTCCTCGTATGAGGGCGTGGGTTCGAAACCCACTTCTGACACGATATATTTTAATAAATTAACTGCAAGAGATGTAATTTATAAAACGTCCAAATTACAATAGACCACGTCAGGATGGCCGAGCGGTCTAAGGCGCCAGACTCAAGGGGCTTACTTTCCTTCGTTCATAACGTGAATCTGTGTTTTCTGGTGCTCGTACGAGGGCGTGGGTTCGAATCCCACTTCTGACACGATATAATTTAATAAATTAACTGTAAGAGACGTAATTTATAAAACGTCCAAATTACAATAGACCACGTCAGGATTGCCGAGCGGTCTAAGGCGCCAGACTTAAGGGGCTTAGTTCTTTCGTTCACAACGTGAATCCGTGTTTTCTGGTCCTCGTATGAGGGCGTGGGTTCGAATCCCACTTCTGACACGATATATTTTAATAATTTAACTGCAAGAGATGTAATTTATAAAACGTCCAAATTACAAAAGACCACGTCAGGATGGCCGAGCGGTCTAAGGTGCCAGACTCAAGGGGCTTACTTTCCTTCGTTCAAAACGGGAATGTGTACTTTCTGGTCCTCGTATGAGGGCGTGGGTTCGAATCCCACTTCTGACACGATATATTTTAATAAATTAACTGCAAGAGATGTAATTTATAAAACGTCCAAATTACAATAGACCACGTCAGGATGGCCGAGCGGTCTAAGGCGCCAGACTCAAGGGGCTTAGTTTCCTTCGTTCACAACGTGAATCTGTATTTTCTGGTCCTCGTATAAGGGCGTGGGTTCGAATCCCACTTCTGACACGATATGTTTTATGAAATTAACTAGAAGAGATGTAATTTATAAAACGTCCAAATTACAAGAGACCACGTCAGGATTGCCGAGCGGTCTAAGGTGCCAGACTCAAGGGGCTTACTTTCCTTCGTTCCCAACGTGAGTCTGTGTTTTGGTCCTCGTATGAGGGCGTGGGTTCGAAGCCCACTTCTGACACGATATAATTTAATAAATTAACTGCAAGAGATGTAATTTATAAAACGTCCAAATTACAATAGACCACGTCAGGATTGCCGAGCGGTCTAAGGCGCCAGACTTAAGGGGCTTAGTTCTTTCGTTCACAACGTGAATCCGTGTATTCTGGTCCTCGTTTGAGGGCAAGGGTTCAAATCTCACTTCTGACACGATATGTTTTATGAAATTAACTAGAAGAGATGTAATTTATAAATCGTCCAAATTACAAAAGACCACGTCAGGATGGCCGAGCGGTCTAAGGTGCCAGACTCAAGGGGCTTACTTTCCTTCGTTCAAAACGGGAATGTGTGTTTTCTGGTCCTCGTATGAGGGCGTGGGTTCGAATCCCACTTCTGACACGATATATTTTAATAAATTAACTGCAAGAGATGTAATTTATAAAACGTCCAAATTACAAAAGACCACGTCAGGATGGCCGAGCGGTCTAAGGTGCCAGACTCAAGGGGCTTACTTTCCTTCGTTCAAAACGGGAATGTGTCTTTTCTGGTCCTCGTATGAGGGCGTGGGTTCGAATCCCACTTCTGACACGATATGTTTTATGAAATTAACTAGAAGAGATGTAATTTACAAATCGTCAAAATTACAAGAGACCACGTCAGGATGGCCGAGCGGTCTAAGGCGCCAGACTCAAGGGGCTTACTTTCCTTCATTCACAACGTGAATGTGTGTTTTCTGGTCCTCGTATGAGGGCGTGGGTTCGAATCCCACTTCTGACACGATATATTTTAATAAATTAACTGCAAGAGATGTAATTTATAAAACGTCCAAATTACAATAGACCACGTCAGGATGGCCGAGCGGTCTAAGGCGCCAGTTTCAAGGGGCTTACTTTCCTTCGTTCACAACGTGAATCTGTGTTTTCTGGTCCTCGTATGAGCGCGTGGGTTCGAATCCCACTTCTGACACGATATAATTTAATAAATTAACTGCAAGAGACGTAATTTATAAAACGTCCAAATTACAATAGACCACGTCAGGATTGCCGAGCGGTCTAAGGTGCCAGACTCAATGGGCTTACTTTCCTTCGTTCAAAACGGGAATGTGTGTTTTCTGGTCCTCGTATGAGGGCGTGGGTTCGAATCCCACTTCTGACACGATATATTTTAATAAATTAACTGCAAGAGATGTAATTTATAAAACGTCCAAATTACAATAGACCACGTCAGGATGGCCGAGCGGTCTAAGGCGCCAGACTCAAGGGGCTTAGTTTCCTTCGTTCACAACGTGAATCTGTGTTTTCTGGTCCTCGTATAAGGGCGTGGGTTCGAATCCCACTTCTGACACGATATGTTTTATGAATTTAACTAGAAGAGATGTAATTTATAAATCGTCAAAATTACAAGAGACCACGTCAGGATGCCCGAGCGGTCTAAGGCGCCAGACTCAAGGGGCTTACTTTCCTTCATTCACAACGTGAATGTGTGTTTTCTGGTCCTCGTATGAGGGCGTGGGTTCGAATCCCACTTCTGACACGATATATTTTAATAAATTAACTGCAAGAGATGTAATTTATAAAACGTCCAAATTACAATAGACCACGTCAGGATGGCCGAGCGGTCTAAGGCGCCAGTTTCAAGGGGCTTACTTTCCTTCGTTCACAACGTGAATCTGTGTTTTCTGGTCCTCGTATGAGCGCCTGGGTTCGAATCCCACTTCTGACACGATATAATTTAATAAATTAACTGCAAGAGACGTAATTTATAAAACGTCTAAATTACAATAGACCACGTCAGGATTGCCGAGCGGTCTAAGGTGCCAGACTCAAGGGGCTTACTTTCCTTCGTTCAAAACGGGAATGTGTGTTTTCTGGTCCTCGTATGAGGACGTGGGTTCGAATCCCACTTCTGACACGATATATTTTATAAATTAACTGCAAGAGATGTAATTTATAAAACGTCCAAATTACAAGAGACCACGTCAGGATTGCCGAGCGGTCTAAGGCGCCAGACTTAAGGGGCTTAGTTCTTTCGTTCACAACGTGAATCCGTGTTTTCTGGTCCTCGTATGAGGGCGTGGGTTCGAAGCCCACTTCTGACACGATATAATTAAATAAATTAACTGCAAGAGATGTAATTTATAAAACGTCCAAATTACAATAGACCACGTCAGGATTGCCGAGCGGTCTAAGGCGCCAGACTTAAGGGGCTTAGTTCTTTCGTTCACAACGTGAATCCGTGTATTCTGGTCCTCGTTTGAGGGCGTGGGTTCGAATCCCACTTCTGACACGATATATTTTAATAAATTAACTGCAAAAGATGTAATTTATAAAACGTTCAAATTACAATAGACCACGTCAGGATGGCCGAGCGGTCTAAGGCGCCAAACTCAAGGGGCTTACTTTCCTTCGTTCACAACGTGAATCTGTGTTTTCTGGTCCTCGTATAAGGGCGTGGGTTCGAATCCCACTTCTGACACGATATGTTTTATGAAATTAACTGGAAGAGATGTAATTTATAAAACATCCAAATTACAAAAGACCACGTCAGGATGGCCGAGCGGTCTAAGGTGCCAGACTCAAGGGGCTTACTTTCCTTCGTTCAAAACGGGAATGTGTGTTTTCTGGTCCTCGTATGAGGGCGTGGGTTCGAATCTCACTTCTGACACGATATGTTTTATGAAATTAACTAGAAGAGATGTAATTTACAAATCGTCAAAATTACATGAGACCACGTCAGGATGGCCGAGCGGTCTAAGGCGCCAGACTCAAGGGGCTTACTTTCCTTCATTCACAACGTGAATGTGTGTTTTCTGGTCCTCGTATGAGGGCGTGGGTTCGAAACCCACTTCTGACACGATATATTTTAATAAATTAACTGCAAGAGATGTAATTTTTAAAACGTCCAAATTACAATAGACCACGTCAGGATGGCCGAGCGGTCTAAGGCGCCAGACTCAAGGGGCTTACTTTCCTTCGTTCACAACGTGAATCTGTGTTTTCTGGTCCTCGTATGAGGGCGTGGGTTCGAATCCCACTTCTGACACGATATAATTTAATAAATTAACTGTAAGAGACGTAATTTATAAAACGTCCAAATTACAATAGACCACGTCAGGATTGCCGAGCGGTCTAAGGCGCCAGACTTAAGGGGCTTAGTTCTTTCGTTCACAACGTGAATCCGTGTTTTCTGGTCCTCGTATAAGGGCGTGGGTTCGAATCCCACTTCTGACACGATATATTTTAATAAATTAACTGCAAGAGATGTAATTTATAAAACGTCCAAATTACAAAAGACCACGTCAGGATGGCCGAGCGGTCTAAGGTGCCAGACTCAAGGGGCTTACTTTCCCTCGTTCAAAACGGGAATGTGTATTTTCTGGTCCTCGTATGAGGGCGTGGGTTCGAATCCCACTTCTGACACGATATATTTTAATAAATTAACTGCAAGAGATGTAATTTATAAAACGTCCAAATTACAAGAGACCACGTCAGGATTGCCGAGCGGTCTAAGGTGCCAGACTCAAGGGGCTTACTTTCCTTCGTTCAAAACGGAAATGTGTGTTTTCTGGTCCTCGTATGAGGGCGTGGGTTCGAATCCCACTTCTGACACGATATATTTTAATAAATTAACTGCAAGAGATGTAATTTATAAAACGTCCAAATTACAAGAGACCACGTCAGGATGGCCGAGCGGGCCAAGGCGCCAGACTCAAGGGGCTTACTTTCCTTCGTTCACAAAGTGAGTCTGTGTTTTGGTCCTCGTATGAGGGCGTGGGTTCGAAGCCCACTTCTGACACGATATAATTTAATAAATTAACTGCAAGAGATGTAATTTATAAAACGTCCAAATTACAATAGACCACGTCAGGATTGCCGAGCGGTCTAAGGCGCCAGACTTAAGGGGCTTAGTTCTTTCGTTCACAACAAGAATCCGTGTATTCTGGTCCTCGTTTGAGGGCAAGGGTTCAAATCTCACTTCTGACACGATATGTTTTATGAAATTAACTAGAAGAGATGTAATTTATAAATCGTCCAAATTACAAAAGACCACGTCAGGATGGCCGAGCGGTCTAAGGTGCCAGACTCAAGGGGCTTACTTTCCTTCGTTCAAAACGGGAATGTGTGTTTTCTGGTCCTCGTATGAGGGCGTGGGTTCGAATCCCACTTCTGACACGATATATTTTAATAAATTAACTGCAAGAGATGTAATTTATAAAACGTCCAAATTACAATAGACCACGTCAGGATGGCCGAGCGGTCTAAGGCGCCAAACTCAAGGGGCTTACTTTCCTTCGTTCACAACGTGAATCTGTGTTTTCTGGTCCTCGTATAAGGGCGTGGGTTCGAATCCCACTTCTGACACGATATGTTTTATGAAATTAACTGGAAGAGATGTAATTTATAAAACGTCCAAATTACAAAAGACCACGTCAGGATGGCCGAGCGGTCTAAGGTGCCAGACTCAAGGGGCTTACTTTCCTTCGTTCAAAACGGGAATGTGTGTTTTCTGGTCCTCGTATGAGGGCGTGGGTTCGAATCCCACTTCTGACACGATATGTTTTATGAAATTAACTAGAAGAGATGTAATTTACAAATCGTCAAAATTTCAAGAGACCACGTCAGGATGGCCGAGCGGTCTAAGGCGCCAGACTCAAGGGGCTTACTTTCCTTCATTCACAACGTGAATGTGTGTTTTCTGGTCCTCGTATGAGGGTGTGGGTTCGAATCCCACTTCTGACACGATATATTTTAATAAATTAACTGCAAGAGATGTAATTTATAAAACGTCCAAATTACAATAGACCACGTCAGGATGGCCGAGCGGTCTAAGGCGCCAGACTCAAGGGGCTTAATTTCCTTCGTTCACAACGTGAATCTGTGTTTTCTGGTCCTCGTATGAGGGCGTGGGTTCGAATCCCACTTCTGACACGATACGTTTTATGAAATTAACTAGAAGAGATGTAATTTACAAATCGTCAAAATTACATGAGACCACGTCAGGATGGCCGAGCGGTCTAAGGCGCCAGACTCAAGGGGCTTACTTTCCTTCATTCACAACGTGAATGTGTGTTTTCTGGTCCTCGTATGAGGGCGTGGGTTCGAAACCCACTTCTGACACGATATATTTTAATAAATTAACTGCAAGAGATGTAATTTATAAAACGTCCAAATTACAATAGACCACGTCAGGATGGCCGAGCGGTCTAAGGCGCCAGACTCAAGGGGCTTACTTTCCTTCGTTCATAACGTGAATCTGTGTTTTCTGGTCCTCGTACGAGGGCGTGGGTTCGAATCCCACTTCTGACACGATATAATTTAATAAATTAACTGTAAGAGACGTAATTTATAAAACGTCCAAATTACAATAGACCACGTCAGGATTGCCGAGCGGTCTAAGGCGCCAGACTTAAGGGGCTTAGTTCTTTCGTTCACAACGTGAATCCGTGTTTTCTGGTCCTCGTATGAGGGCGTGGGTTCGAATCCCACTTCTGACACGATATATTTTAATAATTTAACTGCAAGAGATGTAATTTATAAAACGTCCAAATTACAAAAGACCACGTCAGGATGGCCGAGCGGTCTAAGGTGCCAGACTCAAGGGGCTTACTTTCCTTCGTTCAAAACGGGAATGTGTACTTTCTGGTCCTCGTATGAGGGCGTGGGTTCGAATCCCACTTCTGACACGATATATTTTAATAAATTAACTGCAAGAGATGTAATTTATAAAACGTCCAAATTACAATAGACCACGTCAGGATGGCCGAGCGGTCTAAGGCGCCAGACTCAAGGGGCTTAGTTTCCTTCGTTCACAACGTGAATCTGTATTTTCTGGTCCTCGTATAAGGGCGTGGGTTCGAATCCCACTTCTGACACGATATGTTTTATGAAATTAACTAGAAGAGATGTAATTTATAAATCGTCAAAATTACAAGAGACCACGTCAGGATGGCCGAGCGGTCTAAGGCGCCAGACTCAAGGGGCTTACTTTCCTTCATTCACAACGTGAATGTGTGTTTTCTGGTCCTCGTATGAGGGCGTGGGTTCGAATCCTACTTCTGACACGATATATTTTAATAAATTAACTGCAAGAGATGTAATTTATAAAACGTCCAAATTACAAGAGACCACGTCGGGATTGCCGAGCGGTCTAAGGTGCCAGACTCAAGGGGCTTACTTTCCTTCGTTCAAAACGGGAATGTGTGTTTTCTGGTCCTCGTATGAGGGCGTGGGTTCGAATCCCACTTCTGACACGATATATTTTAATAAATTAACTGCAAGAGATGTAATTTATAAAACGTCCAAATTACAAGAGACCACGTCAGGATGGCCGAGCGGTCCAAGGCGCCAGACTCAAGGGGCTTACTTTCCTTCGTTCACAACGTGAGTCTGTGTTTTGGTCCTCGTATGAGGGCGTGGGTTCGAAGCCCACTTCTGACACGATATAATTTAATAAATTAACTGCAAGAGATGTAATTTATAAAACGTCCAAATTACAATAGACCACGTCAGGATTGCCGAGCGGTCTAAGGCGCCAGACTTAAGGGGCTTAGTTCTTTCGTTCACAACGTGAATCCGTGTATTCTGGTCCTCGTTTGAGGGCAAGGGTTCAAATCTCACTTCTGACACGATATGTTTTATGAAATTAACTAGAAGAGATGTAATTTATAAATCGTCCAAATTACAAAGGACCACGTCAGGATGGCCGAGCGGTCTAAGGTGCCAGACTCAAGGGGCTTACTTTCCTTCGTTCAAAACGGGAATGTGTGTTTTCTGGTCCTCGTATAAGGGCGTGGGTTCGAATCCCACTTCTGACACGATATATTTTAATAAATTAACTGCAAGAGATGTAATTTATAAAACGTCCAAATTACTAAAGACCACGTCAGGATGGCCGAGCGGTCTAAGGCGCCAGACTCAAGGGACTTACTTTCCTTCATTCACAACGTGAATGTGTGTTTTCTGGTCCTCGTATGAGGGCGTGGGTTCGAAACCCACTTCTGACACGATATATTTTAATAAATTAACTGCAAGAGATGTAATTTATAAAACGTCCAAATTACAATAGACCACGTCAGGATGGCCGAGCGGTCTAAGGCGCCAGACTCAAGGGGCTTACTTTCCTTCGTTCATAACGTGAATCTGTGTTTTCTGGTGCTCGTACGAGGGCGTGGGTTCGAATCCCACTTCTGACACGATATAATTTAATAAATTAACTGTAAGAGACGTAATTTATAAAACGTCCAAATTACAATAGACCACGTCAGGATTGCCGAGCGGTCTAAGGCGCCAGACTTAAGGGGCTTAGTTCTTTCGTTCACAACGTGAATCCGTGTTTTCTGGTCCTCGTATGAGGGCGTGGGTTCGAATCCCACTTCTGACACGATATATTTTAATAATTTAACTGCAAGAGATGTAATTTATAAAACGTCCAAATTACAAAAGACCACGTCAGGATGGCCGAGCGGTCTAAGGTGCCAGACTCAAGGGGCTTACTTTCCTTCGTTCAAAACGGGAATGTGTACTTTCTGGTCCTCGTATGAGGGCGTGGGTTCGAATCCCACTTCTGACACGATATATTTTAATAAATTAACTGCAAGAGATGTAATTTATAAAACGTCCAAATTACAATAGACCACGTCAGGATGGCCGAGCGGTCTAAGGCGCCAGACTCAAGGGGCTTAGTTTCCTTCGTTCACAACGTGAATCTGTATTTTCTGGTCCTCGTATAAGGGCGTGGGTTCGAATCCCACTTCTGACACGATATGTTTTATGAAATTAACTAGAAGAGATGTAATTTATAAAACGTCCAAATTACAAGAGACCACGTCAGGATTGCCGAGCGGTCTAAGGTGCCAGACTCAAGGGGCTTACTTTCCTTCGTTCAAAACAGGAATGTGTGTTTTCTGGTCCTCGTATAAGGGCGTGGGTTCGAATCCCACTTCTGACACGATATATTTTAATAAATTAACTGCAAGAGATGTAATTTATAAAACGTCCAAATTACAAGAGACCACGTCAGGATGGCCGAGCGGTCCAAGGCGCCAGACTCAAGGGGCTTACTTTCCTTCGTTCCCAACGTGAGTCTGTGTTTTGGTCCTCGTATGAGGGCGTGGGTTCGAAGCCCACTTCTGACACGATATAATTTAATAAATTAACTGCAAGAGATGTAATTTATAAAACGTCCAAATTACAATAGACCACGTCAGGATTGCCGAGCGGTCTAAGGCGCCAGACTTAAGGGGCTTAGTTCTTTCGTTCACAACGTGAATCCGTGTATTCTGGTCCTCGTTTGAGGGCAAGGGTTCAAATCTCACTTCTGACACGATATGTTTTATGAAATTAACTAGAAGAGATGTAATTTATAAATCGTCCAAATTACAAAAGACCACGTCAGGATGGCCGAGCGGTCTAAGGTGCCAGACTCAAGGGGCTTACTTTCCTTCGTTCAAAACGGGAATGTGTGTTTTCTGGTCCTCGTATGAGGGCGTGGGTTCGAATCCCACTTCTGACACGATATATTTTAATAAATTAACTGCAAGAGATGTAATTTATAAAACGTCCAAATTACAAAAGACCACGTCAGGATGGCCGAGCGGTCTAAGGTGCCAGACTCAAGGGGCTTACTTTCCTTCGTTCAAAACGGGAATGTGTGTTTTCTGGTCCTCGTATGAGGGCGTGGGTTCGAATCCCACTTCTGACACGATATGTTTTATGAAATTAACTAGAAGAGATGTAATTTACAAATCGTCAAAATTACAAGAGACCACGTCAGGATGGCCGAGCGGTCTAAGGCGCCAGACTCAAGGGGCTTACTTTCCTTCATTCACAACGTGAATGTGTGTTTTCTGGTCCTCGTATGAGGGCGTGGGTTCGAATCCCACTTCTGACACGATATATTTTAATAAATTAACTGCAAGAGATGTAATTTATAAAACGTCCAAATTACAATAGACCACGTCAGGATGGCCGAGCGGTCTAAGGCGCCAGTTTCAAGGGGCTTACTTTCCTTCGTTCACAACGTGAATCTGTGTTTTCTGGTCCTCGTATGAGCGCGTGGGTTCGAATCCCACTTCTGACACGATATAATTTAATAAATTAACTGCAAGAGACGTAATTTATAAAACGTCCAAATTACAATAGACCACGTCAGGATTGCCGAGCGGTCTAAGGTGCCAGACTCAATGGGCTTACTTTCCTTCGTTCAAAACGGGAATGTGTGTTTTCTGGTCCTCGTATGAGGGCGTGGGTTCGAATCCCACTTCTGACACGATATATTTTAATAAATTAACTGCAAGAGATGTAATTTATAAAACGTCCAAATTACAATAGACCACGTCAGGATGGCCGAGCGGTCTAAGGCGCCAGACTCAAGGGGCTTAGTTTCCTTCGTTCACAACGTGAATCTGTGTTTTCTGGTCCTCGTATAAGGGCGTGGGTTCGAATCCCACTTCTGACACGATATGTTTTATGAATTTAACTAGAAGAGATGTAATTTATAAATCGTCAAAATTACAAGAGACCACGTCAGGATGCCCGAGCGGTCTAAGGCGCCAGACTCAAGGGGCTTACTTTCCTTCATTCACAACGTGAATGTGTGTTTTCTGGTCCTCGTATGAGGGCGTGGGTTCGAATCCCACTTCTGACACGATATATTTTAATAAATTAACTGCAAGAGATGTAATTTATAAAACGTCCAAATTACAATAGACCACGTCAGGATGGCCGAGCGGTCTAAGGCGCCAGTTTCAAGGGGCTTACTTTCCTTCGTTCACAACGTGAATCTGTGTTTTCTGGTCCTCGTATGAGCGCCTGGGTTCGAATCCCACTTCTGACACGATATAATTTAATAAATTAACTGCAAGAGACGTAATTTATAAAACGTCTAAATTACAATAGACCACGTCAGGATTGCCGAGCGGTCTAAGGTGCCAGACTCAAGGGGCTTACTTTCCTTCGTTCAAAACGGGAATGTGTGTTTTCTGGTCCTCGTATGAGGACGTGGGTTCGAATCCCACTTCTGACACGATATATTTTATAAATTAACTGCAAGAGATGTAATTTATAAAACGTCCAAATTACAAGAGACCACGTCAGGATTGCCGAGCGGTCTAAGGCGCCAGACTTAAGGGGCTTAGTTCTTTCGTTCACAACGTGAATCCGTGTTTTCTGGTCCTCGTATGAGGGCGTGGGTTCGAAGCCCACTTCTGACACGATATAATTTAATAAATTAACTGCAAGAGACGTAATTTATAAAACGTCCAAATTACAATAGACCACGTCACGATGGCCGAGCGGTCCAAGGCGCCAGACTCAAGGGGCTTACTTTCCTTCGTTCACAACGTGAGTCTGTGTTTTGGTCCTCGTATGAGGGCGTGGGTTCGAAGCCCACTTCTGACACGATATAATTTAATAAATTAACTGCAAGAGATGTAATTTATAAAACGTCCAAATTACAATAGACCACGTCAGGATGGCCGAGCGGTCTAAGGCACCAGACTCAAGGGGCTTAATTTCCTTCGTTCACAACGTGAATCTGTGTTTTCTGGTCCTCGTATGAGGGCGTGGGTTCGAATCCCACTTCTGACACGATATAATTTAATAAATTAACTGCAAGAGACGTAATTTATAAAACGTCCAAATTACAATAGACCACGTCAGGATTGCCGAGCGGTCTAAGGCGCCAGACTTAAGGGGCTTAGTTCTTTCGTTCACAACGTGAATCCGTGTTTTCTGGTCCTCGTATGAGGGCGTGGGTTCGAATCCCACTTCTGACACGATATATTTTAATAAATTAACTGCAAGAGATGTAATTTATAAAACGTCCAAATTACAAAAGACCACGTCAGGATGGCCGAGCGGTCTAAGGTGCCAGACTCAAGGGGCTTACTTTCCTTCGTTCAAAACGGGAATGTGTGTTTTCTGGTCCTCGTATGAGGGCGTGGGTTCGAATCCCACTTCTGACACGATATATTTTAATAAATTAACTGCAAGAGATGTAATTTATAAAACGTCCAAATTACAATAGACCACGTCAGGATGGCCGAGCGGTCTAAGGCGCCAGACTCAAGGGGCTTAGTTTCCTTCGTTCACAACGTGAATCTGTGTTTTCTGGTCCTCGTATAAGGGCGTGGGTTCGAATCCCACTTCTGACACGATATGTTTTATGAATTTAACTAGAAGAGATGTAATTTATAAATCGTCAAAATTTCAAGAGACCACGTCAGGATGGCCGAGCGGTCTAAGGCGCCAGACTCAAGGGGCTTACTTTCCTTCATTCACAACGTGAATGTGTGTTTTCTGGTCCTCGTATGAGGGCGTGGGTTCGAATCCCACTTCTGACACGATATATTTTAATAAATTAACTGCAAGAGATGTAATTTATAAAACGTCCAAATTACAATAGACCACGTCAGGATGGCCGAGCGGTCTAAGGCGCCAGTTTCAAGGGGCTTACTTTCCTTCGTTCACAACGTGAATCTGTGTTTTCTGGTCCTCGTATGAGCGCGTGGGTTCGAATCCCACTTCTGACACGATATAATTTAATAAATTAACTGCAAGAGACGTAATTTATAAAACGTCCAAATTACAATAGACCACGTCAGGATTGCCGAGCGGTCTAAGGTGCCAGACTCAATGGGCTTACTTTCCTTCGTTCAAAACGGGAATGTGTGTTTTCTGGTCCTCGTATGAGGGCGTGGGTTCGAATCCCACTTCTGACACGATATGTTTTATGAAATTAACTAGAAGAGATGTAATTTACAAATCGTCAAAATTACAAGAGACCACGTCAGGATGGCCTAGCGGTCTAAGGCGCCAGACTCAAGGGGCTTAGTTTCCTTCGTTCACAACGTGAATCTGTGTTTTCTGGTCCTCGTATAAGGGCGTGGGTTCGAATCCCACTTCTGACACGATATGTTTTATGAATTTAACTAGAAGAGATGTAATTTATAAATCGTCAAAATTTCAAGAGACCACGTCAGGATGGCCGAGCGGTCTAAGGCGCCAGACTCAAGGGGCTTACTTTCCTTCATTCACAACGTGAATGTGTGTTTTCTGGTCCTCGTATGAGGACGTGGGTTCGAATCCCACTTCTGACACGATATATTTTAATAAATTAACTGCAAGAGATGTAATTTATAAAACGTCCAAATTGCAATAGACCACGTCAGGATGGCCGAGCGGTCTAAGGCGCCAGACTCAAGGGGCTTACTTTCCTTCATTCACAACGTGAATGTGTGTTTTCTGGTCCTCGTATGAGGGCGTGGGTTCGAATCCCACTTCTGACACGATATAATTTAATAAATTAACTGCAAGAGATGTAATTTATAAAACGTCCAAATTACAATAGACCGCGTCAGGATGGCCGAGCGGTCTAAGGCGCCAGACTCAAGGGGCTTAATTTCCTTCGTTCACAACGTGAATCTGTGTTTTCTGGTCCTCGTATGAGGGCGTGGGTTCGAATCCCACTTCTGACACGATATGTTTTATGAAATTAACTGCAAGAGACGTAATTTATAAAACGTCCAAATTACAATAGACCACGTCAGGATTGCCGAGCGGTCTAAGGCGCCAGACTCAAGGGGCTTACTTTCCTTCATTCACAACGTGAATGTGTGTTTTCTGGTCCTCGTATGAGGGCGTGGGTTCGAATCCCACTTCTGACACGATATATTTTAATAAATTAACTGCAAGAGATGTAATTTATAAAACGTCCAAATTACAATAGACCACGTCAGGATGGCCGAGCGGTCTAAGGCGCCAGACTCAAGGGGCTTACTTTCCTTCATTCACAACGCGAATGTGTGTTTTCTGGTCCTCGTATGAGGGCGTGGGTTCGAATCCCACTTCTGACACGATATAATTTAATAAATTAACTGCAAGAGATGTAATTTATAAAACGTCCAAATTACAATAGACCACGTCAGGATGGCCGAGCGGTCTAAGGCGCCAGACTCAAGGGGCTTAATTTCCTTCGTTCACAACGTGAATCTGTGTTTTCTGGTCCTCGTATGAGGGCGTGGGTTCGAATCCCACTTCTGACACGATATGTTTTATGAAATTAACTGCAAGAGACGTAATTTATAAAACGTCCAAATTACAATAGACCACGTCAGGATTGCCGAGCGGTCTAAGGCGCCAGACTCAAGGGGCTTACTTTCCTTCATTCACAACGTGAATGTGTGTTTTCTGGTCCTCGTATGAGGGCGTGGGTTCGAATCCCACTTCTGACACGATATATTTTAATAAATTAACTGCAAGAGATGTAATTTATAAAACGTCCAAATTACAATAGACCACGTCAGGATGGCCGAGCGGTCTAAGGCGCCAGACTCAAGGGGCTTACTTTCCTTCATTCACAACGCGAATGTGTGTTTTCTGGTCCTCGTATGAGGGCGTGGGTTCGAATCCCACTTCTGACACGATATAATTTAATAAATTAACTGCAAGAGATGTAATTTATAAAACGTCCAAATTACAATAGACCACGTCAGGATGGCCGAGCGGTCTAAGGCGCCAGACTCAAGGGGCTTAATTTCCTTCGTTCACAACGTGAATCTGTGTTTTCTGGTCCTCGTATGAGGGCGTGGGTTCGAATCCCACTTCTGACACGATATGTTTTATGAAATTAACTGCAAGAGACGTAATTTATAAAACGTCCAAATTACAATAGACCACGTCAGGATTGCCGAGCGGTCTAAGGCGCCAGACTCAAGGGGCTTACTTTCCTTCGTTCAAAACGGGAATGTGTGTTTTCTGGTCCTCGTATGAGGGCGTGGGTTCGAATCCCACTTGTGACACGATATATTTTAATAAATTAACTGCAAGAGATGTAATTTTTAAAACGTCCAAATTACAAAAGACCACGTCAGGATGGCCGAGCGGTCTAAGGTGCCAGACGCAAGGGACTTACTTTCCTTCGTTCAAAACGGGAATGTGTGTTTTCTGGTCCTCGTATGAGGGCGTGGGTTCGAATCCCACTACTGACACGATATATTTTAATAAATTAACTGCAAGAGATGTAATTTATAAAACGTCCAAATTACAATAGACCACGTCAGGATGGCCGAGCGGTATAAGGCGCCAGACTCAAGGGGCTTAGTTTCCTTCGTTCACAACGTGAATCTGTGTTTTCTGGTCCTCGTATAAGGGCGTGGGTTCGAATCCCACTTCTGACACGATATGTTTTATGAAATTAACTAGAAGAGATGTAATTTATAAATCGTCAAAATTACAAGAGACCACGTCAGGATGGCCGAGCGGTCTAAGGCGCCAGACTCAAGGGGCTTACTTTCCTTCATTCACAACGTGAATGTGTGTTTTCTGGTCCTCGTATGAGGGCGTGGGTTCGAATCCCACTTCTGACACGATATAATTTAATAAATTAACTGCAAGAGACGTAATTTATAAAACGTCCAAATTACAATAGACCACGTCAGGATTGCCGAGCGGTCTAAGGTGCCAGACTCAAGGGGCTTACTTTCCTTCGTTCAAAACGGGAATGTGTGTTTTCTGGTCCTCGTATGAGGACGTGGGTTCGAATCCCACTTCTGACACGATATATTTTATAAATTAACTGCAAGAGATGTAATTTATAAAACGTCCAAATTACAAGAGACCACGTCAGGATTGCCGAGCGGTCTAAGGCGCCAGACTCAAGGGGCTTACTTTCCTTCATTCACAACGTGAATGTGTGTTTTCTGGTCCTCGTATGAGGGCGTGGGTTCGAATCCCACTTCTGACACGATATAATTTAATAAATTAACTGCAAGAGACGTAATTTATAAAACGTCCAAATTACAATAGACCACGTCACGATGGCCGAGCGGTCTAAGGTGCCAGACTCAAGGGGCTTACTTTCCTTCGTTCAAAACGGGAATGTGTGTTTTCTGGTCCTCGTATGAGGACGTGGGTTCGAATCCCACTTCTGACACGATATATTTTATAAATTAACTGCAAGAGATGTAATTTATAAAACGTCCAAATTACAAGAGACCACGTCAGGATTGCCGAGCGGTCTAAGGCGCCAGACTCAAGGGGCTTACTTTCCTTCATTCACAACGTGAATGTGTGTTTTCTGGTCCTCGTATGAGGGCGTGGGTTCGAATCCCACTTCTGACACGATATAATTTAATAAATTAACTGCAAGAGACGTAATTTATAAAACGTCCAAATTACAATAGACCACGTCACGATGGCCGAGCGGTCCAAGGCGCCAGACTCAAGGGGCTTACTTTCCTTCGTTCACAACGTGAGTCTGTGTTTTGGTCCTCGTATGAGGGCGTGGGTTCGAAGCCCACTTCTGACACGATATAATTTAATAAATTAACTGCAAGAGATGTAATTTATAAAACGTCCAAATTACAATAGACCACGTCAGGATGGCCGAGCGGTCTAAGGCGCCAGACTCAAGGGGCTTAATTTCCTTCGTTCACAACGTGAATCTGTGTTTTCTGGTCCTCGTATGAGGGCGTGGGTTCGAATCCCACTTCTGACACGATATAATTTAATAAATTAACTGCAAGAGACGTAATTTATAAAACGTCCAAATTACAATAGACCACGTCAGGATTGCCGAGCGGTCTAAGGCGCCAGACTTAAGGGGCTTAGTTCTTTCGTTCACAACGTGAATCCGTGTTTTCTGGTCCTCGTATGAGGGCGTGGGTTCGAATCCCACTTCTGACACGATATATTTTAATAAATTAACTGCAAGAGATGTAATTTATAAAACGTCCAAATTACAAAAGACCACGTCAGGATGGCCGAGCGGTCTAAGGTGCCAGACTCAAGGGGCTTACTTTCCTTCGTTCAAAACGGGAATGTGTGTTTTCTGGTCCTCGTATGAGGGCGTGGGTTCGAATCCCACTTCTGACACGATATATTTTAATAAATTAACTGCAAGAGATGTAATTTATAAAACGTCCAAATTACAATAGACCACGTCAGGATGGCCGAGCGGTCTAAGGCGCCAGACTCAAGGGGCTTAGTTTCCTTCGTTCACAACGTGAATCTGTGTTTTCTGGTCCTCGTATAAGGGCGTGGGTTCGAATCCCACTTCTGACACGATATGTTTTATGAATTTAACTAGAAGAGATGTAATTTATAAATCGTCAAAATTTCAAGAGACCACGTCAGGATGGCCGGGCGGTCTAAGGCGCCAGACTCAAGGGGCTTACTTTCCTTCATTCACAACGTGAATGTGTGTTTTCTGGTCCTCGTATGAGGGCGTGGGTTCGAATCCCACTTCTGACACGATATATTTTAATAAATTAACTGCAAGAGATGTAATTTATAAAACGTCCAAATTACAATAGACCACGTCAGGATGGCCGAGCGGTCTAAGGCGCCAGTTTCAAGGGGCTTACTTTCCTTCGTTCACAACGTGAATCTGTGTTTTCTGGTCCTCGTATGAGCGCGTGGGTTCGAATCCCACTTCTGACACGATATAATTTAATAAATTAACTGCAAGAGACGTAATTTATAAAACGTCCAAATTACAATAGACCACGTCAGGATTGCCGAGCGGTCTAAGGTGCCAGACTCAATGGGCTTACTTTCCTTCGTTCAAAACGGGAATGTGTGTTTTCTGGTCCTCGTATGAGGGCGTGGGTTCGAATCCCACTTCTGACACATGTTTTATGAAATTAACTAGAAGAGATGTAATTTACAAATCGTCAAAATTACAAGAGACCACGTCAGGATGGCCTAGCGGTCTAAGGCGCCAGACTCAAGGGGCTTAGTTTCCTTCGTTCACAACGTGAATCTGTGTTTTCTGGTCCTCGTATAAGGGCGTGGGTTCGAATCCCACTTCTGACACGATATGTTTTATGAATTTAACTAGAAGAGATGTAATTTATAAATCGTCAAAATTTCAAGAGACCACGTCAGGATGGCCGAGCGGTCTAAGGCGCCAGACTCAAGGGGCTTACTTTCCTTCATTCACAACGTGAATGTGTGTTTTCTGGTCCTCGTATGAGGGCGTGGGTTCGAATCCCACTTCTGACACGATATATTTTAATAAATTAACTGCAAGAGATGTAATTTATAAAACGTCCAAATTACAATAGACCACGTCAGGATGGCCGAGCGGTCTAAGGCGCCAGACTCAAGGGGCTTACTTTCCTTCATTCACAACGTGAATGTGTGTTTTCTGGTCCTCGTATGAGGGCGTGGGTTCGAATCCCACTTCTGACACGATATAATTTAATAAATTAACTGCAAGAGATGTAATTTATAAAACGTCCAAATTACAATAGACCACGTCAGGATGGCCGAGCGGTCTAAGGCGCCAGACTCAAGGGGCTTAATTTCCTTCGTTCACAACGTGAATCTGTGTTTTCTGGTCCTCGTATGAGGGCGTGGGTTCGAATCCCACTTCTGACACGATATGTTTTATGAAATTAACTGCAAGAGACGTAATTTATAAAACGTCCAAATTACAATAGACCACGTCAGGATTGCCGAGCGGTCTAAGGCGCCAGACTCAAGGGGCTTACTTTCCTTCATTCACAACGTGAATGTGTGTTTTCTGGTCCTCGTATGAGGGCGTGGGTTCGAATCCCACTTCTGACACGATATATTTTAATAAATTAACTGCAAGAGATGTAATTTATAAAACGTCCAAATTACAATAGACCACGTCAGGATGGCCGAGCGGTCTAAGGCGCCAGACTCAAGGGGCTTACTTTCCTTCATTCACAACGCGAATGTGTGTTTTCTGGTCCTCGTATGAGGGCGTGGGTTCGAATCCCACTTCTGACACGATATAATTTAATAAATTAACTGCAAGAGATGTAATTTATAAAACGTCCAAATTACAATAGACCACGTCAGGATGGCCGAGCGGTCTAAGGCGCCAGACTCAAGGGGCTTAATTTCCTTCGTTCACAACGTGAATCTGTGTTTTCTGGTCCTCGTATGAGGGCGTGGGTTCGAATCCCACTTCTGACACGATATGTTTTATGAAATTAACTGCAAGAGACGTAATTTATAAAACGTCCAAATTACAATAGACCACGTCAGGATTGCCGAGCGGTCTAAGGCGCCAGACTCAAGGGGCTTACTTTCCTTCGTTCAAAACGGGAATGTGTGTTTTCTGGTCCTCGTATGAGGGCGTGGGTTCGAATCCCACTTGTGACACGATATATTTTAATAAATTAACTGCAAGAGATGTAATTTTTAAAACGTCCAAATTACAAAAGACCACGTCAGGATGGCCGAGCGGTCTAAGGTGCCAGACTCAAGGGACTTACTTTCCTTCGTTCAAAACGGGAATGTGTGTTTTCTGGTCCTCGTATGAGGGCGTGGGTTCGAATCCCACTACTGACACGATATATTTTAATAAATTAACTGCAAGAGATGTAATTTATAAAACGTCCAAATTACAATAGACCACGTCAGGATGGCCGAGCGGTATAAGGCGCCAGACTCAAGGGGCTTAGTTTCCTTCGTTCACAACGTGAATCTGTGTTTTCTGGTCCTCGTATAAGGGCGTGGGTTCGAATCCCACTTCTGACACGATATGTTTTATGAAATTAACTAGAAGAGATGTAATTTATAAATCGTCAAAATTACAAGAGACCACGTCAGGATGGCCGAGCGGTCTAAGGCGCCAGACTCAAGGGGCTTACTTTCCTTCATTCACAACGTGAATGTGTGTTTTCTGGTCCTCGTATGAGGGCGTGGGTTCGAATCCCACTTCTGACACGATATAATTTAATAAATTAACTGCAAGAGACGTAATTTATAAAACGTCCAAATTACAATAGACCACGTCAGGATTGCCGAGCGGTCTAAGGTGCCAGACTCAAGGGGCTTACTTTCCTTCGTTCAAAACGGGAATGTGTGTTTTCTGGTCCTCGTATGAGGACGTGGGTTCGAATCCCACTTCTGACACGATATATTTTATAAATTAACTGCAAGAGATGTAATTTATAAAACGTCCAAATTACAAGAGACCACGTCAGGATTGCCGAGCGGTCTAAGGCGCCAGACTCAAGGGGCTTACTTTCCTTCATTCACAACGTGAATGTGTGTTTTCTGGTCCTCGTATGAGGGCGTGGGTTCGAATCCCACTTCTGACACGATATAATTTAATAAATTAACTGCAAGAGACGTAATTTATAAAACGTCCAAATTACAATAGACCACGTCACGATGGCCGAGCGGTCTAAGGTGCCAGACTCAAGGGGCTTACTTTCCTTCGTTCAAAACGGGAATGTGTGTTTTCTGGTCCTCGTATGAGGACGTGGGTTCGAATCCCACTTCTGACACGATATATTTTATAAATTAACTGCAAGAGATGTAATTTATAAAACGTCCAAATTACAAGAGACCACGTCAGGATTGCCGAGCGGTCTAAGGCGCCAGACTCAAGGGGCTTACTTTCCTTCATTCACAACGTGAATGTGTGTTTTCTGGTCCTCGTATGAGGGCGTGGGTTCGAATCCCACTTCTGACACGATATAATTTAATAAATTAACTGCAAGAGACGTAATTTATAAAACGTCCAAATTACAATAGACCACGTCACGATGGCCGAGCGGTCCAAGGCGCCAGACTCAAGGGGCTTACTTTCCTTCGTTCACAACGTGAGTCTGTGTTTTGGTCCTCGTATGAGGGCGTGGGTTCGAAGCCCACTTCTGACACGATATAATTTAATAAATTAACTGCAAGAGATGTAATTTATAAAACGTCCAAATTACAATAGACCACGTCAGGATGGCCGAGCGGTCTAAGGCGCCAGACTCAAGGGGCTTAATTTCCTTCGTTCACAACGTGAATCTGTGTTTTCTGGTCCTCGTATGAGGGCGTGGGTTCGAATCCCACTTCTGACACGATATAATTTAATAAATTAACTGCAAGAGACGTAATTTATAAAACGTCCAAATTACAATAGACCACGTCAGGATTGCCGAGCGGTCTAAGGCGCCAGACTTAAGGGGCTTAGTTCTTTCGTTCACAACGTGAATCCGTGTTTTCTGGTCCTCGTATGAGGGCGTGGGTTCGAATCCCACTTCTGACACGATATATTTTAATAAATTAACTGCAAGAGATGTAATTTATAAAACGTCCAAATTACAAAAGACCACGTCAGGATGGCCGAGCGGTCTAAGGTGCCAGACTCAAGGGGCTTACTTTCCTTCGTTCAAAACGGGAATGTGTGTTTTCTGGTCCTCGTATGAGGGCGTGGGTTCGAATCCCACTTCTGACACGATATATTTTAATAAATTAACTGCAAGAGATGTAATTTATAAAACGTCCAAATTACAATAGACCACGTCAGGATGGCCGAGCGGTCTAAGGCGCCAGACTCAAGGGGCTTAGTTTCCTTCGTTCACAACGTGAATCTGTGTTTTCTGGTCCTCGTATAAGGGCGTGGGTTCGAATCCCACTTCTGACACGATATGTTTTATGAATTTAACTAGAAGAGATGTAATTTATAAATCGTCAAAATTTCAAGAGACCACGTCAGGATGGCCGAGCGGTCTAAGGCGCCAGACTCAAGGGGCTTACTTTCCTTCATTCACAACGTGAATGTGTGTTTTCTGGTCCTCGTATGAGGGCGTGGGTTCGAATCCCACTTCTGACACGATATATTTTAATAAATTAACTGCAAGAGATGTAATTTATAAAACGTCCAAATTACAATAGACCACGTCAGGATGGCCGAGCGGTCTAAGGCGCCAGTTTCAAGGGGCTTACTTTCCTTCGTTCACAACGTGAATCTGTGTTTTCTGGTCCTCGTATGAGCGCGTGGGTTCGAATCCCACTTCTGACACGATATAATTTAATAAATTAACTGCAAGAGACGTAATTTATAAAACGTCCAAATTACAATAGACCACGTCAGGATTGCCGAGCGGTCTAAGGTGCCAGACTCAATGGGCTTACTTTCCTTCGTTCAAAACGGGAATGTGTGTTTTCTGGTCCTCGTATGAGGGCGTGGGTTCGAATCCCACTTCTGACACATGTTTTATGAAATTAACTAGAAGAGATGTAATTTACAAATCGTCAAAATTACAAGAGACCACGTCAGGATGGCCTAGCGGTCTAAGGCGCCAGACTCAAGGGGCTTAGTTTCCTTCGTTCACAACGTGAATCTGTGTTTTCTGGTCCTCGTATAAGGGCGTGGGTTCGAATCCCACTTCTGACACGATATGTTTTATGAATTTAACTAGAAGAGATGTAATTTATAAATCGTCAAAATTTCAAGAGACCACGTCAGGATGGCCGAGCGGTATAAGGCGCCAGACTCAAGGGGCTTACTTTCCTTCATTCACAACGTGAATGTGTGTTTTCTGGTCCTCGTATGAGGGCGTGGGTTCGAATCCCACTTCTGACACGATATATTTTAATAAATTAACTGCAAGAGATGTAATTTATAAAACGTCCAAATTACAATAGACCACGTCAGGATGGCCGAGCGGTCTAAGGCGCCAGACTCAAGGGGCTTACTTTCCTTCATTCACAACGTGAATGTGTGTTTTCTGGTCCTCGTATGAGGGCGTGGGTTCGAATCCCACTTCTGACACGATATAATTTAATAAATTAACTGCAAGAGATGTAATTTATAAAACGTCCAAATTACAATAGACCACGTCAGGATGGCCGAGCGGTCTAAGGCGCCAGACTCAAGGGGCTTAATTTCCTTCGTTCACAACGTGAATCTGTGTTTTCTGGTCCTCGTATGAGGGCGTGGGTTCGAATCCCACTTCTGACACGATATGTTTTATGAAATTAACTGCAAGAGACGTAATTTATAAAACGTCCAAATTACAATAGACCACGTCAGGATTGCCGAGCGGTCTAAGGCGCCAGACTCAAGGGGCTTACTTTCCTTCATTCACAACGTGAATGTGTGTTTTCTGGTCCTCGTATGAGGGCGTGGGTTCGAATCCCACTTCTGACACGATATATTTTAATAAATTAACTGCAAGAGATGTAATTTATAAAACGTCCAAATTACAATAGACCACGTCAGGATGGCCGAGCGGTCTAAGGCGCCAGACTCAAGGGGCTTACTTTCCTTCATTCACAACGTGAATGTGTGTTTTCTGGTCCTCGTATGAGGGCGTGGGTTCGAATCCCACTTCTGACACGATATAATTTAATAAATTAACTGCAAGAGATGTAATTTATAAAACGTCCAAATTACAATAGACCACGTCAG
The DNA here is from genome assembly GCF_054372755.1 of Phalangium opilio. Taxonomy (NCBI): domain Eukaryota; kingdom Metazoa; phylum Arthropoda; class Arachnida; order Opiliones; family Phalangiidae; genus Phalangium; species Phalangium opilio. The sequence goes on along the minus strand of NW_028324201.1, from coordinate 1,915,703 downwards.
GATGGCCGAGCGGTCTAAGGCGCCAGACTCAAGGGGCTTAATTTCCTTCGTTCACAACGTGAATCTGTGTTTTCTGGTCCTCGTATGAGGGCGTGGGTTCGAATCCCACTTCTGACACGATATGTTTTATGAAATTAACTGCAAGAGACGTAATTTATAAAACGTCCAAATTACAATAGACCACGTCAGGATTGCCGAGCGGTCTAAGGCGCCAGACTCAAGGGGCTTACTTTCCTTCGTTCAAAACGGGAATGTGTGTTTTCTGGTCCTCGTATGAGGGCGTGGGTTCGAATCCCACTTCTGACACGATATATTTTAATAAATTAACTGCAAGAGATGTAATTTTTAAAACGTCCAAATTACAAAAGATCACGTCAGGATGGCCGAGCGGTCTAAGGTGCCAGACTCAAGGGGCTTACTTTCCTTCGTTCAAAACGGGAATGTGTGTTTTCTGGTCCTCGTATGAGGGCGTGGGTTCGAATCCCACTTCTGACACGATATGTTTTAATAAATTAACTGCAAGAGATGTAATTTATAAAACGTCCAAATTACAATAGACCACGTCACGATGGCCGAGCGGTCCAAGGCGCCAGACTCAAGGGGCTTACTTTCCTTCGTTCACAACGTGAGTCTGTGTTTTGGTCCTCGTATGAGGGCGTGGGTTCGAAGCCCACTTCTGACACGATATAATTTAATAAATTAACTGCAAGAGATGTAATTTATAAAACGTCCAAATTACAATAGACCACGTCAGGATGGCCGAGCGGTCTAAGGTGCCAGACTCAATGGGCTTACTTTCCTTCGTTCAAAACGGGAATGTGTGTTTTCTGGTCCTCGTATGAGGGCGTGGGTTCGAATCCCACTTCTGACACGATATGTTTTATGAAATTAACTAGAAGAGATGTAATTTACAAATCGTCAAAATTACAAGAGACCACGTCAGGATGGCCGAGCGGTCTAAGGCGCCAGACTCAAGGGGCTTAGTTTCCTTCGTTCACAACGTGAATCTGTGTTTTCTGGTCCTCGTATAAGGGCGTGGGTTCGAATCCCACTTCTGACACGATATGTTTTATGAATTTAACTAGAAGAGATATAATTTATAAATCGTCAAAATTTCAAGAGACCACGTCAGGATGGCCGAGCGGTCTAAGGCGCCAGACTCAAGGGGCTTAATTTCCTTCGCTCACAACGTGAATCTGTGTTTTCTGGTCCTCGTATGAGGGCGTGGGTTCGAATCCCACTTCTGACACGATATGTTTTATGAAATTAACTGCAAGAGACGTAATTTATAAAACGTCCAAATTACAATAGACCACGTCAGGATTGCCGAGCGGTCTAAGGCGCCAGACTCAAGGGGCTTACTTTCCTTCGTTCAAAACGGGAATGTGTGTTTTCTGGTCCTCGTATGAGGGCGTGGGTTCGAATCCCACTTCTGACACGATATATTTTAATAAATTAACTGCAAGAGATGTAATTTTTATAACGTCCAAATTACAAAAGACCACGTCAGGATGGCCGAGCGGTCTAAGGTGCCAGACTCAAGGGGCTTACTTTCCTTCGTTCAAAACGGGAATGTGTGTTTTCTGGTCCTCGTATGAGGGCGTGGGTTCGAATCCCACTTCTGACACGATATATTTTAATAAATTAACTGCAAGAGATGTAATTTATAAAACGTCCAAATTACAATAGACCACGTCAGGATGGCCGAGCGGTCTAAGGCGCCAGACTCAAGGGGCTTAGTTTCCTTCGTTCACAACGTGAATCTGTGTTTTCTGGTCCTCGTATAAGGGCGTGGGTTCGAATCCCACTTCTGACACGATATGTTTTATGAAATTAACTAGAAGAGATGTAATTTATAAATCGTCAAAATTACAAGAGACCACGTCAGGATGGCCGAGCGGTCTAAGGCGCCAGACTCAAGGGGCTTACTTTCCTTCATTCACAACGTGAATGTGTGTTTTCTGGTCCTCGTATGAGGGCGTGGGTTCGAATCCCACTTCTGACACGATATATTTTAATAAATTAACTGCAAGAGATGTAATTTATAAATCGTCCAAATTACAATAGACCACGTCAGGATGGCCGAGCGGTCTAAGGCGCCAGTTTCAAGGGGCTTACTTTCCTTCGTTCACAACGTGAATCTGTGTTTTCTGGTCCTCGTATGAGCGCGTGGGTTCGAATCCCACTTCTGACACGATATAATTTAATAAATTAACTGCAAGAGATGTAATTTTTATAACGTCCAAATTACAAAAGACCACGTCAGGATGGCCGAGCGGTCTAAGGTGCCAGACTCAAGGGGCTTACTTTCCTTCGTTCAAAACGGGAATGTGTGTTTTCTGGTCCTCGTATGAGGGCGTGGGTTCGAATCCCACTTCTGACACGATATATTTTAATAAATTAACTGCAAGAGATGTAATTTATAAAACGTCCAAATTACAATAGACCACGTCAGGATGGCCGAGCGGTCTAAGGCGCCAGACTCAAGGGGCTTAGTTTCCTTCGTTCACAACGTGAATCTGTGTTTTCTGGTCCTCGTATAAGGGCGTGGGTTCGAATCCCACTTCTGACACGATATGTTTTATGAAATTAACTAGAAGAGATGTAATTTATAAATCGTCAAAATTACAAGAGACCACGTCAGGATGGCCGAGCGGTCTAAGGCGCCAGACTCAAGGGGCTTACTTTCCTTCATTCACAACGTGAATGTGTGTTTTCTGGTCCTCGTATGAGGGCGTGGGTTCGAATCCCACTTCTGACACGATATATTTTAATAAATTAACTGCAAGAGATGTAATTTATAAATCGTCCAAATTACAATAGACCACGTCAGGATGGCCGAGCGGTCTAAGGCGCCAGTTTCAAGGGGCTTACTTTCCTTCGTTCACAACGTGAATCTGTGTTTTCTGGTCCTCGTATGAGCGCGTGGGTTCGAATCCCACTTCTGACACGATATAATTTAATAAATTAACTGCAAGAGACGTAATTTATAAAACGTCCAAATTACAATAGACCACGTCAGGATTGCCGAGCGGTCTAAGGCGCCAGACTCAAGGGGCTTAGTTTCCTTCGTTCACAACGTGAATCTGTGTTTTCTGGTCCTCGTATAAGGGCGTGGGTTCGAATCCCACTTCTGACACGATATGTTTTATGAAATTAACTAGAAGAGATGTAATTTATAAATCGTCAAAATTACAAGAGACCACGTCAGGATGGCCGAGCGGTCTAAGGCGCCAGACTCAAGGGGCTTACTTTCCTTCATTCACAACGTGAATGTGTGTTTTCTGGTCCTCGTATGAGGGCGTGGGTTCGAATCCCACTTCTGACACGATATATTTTAATAAATTAACTGCAAGAGATGTAATTTATAAATCGTCCAAATTACAATAGACCACGTCAGGATGGCCGAGCGGTCTAAGGCGCCAGTTTCAAGGGGCTTACTTTCCTTCGTTCACAACGTGAATCTGTGTTTTCTGGTCCTCGTATGAGCGCGTGGGTTCGAATCCCACTTCTGACACGATATAATTTAATAAATTAACTGCAAGAGACGTAATTTATAAAACGTCCAAATTACAATAGACCACGTCAGGATTGCCGAGCGGTCTAATGTGCCAGACTCAAGGGGCTTACTTTCCTTCGTTCAAAACGGGAATGTGTGTTTTCTGGTCCTCGTATGAGGACGTGGGTTCGAATCCCACTTCTGACACGGTATATTTTATAAATTAACTGCAAGAGATGTAATTTATAAAACGTCCAAATTACAAGAGACCACGTCAGGATTGCCGAGCGGTCTAAGGCGCCAGACTCAAGGGGCTTACTTTCCTTCATTCACAACGTGAATGTGTGTTTTCTGGTCCTCGTATGAGGGCGTGGGTTCGAATCCCACTTCTGACACGATAAATTTTAATAAATTAACTGCAAGAGATGTAATTTATAAAACGTCCAAATTACAATAGACCACGTCACGATGGCCGAGCGGTCCAAGGCGCCAGACTCAAGGGGCTTACTTTCCTTCGTTCACAACGTGAGTCTGTGTTTTGGTCCTCGTATGAGGGCGTGGGTTCGAAGCCCACTTCTGACACGATATAATTTAATAAATTAACTGCAAGAGATGTAATTTATAAAACGTCCAAATTACAATAGACCACGTCAGGATGGCCGAGCGGTCTAAGGTGCCAGACTCAATGGGCTTACTTTCCTTCGTTCAAAACGGGAATGTGTGTTTTCTGGTCCTCGTATGAGGGCGTGGGTTCGAATCCCACTTCTGACACGATATGTTTTATGAAATTAACTAGAAGAGATGTAATTTACAAATCGTCAAAATTACAAGAGACCACGTCAGGATTGCCGAGCGGTCTAATGTGCCAGACTCAAGGGGCTTACTTTCCTTCGTTCAAAACGGGAATGTGTGTTTTCTGGTCCTCGTATGAGGACGTGGGTTCGAATCCCACTTCTGACACGGTATATTTTATAAATTAACTGCAAGAGATGTAATTTATAAAACGTCCAAATTACAAGAGACCACGTCAGGATTGCCGAGCGGTCTAAGGCGCCAGACTCAAGGGGCTTACTTTCCTTCATTCACAACGTGAATGTGTGTTTTCTGGTCCTCGTATGAGGGCGTGGGTTCGAATCCCACTTCTGACACGATAAATTTTAATAAATTAACTGCAAGAGATGTAATTTATAAAACGTCCAAATTACAATAGACCACGTCACGATGGCCGAGCGGTCCAAGGCGCCAGACTCAAGGGGCTTACTTTCCTTCGTTCACAACGTGAGTCTGTGTTTTGGTCCTCGTATGAGGGCGTGGGTTCGAAGCCCACTTCTGACACGATATAATTTAATAAATTAACTGCAAGAGATGTAATTTATAAAACGTCCAAATTACAATAGACCACGTCAGGATGGCCGAGCGGTCTAAGGTGCCAGACTCAATGGGCTTACTTTCCTTCGTTCAAAACGGGAATGTGTGTTTTCTGGTCCTCGTATGAGGGCGTGGGTTCGAATCCCACTTCTGACACGATATGTTTTATGAAATTAACTAGAAGAGATGTAATTTACAAATCGTCAAAATTACAAGAGACCACGTCAGGATGGCCGAGCGGTCTAAGGCGCCAGACTCAAGGGGCTTAGTTTCCTTCGTTCACAACGTGAATCTGTGTTTTCTGGTACTCGTATAAGGGCGTGGGTTCGAATCCCACTTCTGACACGATATGTTTTATGAATTTAACTAGAAGAGATGTAATTTATAAATCGTCAAAATTTCAAGAGACCACGTCAGGATGGCCGAGCGGTCTAAGGCGCCAGACTCAAGGGGCTTACTTTCCTTCATTCACAACGTGAATGTGTGTTTTCTGGTCCTCGTATGAGGGCGTGGGTTCGAATCCCACTTCTGACACGATATATTTTAATAAATTAACTGCAAGAGATGTAATTTATAAAACGTCCAAATTACAATAGACCACGTCAGGATGGCCGAGCGGTCTAAGGCGCCAGACTCAAGGGGCTTACTTTCCTTCATTCACAACGTGAATTTGTGCTTTCTGGTCCTCGTATGAGGGCGTGGGTTCGAATCCCACTTCTGACACGATATAATTTAATAAATTAACTGCAAGAGATGTAATTTATAAAACGTCCAAATTACAATAGACCACGTCAGGATGGCCGAGCGGTCTAAGGCGCCAGACTCAAGGGGCTTAATTTCCTTCGTTCACAACGTGAATCTGTGTTTTCTGGTCCTCGTATGAGGGCGTGGGTTCGATCCCACTTCTGACACGATATGTTTTATGAAATTAACTGCAAGAGACGTAATTTATAAAACGTCCAAATTACATTAGACCACGTCAGGATTGCCGAGCGGTCTAAAGCTTTGTCCACATTGAACTCGCGCTCGCGTGTTCGCGCCTTCGTCTATTAGCATCTTCGCAACAGATCACGAAAAACATTTGCACTTCTGTTCTGATACACTCAAAAATTTTGCTTTTCCCATTCTGAGAGCCAATAAAGTTTGAGCAATCATTGCGCCATCTGCCCCTCTCCATCGACGTTGTAAAAAGAGTAAAACTAAACTAATCGCCCCAGCCTTCCTCTCGTCTGTGATTGGCGCTGCTCTCGCGAAGACGCGAAATTCTTGGCCTAGTCGCAAGAAATTTGTATCTTCGCGAGTTGAGGACGCAAAGTAGTGAAAAACCCAATGTGGACAGTAGCGCGATCTTGCAAACAAGCAAAGCGAAGATGCGAACTCGCAAAATGTGTCAGTCTGGACAGGCCTTTAGGCGCCAGACTCAAGGGGCTTACTTTCCTTCGTTCAAAACGGGAATGTGTGTTTTCTGGTCCTCGTATGAGGGCGTGGGTTCGAATCCCACTTCTGACACGATATATTTTAATAAATTAACTGCAAGAGATGTAATTTTTAAAACGTCCAAATTACAAAAGACCACGTCAGGATGGCCGAGCGGTCTAAGGTGCCAGACTCAAGGGGCTTACTTTCCTTCGTTCAAAACGGGAATGTGTGTTTTCTGGTCCTCGTATGAGGGCGTGGGTTCGAATCCCACTTCTGACACGATATATTTTAATAAATTAACTGCAAGAGATGTAATTTATAAAACGTCCAAATTACAATAGACCACGTCAGGATGGCCGAGCGGTCTAAGGCGCCAGACTCAAGGGGCTTAGTTTCCTTCGTTCACAACGTGAATCTGTGTTTTCTGGTCCTCGTATAAGGGCGTGGGTTCGAATCCCACTTCTGACACGATATGTTTTATGAAATTAACTAGAAGAGATGTAATTTATAAATCGTCAAAATTACAAGAGACCACGTCAGGATGGCCGAGCGGTCTAAGGCGCCAGACTCAAGGGGCTTACTTTCCTTCATTCACAACGTGAATGTGTGTTTTCTGGTCCTCGTATGAGGGCGTGGGTTCGAATCCCACTTCTGACACGATATATTTTAATAAATTAACTGCAAGAGATGTAATTTATAAATCGTCCAAATTACAATAGACCACGTCAGGATGGCCGAGCGGTCTAAGGCGCCAGTTTCAAGGGGCTTACTTTCCTTCGTTCACAACGTGAATCTGTGTTTTCTGGTCCTCGTATGAGCGCGTGGGTTCGAATCCCACTTCTGACACGATATAATTTAATAAATTAACTGCAAGAGACGTAATTTATAAAACGTCCAAATTACAATAGACCACGTCAGGATTGCCGAGCGGTCTAAGGTGCCAGACTCAAGGGGCTTGATTTCCTTCGTTCAAAACGGGAATGTGTGTTTTCTGGTCCTCGTATGAGGACGTGGGTTCGAATCCCACTTCTGACACGATATATTTTATAAATTAACTGCAAGAGATGTAATTTATAAAACGTCCAAATTACAAGAGACCACGTCAGGATTGCCGAGCGGTCTAAGGCGCCAGACTCAAGGGGCTTACTTTCCTTCATTCACAACGTGAATATGTGTTTTCTGGTCCTCGTATGAGGGCGTGGGTTCGAATCCCACTTCTGACACGATATATTTTAATAAATTAACTGCAAGAGATGTAATTTATAAAACGTCCAAATTACAATAGATCACGTCACGATGGCCGAGCGGTCCAAGGCGCCAGACTCAAGGGGCTTACTTTCCTTCGTTCACAACGTGAATCTGTGTTTTCTGGTCCTCGTATAAGGGCGTGGGTTCGAATCCCACTTCTGACACGATATGTTTTATGAATTTAACTAGAAGAGATGTAATTTATAAATCGTCAAAATTTCAAGAGACCACGTCAGGATGGCCGAGCGGTCTAAGGCGCCAGACTCAAGGGGCTTACTTTCCTTCATTCACAACGTGAATGTGTGTTTTCTGGTCCTCGTATGAGGGCGTGGGTTCGAATCCCACTTCTGACACGATATATTTTAATAAATTAACTGCAAGAGATGTAATTTATAAAACGTCCAAATTACAATAGACCACGTCAGGATGGCCGAGCGGTCTAAGGCGCCAGACTCAAGGGGCTTACTTTCCTTCATTCACAACGTGAATGTGTGTTTTCTGGTCCTCGTATGAGGGCGTGGGTTCGAATCCCACTTCTGACACGATATAATTTAATAAATTAACTGCAAGAGATGTAATTTATAAAACGTCCAAATTACAATAGACCACGTCAGGATGGCCGAGCGGTCTAAGGCGCCAGACTCAAGGGGCTTAATTTCCTTCGTTCACAACGTGAATCTGTGTTTTCTGGTCCTCGTATGAGGGCGTGGGTTCGAATCCCACTTCTGACACGATATGTTTTATGAAATTAACTGCAAGAGACGTAATTTATAAAACGTCCAAATTACAATAGACCACGTCAGGATTGCCGAGCGGTCTAAGGCGCCAGACTCAAGGGGCTTACTTTCCTTCATTCACAACGTGAATGTGTGTTTTCTGGTCCTCGTATGAGGGCGTGGGTTCGAATCCCACTTCTGACACGATATATTTTAATAAATTAACTGCAAGAGATGTAATTTATAAAACGTCCAAATTACAATAGACCACGTCAGGATGGCCGAGCGGTCTAAGGCGCCAGACTCAAGGGGCTTACTTTCCTTCATTCACAACGTGAATGTGTGTTTTCTGGTCCTCGTATGAGGGCGTGGGTTCGAATCCCACTTCTGACACGATATAATTTAATAAATTAACTGCAAGAGATGTAATTTATAAAACGTCCAAATTACAATAGACCACGTCAGGATGGCCGAGCGGTCTAAGGCGCCAGACTCAAGGGGCTTAATTTCCTTCGTTCACAACGTGAATCTGTGTTTTCTGGTCCTCGTATGAGGGCGTGGGTTCGAATCCCACTTCTGACACGATATGTTTTATGAAATTAACTGCAAGAGACGTAATTTATAAAACGTCCAAATTACAATAGACCACGTCAGGATTGCCGAGCGGTCTAAGGCGCCAGACTCAAGGGGCTTACTTTCCTTCGTTCAAAACGGGAATGTGTGTTTTCTGGTCCTCGTATGAGGGCGTGGGTTCGAATCCCACTTCTGACACGATATATTTTAATAAATTAACTGCAAGAGATGTAATTTTTAAAACGTCCAAATTACAAAAGATCACGTCAGGATGGCCGAGCGGTCTAAGGTGCCAGACTCAAGGGGCTTACTTTCCTTCGTTCAAAACGGGAATGTGTGTTTTCTGGTCCTCGTATGAGGGCGTGGGTTCGAATCCCACTTCTGACACGATATGTTTTAATAAATTAACTGCAAGAGATGTAATTTATAAAACGTCCAAATTACAATAGACCACGTCACGATGGCCGAGCGGTCCAAGGCGCCAGACTCAAGGGGCTTACTTTCCTTCGTTCACAACGTGAGTCTGTGTTTTGGTCCTCGTATGAGGGCGTGGGTTCGAAGCCCACTTCTGACACGATATAATTTAATAAATTAACTGCAAGAGATGTAATTTATAAAACGTCCAAATTACAATAGACCACGTCAGGATGGCCGAGCGGTCTAAGGTGCCAGACTCAATGGGCTTACTTTCCTTCGTTCAAAACGGGAATGTGTGTTTTCTGGTCCTCGTATGAGGGCGTGGGTTCGAATCCCACTTCTGACACGATATGTTTTATGAAATTAACTAGAAGAGATGTAATTTACAAATCGTCAAAATTACAAGAGACCACGTCAGGATGGCCGAGCGGTCTAAGGCGCCAGACTCAAGGGGCTTAGTTTCCTTCGTTCACAACGTGAATCTGTGTTTTCTGGTCCTCGTATAAGGGCGTGGGTTCGAATCCCACTTCTGACACGATATGTTTTATGAATTTAACTAGAAGAGATGTAATTTATAAATCGTCAAAATTTCAAGAGACCACGTCAGGATGGCCGAGCGGTCTAAGGCGCCAGACTCAAGGGGCTTAATTTTCTTCGCTCACAACGTGAATCTGTGTTTTCTGGTCCTCGTATGAGGGCGTGGGTTCGAATCCCACTTCTGACACGATATGTTTTATGAAATTAACTGCAAGAGACGTAATTTATAAAACGTCCAAATTACAATAGACCACGTCAGGATTGCCGAGCGGTCTAAGGCGCCAGACTCAAGGGGCTTACTTTCCTTCGTTCAAAACGGGAATGTGTGTTTTCTGGTCCTCGTATGAGGGCGTGGGTTCGAATCCCACTTCTGACACGATATATTTTAATAAATTAACTGCAAGAGATGTAATTTTTATAACGTCCAAATTACAAAAGACCACGTCAGGATGGCCGAGCGGTCTAAGGTGCCAGACTCAAGGGGCTTACTTTCCTTCGTTCAAAACGGGAATGTGTGTTTTCTGGTCCTCGTATGAGGGCGTGGGTTCGAATCCCACTTCTGACACGATATATTTTAATAAATTAACTGCAAGAGATGTAATTTATAAAACGTCCAAATTACAATAGACCACGTCAGGATGGCCGAGCGGTCTAAGGCGCCAGACTCAAGGGGCTTAGTTTCCTTCGTTCACAACGGGAATCTGTGTTTTCTGGTCCTCGTATAAGGGCGTGGGTTCGAATCCCACTTCTGACACGATATGTTTTATGAAATTAACTAGAAGAGATGTAATTTATAAATCGTCAAAATTACAAGAGACCACGTCAGGATGGCCGAGCGGTCTAAGGCGCCAGACTCAAGGGGCTTACTTTCCTTCATTCACAACGTGAATGTGTGTTTTCTGGTCCTCGTATGAGGGCGTGGGTTCGAATCCCACTTCTGACACGATATATTTTAATAAATTAACTGCAAGAGATGTAATTTATAAATCGTCCAAATTACAATAGACCACGTCAGGATGGCCGAGCGGTCTAAGGCGCCAGTTTCAAGGGGCTTACTTTCCTTCGTTCACAACGTGAATCTGTGTTTTCTGGTCCTCGTATGAGCGCGTGGGTTCGAATCCCACTTCTGACACGATATAATTTAATAAATTAACTGCAAGAGACGTAATTTATAAAACGTCCAAATTACAATAGACCACGTCAGGATTGCCGAGCGGTCTAATGTGCCAGACTCAAGGGGCTTACTTTCCTTCGTTCAAAACGGGAATGTGTGTTTTCTGGTCCTCGTATGAGGACGTGGGTTCGAATCCCACTTCTGACACGGTATATTTTATAAATTAACTGCAAGAGATGTAATTTATAAAACGTCCAAATTACAAGAGACCACGTCAGGATTGCCGAGCGGTCTAAGGCGCCAGACTCAAGGGGCTTACTTTCCTTCATTCACAACGTGAATGTGTGTTTTCTGGTCCTCGTATGAGGGCGTGGGTTCGAATCCCACTTCTGACACGATAAATTTTAATAAATTAACTGCAAGAGATGTAATTTATAAAACGTCCAAATTACAATAGACCACGTCACGATGGCCGAGCGGTCCAAGGCGCCAGACTCAAGGGGCTTACTTTCCTTCGTTCACAACGTGAGTCTGTGTTTTGGTCCTCGTATGAGGGCGTGGGTTCGAAGCCCACTTCTGACACGATATAATTTAATAAATTAACTGCAAGAGATGTAATTTATAAAACGTCCAAATTACAATAGACCACGTCAGGATGGCCGAGCGGTCTAAGGTGCCAGACTCAATGGGCTTACTTTCCTTCGTTCAAAACGGGAATGTGTGTTTTCTGGTCCTCGTATGAGGGCGTGGGTTCGAATCCCACTTCTGACACGATATGTTTTATGAAATTAACTAGAAGAGATGTAATTTACAAATCGTCAAAATTACAAGAGACCACGTCAGGATTGCCGAGCGGTCTAATGTGCCAGACTCAAGGGGCTTACTTTCCTTCGTTCAAAACGGGAATGTGTGTTTTCTGGTCCTCGTATGAGGACGTGGGTTCGAATCCCACTTCTGACACGGTATATTTTATAAATTAACTGCAAGAGATGTAATTTATAAAACGTCCAAATTACAAGAGACCACGTCAGGATTGCCGAGCGGTCTAAGGCGCCAGACTCAAGGGGCTTACTTTCCTTCATTCACAACGTGAATGTGTGTTTTCTGGTCCTCGTATGAGGGCGTGGGTTCGAATCCCACTTCTGACACGATAAATTTTAATAAATTAACTGCAAGAGATGTAATTTATAAAACGTCCAAATTACAATAGACCACGTCACGATGGCCGAGCGGTCCAAGGCGCCAGACTCAAGGGGCTTACTTTCCTTCGTTCACAACGTGAGTCTGTGTTTTGGTCCTCGTATGAGGGCGTGGGTTCGAAGCCCACTTCTGACACGATATAATTTAATAAATTAACTGCAAGAGATGTAATTTATAAAACGTCCAAATTACAATAGACCACGTCAGGATGGCCGAGCGGTCTAAGGTGCCAGACTCAATGGGCTTACTTTCCTTCGTTCAAAACGGGAATGTGTGTTTTCTGGTCCTCGTATGAGGGCGTGGGTTCGAATCCCACTTCTGACACGATATGTTTTATGAAATTAACTAGAAGAGATGTAATTTACAAATCGTCAAAATTACAAGAGACCACGTCAGGATGGCCGAGCGGTCTAAGGTGCCAGACTCAATGGGCTTACTTTCCTTCGTTCAAAACGGGAATGTGTGTTTTCTGGTCCTCGTATGAGGGCGTGGGTTCGAATCCCACTTCTGACACGATATGTTTTATGAAATTAACTAGAAGAGATGTAATTTACAAATCGTCAAAATTACAAGAGACCACGTCAGGATGGCCGAGCGGTCTAAGGCGCCAGACTCAAGGGGCTTACTTTCCTTCATTCACAACGTGAATGTGTGTTTTCTGGTCCTCGTATGAGGGCGTGGGTTCGAATCCCACTTCTGACACGATATATTTTAATAAATTAACTGCAAGAGATGTAATTTATAAAACGTCCAAATTACAATAGACCACGTCAGGATGGCCGAGCGGTCTAAGGCGCCAGACTCAAGGGGCTTACTTTCCTTCATTCACAACGTGAATGTGTGTTTTCTGGTCCTCGTATGAGGGCGTGGGTTCGAATCCCACTTCTGACACGATATGTTTTATGAAATTAACTGCAAGAGACGTAATTTATAAAACGTCCAAATTACATTAGACCACGTCAGGATTGCCGAGCGGTCTAAAGCTTTGTCCACATTGAACTCGCGCTCGCGTGTTCGCGCCTTCGTCTATTAGCATCTTCGCAACAGATCACGAAAAACATTTGCACTTCTGTTCTGATACACTCAAAAATTTTGCTTTTCCCATTCTGAGAGCCAATAAAGTTTGAGCAATCATTGCGCCATCTGCCCCTCTCCATCGACGTTGTAAAAAGAGTAAAACTAAACTAATCGCCCCAGCCTTCCTCTCGTCTGTGATTGGCGCTGCTCTCGCGAAGACGCGAAATTCTTGGCCTAGTCGCAAGAAATTTGTATCTTCGCGAGTTGAGGACGCAAAGTAGTGAAAAACCCAATGTGGACAGTAGCGCGATCTTGCAAACAAGCAAAGCGAAGATGCGAACTCGCAAAATGTGTCAGTCTGGACAGGCCTTTAGGCGCCAGACTCAAGGGGCTTACTTTCCTTCGTTCAAAACGGGAATGTGTGTTTTCTGGTCCTCGTATGAGGGCGTGGGTTCGAATCCCACTTCTGACACGATATATTTTAATAAATTAACTGCAAGAGATGTAATTTTTAAAACGTCCAAATTACAAAAGACCACGTCAGGATGGCCGAGCGGTCTAAGGTGCCAGACTCAAGGGGCTTACTTTCCTTCGTTCAAAACGGGAATGTGTGTTTTCTGGTCCTCGTATGAGGGCGTGGGTTCGAATCCCACTTCTGACACGATATATTTTAATAAATTAACTGCAAGAGATGTAATTTATAAAACGTCCAAATTACAATAGACCACGTCAGGATGGCCGAGCGGTCTAAGGCGCCAGACTCAAGGGGCTTAGTTTCCTTCGTTCACAACGTGAATCTGTGTTTTCTGCTCCTCGTATAAGGGCGTGGGTTCGAATCCCACTTCTGACACGATATGTTTTATGAAATTAACTAGAAGAGATGTAATTTATAAATCGTCAAAATTACAAGAGACCACGTCAGGATGGCCGAGCGGTCTAAGGCGCCAGACTCAAGGGGCTTACTTTCCTTCATTCACAACGTGAATGTGTGTTTTCTGGTCCTCGTATGAGGGCGTGGGTTCGAATCCCACTTCTGACACGATATATTTTAATAAATTAACTGCAAGAGATGTAATTTATAAATCGTCCAAATTACAATAGACCACGTCAGGATGGCCGAGCGGTCTAAGGCGCCAGTTTCAAGGGGCTTACTTTCCTTCGTTCACAACGTGAATCTGTGTTTTCTGGTCCTCGTATGAGCGCGTGGGTTCGAATCCCACTTCTGACACGATATAATTTAATAAATTAACTGCAAGAGACGTAATTTATAAAACGTCCAAATTACAATAGACCACGTCAGGATTGCCGAGCGGTCTAAGGTGCCAGACTCAAGGGGCTTGATTTCCTTCGTTCAAAACGGGAATGTGTGTTTTCTGGTCCTCGTATGAGGACGTGGGTTCGAATCCCACTTCTGACACGATATATTTTATAAATTAACTGCAAGAGATGTAATTTATAAAACGTCCAAATTACAAGAGACCACGTCAGGATTGCCGAGCGGTCTAAGGCGCCAGACTCAAGGGGCTTACTTTCCTTCATTCACAACGTGAATATGTGTTTTCTGGTCCTCGTATGAGGGCGTGGGTTCGAATCCCACTTCTGACACGATATATTTTAATAAATTAACTGCAAGAGATGTAATTTATAAAACGTCCAAATTACAATAGACCACGTCACGATGGCCGAGCGGTCCAAGGCGCCAGACTCAAGGGGCTTACTTTCCTTCGTTCACAACGTGAGTCTGTGTTTTGGTCCTCGTATGAGGGCGTGGGTTCGAAGCCCACTTCTGACACGATATAATTTAATAAATTAACTGCAAGAGATGTAATTTATAAAACGTCCAAATTACAATAGACCACGTCAGGATGGCCGAGCGGTCTAAGGTGCCAGACTCAATGGGCTTACTTTCCTTCGTTCAAAACGGGAATGTGTGTTTTCTGGTCCTCGTATGAGGGCGTGGGTTCGAATCCCACTTCTGACACGATATGTTTTATGAAATTAACTAGAAGAGATGTAATTTACAAATCGTCAAAATTACAAGAGACCACGTCAGGATGGCCGAGCGGTCTAAGGCGCCAGACTCAAGGGGCTTAGTTTCCTTCGTTCACAACGTGAATCTGTGTTTTCTGGTCCTCGTATAAGGGCGTGGGTTCGAATCCCACTTCTGACACGATATGTTTTATGAATTTAACTAGAAGAGATGTAATTTATAAATCGTCAAAATTACAAGAGACCACGTCAGGATGGCCGAGCGGTCTAAGGCGCCAGACTCAAGGGGCTTACATTCCTTCATTCACAACGTGAATGTGTGTTTTCTGGTCCTCGTATGAGGGCGTGGGTTCGAATCCCACTTCTGACACGATGTATTTTAATAAATTAACTGCAAGAGATGTAATTTATAAATCGTCCAAATTACAATAGACCACGTCAGGATGGCCGAGCGGTCTAAGGTGCCAGACTCAATGGGCTTACTTTCCTTCGTTCAAAACGGGAATGTGTGTTTTCTGGTCCTCGTATGAGGGCGTGGGTTCGAATCCCACTTCTGACACGATATGTTTTATGAAATTAACTAGAAGAGATGTAATTTACAAATCGTCCAAATTACAATAGACCACGTCAGGATGGCCGAGCGGTCTAAGGTGCCAGACTCAATGGGCTTACTTTCCTTCGTTCAAAACGGGAATGTGTGTTTTCTGGTCCTCGTATGAGGGCGTGGGTTCGAATCCCACTTCTGACACGATATGTTTTATGAAATTAACTAGAAGAGATGTAATTTACAAATCGTCAAAATTACAAGAGACCACGTCAGGATGGCCGAGCGGTCTAAGGCGCCAGACTCAAGGGGCTTACTTTCCTTCATTCACAACGTGAATGTGTGTTTTCTGGTCCTCGTATGAGGGCGTGGGTTCGAATCCCACTTCTGACACGATATATTTTAATAAATTAACTGCAAGAGATGTAATTTATAAAACGTCCAAATTACAATAGACCACGTCAGGATGGCCGAGCGGTCTAAGGCGCCAGACTCAAGGGGCTTACTTTCCTTCATTCACAACGTGAATGTGTGTTTTCTGGTCCTCGTATGAGGGCGTGGGTTCGAATCCCACTTCTGACACGATATAATTTAATAAATTAACTGCAAGAGATGTAATTCATAAAACGTCCAAATTACAATAGACCACGTCAGGATGGCCGAGCGGTCTAAGGCGCCAGACTCAAGGGGCTTAATTTCCTTCGTTCACAACGTGAATCTGTGTTTTCTGGTCCTCGTATGAGGGCGTGGGTTCGATCCCACTTCTGACACGATATGTTTTATGAAATTAACTGCAAGAGACGTAATTTATAAAACGTCCAAATTACATTAGACCACGTCAGGATTGCCGAGCGGTCTAAGGCGCCAGACTCAAGGGGCTTACTTTCCTTCGTTCAAAACGGGAATGTGTGTTTTCTGGTCCTCGTATGAGGGCGTGGGTTCGAATCCCACTTCTGACACGATATGTTTTATGAAATTAACTAGAAGAGATGTAATTTACAAATCGTCCAAATTACAATAGACCACGTCAGGATGGCCGAGCGGTCTAAGGTGCCAGACTCAATGGGCTTACTTTCCTTCGTTCAAAACGGGAATGTGTGTTTTCTGGTCCTCGTATGAGGGCGTGGGTTCGAATCCCACTTCTGACACGATATGTTTTATGAAATTAACTAGAAGAGATGTAATTTACAAATCGTCAAAATTACAAGAGACCACGTCAGGATGGCCGAGCGGTCTAAGGCGCCAGACTCAAGGGGCTTACTTTCCTTCATTCACAACGTGAATGTGTGTTTTCTGGTCCTCGTATGAGGGCGTGGGTTCGAATCCCACTTCTGACACGATATATTTTAATAAATTAACTGCAAGAGATGTAATTTATAAAACGTCCAAATTACAATAGACCACGTCAGGATGGCCGAGCGGTCTAAGGCGCCAGACTCAAGGGGCTTACTTTCCTTCATTCACAACGTGAATGTGTGTTTTCTGGTCCTCGTATGAGGGCGTGGGTTCGAATCCCACTTCTGACACGATATAATTTAATAAATTAACTGCAAGAGATGTAATTTATAAAACGTCCAAATTACAATAGACCACGTCAGGATGGCCGAGCGGTCTAAGGCGCCAGACTCAAGGGGCTTAATTTCCTTCGTTCACAACGTGAATCTGTGTTTTCTGGTTCTCGTATGAGGGCGTGGGTTCGATCCCACTTCTGACACGATATGTTTTATGAAATTAACTGCAAGAGACGTAATTTATAAAACGTCCAAATTACATTAGACCACGTCAGGATTGCCGAGCGGTCTAAGGCGCCAGACTCAAGGGGCTTACTTTCCTTCGTTCAAAACGGGAATGTGTGTTTTCTGGTCCTCGTATGAGGGCGTGGGTTCGAATCCCACTTCTGACACGATATATTTTAATAAATTAACTGCAAGAGATGTAATTTTTAAAACGTCCAAATTAAAAAAGACCACGTCAGGATGGCCGAGCGGTCTAAGGTGCCAGACTCAAGGGGCTTACTTTCCTTCGTTCAAAACGGGAATGTGTGTTTTCTGGTCCTCGTATGAGGGCGTGGGTTCGAATCCCACTTCTGACACGATATATTTTAATAAATTAACTGCAAGAGATGTAATTTATAAAACGTCCAAATTACAATAGACCACGTCAGGATGGCCGAGCGGTCTAAGGCGCCAGACTCAAGGGGCTTAGTTTCCTTCGTTCACAACGTGAATCTGTGTTTTCTGGTCCTCGTATAAGGGCGTGGGTTCGAATCCCACTTCTGACACGATATGTTTTATGAAATTAACTAGAAGAGATGTAATTTATAAATCGTCAAAATTACAAGAGACCACGTCAGGATGGCCGAGCGGTCTAAGGCGCCAGACTCAAGGGGCTTACTTTCCTTCATTCACAACGTGAATGTGTGTTTTCTGGTCCTCGTATGAGGGCGTGGGTTCGAATCCCACTTCTGACACGATATATTTTAATAAATTAACTGCAAGAGATGTAATTTATAAATCGTCCAAATTACAATAGACCACGTCAGGATGGCCGAGCGGTCTAAGGCGCCAGTTTCAAGGGGCTTACTTTCCTTCGTTCACAACGTGAATCTGTGTTTTCTGGTCCTCGTATGAGCGCGTGGGTTCGAATCCCACTTCTGACACGATATAATTTAATAAATTAACTGCAAGAGACGTAATTTATGAAACGTCCAAATTACAATAGACCACGTCAGGATTGCCGAGCGGTCTAAGGTGCCAGACTCAAGGGGCTTGATTTCCTTCGTTCAAAACGGGAATGTGTGTTTTCTGGTCCTCGTATGAGGACGTGGGTTCGAATCCCACTTCTGACACGATATATTTTATAAATTAACTGCAAGAGATGTAATTTATAAAACGTCCAAATTACAAGAGACCACGTCAGGATTGCCGAGCGGTCTAAGGCGCCAGACTCAAGGGGCTTACTTTCCTTCATTCACAACGTGAATGTGTGTTTTCTGGTCCTCGTATGAGGGCGTGGGTTCGAATCCCACTTCTGACACGATATATTTTAATAAATTAACTGCAAGAGATGTAATTTATAAAACGTCCAAATTACAATAGACCACGTCACGATGGCCGAGCGGTCCAAGGCGCCAGACTCAAGGGGCTTACTTTCCTTCGTTCACAACGTGAGTCTGTGTTTTGGTCCTCGTATGAGGGCGTGGGTTCGAAGCCCACTTCTGACACGATATAATTTAATAAATTAACTGCAAGAGATGTAATTTATAAAACGTCCAAATTACAATAGACCACGTCAGGATGGCCGAGCGGTCTAAGGCGCCAGACTTAAGGAGCTTAGTTCTTTCGTTCACAACGTGAATCAGTGTATTCTGGTCCTCGTTTGAGGGCAAGGGTTCAAATCTCACTTCTGACACGATATGTTTTATGAAATTAACTAGAAGAGATGTAATTTATAAATCGTCCAAATTGCAAAAGACAACGTAAGGATGGCCGAGCGGTCTAAGGTGCCAGACTCAAGGGGCTTACTTTCCTTCGTTCAAAACGGGAATGTGGGTTTTCTGGTCCTCGTATGAGGGCGTGGGTTCGAATCCCACTTTTGACACGATATATTTTAATAAATTAACTGCAAGAGATGTAATTTATAAAACGTCCAAATTACAATAGACCACGTCAGGATGGCCGAGCGGTCTAAGGCGCCAGACTCAAGGGGCTTAGTTTCCTTCGTTCACAACGTGAATCTGTGTTTTCTGGTCCTCGTATAAGGGCAAGGGTTCGAATCCCACTTCTGACACGATATATTTAAATAAATTAACTGCAAGAGATGTAATTTACAAATCGTCAAAATTACAAGAGACCACGTCAGGATGGCCGAGCGGTCTAAGGCGCCAGACTCAAGGGGCTTACTTTCCTTCGTTCACAACGTGAATCTGTGTTTTCTGGTCCTCGTATGAGGGCGTGGGTTCGAATCCCACTTCTGACACGATATAATTTAATAAATTAACTGCAAGAGACGTAATTTATAAAACGTCCAAATTACAATAGACCACGTCAGGATTGCCGAGCGGTCTAAGGTGCCAGACTCAAGGGGCTTACTTTCCTTCATTCACAACGTGAATGTGTGTTCTCTGGTCTTCGTATGAGGGCGTGGGTTCGAATCCCACTTCTGACACGATATATTTTAATAAATTAACTGCAAGAGATGTAATTTATAAAACGTCCAAATTACAATAGACCACGTCAGGATGGCCGAGCGGTCTAAGGCGCCAGACTCAAGGGGCTTACTTTCCTTCGTTCACAACGTGAATCTGTGTTTTGGTCCTCGTATGAGGGCGTGGGTTCGAAGCCCACTTCTGACACGATATGTTTTATGAAATTAACTGGAAGAGATGTAATTTATAAAACGTCCAAATTACAAAAGACCACGTCAGGATGGCCGAGCGGTCTAAGGTGCCAGACTCAAGGGGCTTACTTTCCTTCGTTCAAAACGGGAATGTGTGTTTTCTGGTCCTCGTATGAGGGCGTGGGTTCGAATCCCACTTCTGACACGATATGTTTTATGAAATTAACTAGAAGAGATGTAATTTACAAATCGTCAAAATTACAAGAGACCACGTCAGGATGGCCGAGCGGTCTAAGGTGCCAGACTCAAGGGGCTTACTTTCCTTCGTTCAAAACGGGAATGTGTGTTTTCTGGTCCTCGTATGAGGGCGTGGGTTCGAATCCCACTTCTGACACGATATATTTTAATAAATTAACTGCAAGAGATGTAATTTATAAAACGTCCAAATTACAATAGACCACGTCAGGATGGCCGAGCGGTCTAAGGCGCCAGACTTAAGGGGCTTAGTTCTTTCGTTCACAACGTGAATCCGTGTATTCTGGTCCTCGTTTGAGGGCATGGGTTCAAATCTCACTTCTGACACGATATGTTTTATGAAGTTAACTAGAAGAGATGTAATTTCAAATCGTCAAAATTACAAGAGACCACGTCAGGATGGCCGAGCGGTCTAAGGTGCCAGACTCAAGGGGCTTACTTTCCTTCGTTCAAAACGGGAATGTGTGTTTTCTGGTCCTCGTATGAGGGCGTGGGTTCGAATCCCACTTCTGACACGATATATTTTAATAAATTAACTGCAAGAGATGTAATTTATAAAACGTCCAAATTACAATAGACCACGTCAGGATGGCCGAGCGGTCTAAGGCGCCAGACTCAAGGGGCTTAGTTTCCTTCGTTCACAACGTGAATCTGTGTTTTCTGGTCCTCGTATAAGGGCGTGGGTTCGAATCCCACTTCTGACACGATATGTTTTATGAAATTAACTAGAAGAGATGTAATTTATAAATCGTCAAAATTACAAGAGACCACGTCAGGATGGCCGAGCGGTCTAAGGCGCCAGACTCAAGGGGCTTACTTTCCTTCATTCACAACGTGAGTGTGTGTTTTCTGGTCCTCGTATGAGGGCGTGGGTTCGAATCCCACTTCTGACACGATATATTTTAATAAATTAACTGCAAGAGATGTAATTTATAAATCGTCCAAATTACAATAGACCACGTCAGGATGGCCGAGCGGTCTAAGGCGCCAGTTTCAAGGGGCTTACTTTCCTTCGTTCACAACGTGAATCTGTGTTTTCTGGTCCTCGTATGAGCGCGTGGGTTCGAATACCACTTCTGACACGATATAATTTAATAAATTAACTGGAAGAGATGTAATTAATAAAACGTCCAAATTACAATAGACCACGTCACGATGGCCGAGCGGTCCAAGGCGCCAGACTCAAGGGGCTTACTTTCCTTCGTTCACAACGTGAGTCTGTGTTTTGGTCCTCGTATGAGGGCGTGGGTTCGAAGCCCACTTCTGACACGATATAATTTAATAAATTAACTGCAAGAGATGTAATTTATAAAACGTCCAAATTACAATAGACCACGTCAGGATTGCCGAGCGGTCTAAGGCGCCAGACTCAAGGGGCTTACTTTCCTTCATTCACAACGTGAATGTGTGTTTTCTGGTCCTCGTATGAGGGCGTGGGTTCGAATCCCACTTCTGACACGATATATTTTAATAAATTAACTGCAAGAGATGTAATTTATAAAACGTCCAAATTACAATAGACCACGTCAGGATGGCCGAGCGGTCTAAGGCGCCAGACTTAAGGGGCTTAGTTCTTTCGTTCACAACGTGAATCCGTGTATTCTGGTCCTCGTTTGAGGGCATGGGTTCAAATCTCACTTCTGACACGATATGTTTTATGAAGTTAACTAGAAGAGATGTAATTTCAAATCGTCAAAATTACAAGAGACCACGTCAGGATGGCCGAGCGGTCTAAGGTGCCAGACTCAAGGGGCTTACTTTCCTTCGTTCAAAACGGGAATGTGTGTTTTCTGGTCCTCGTATGAGGGCGTGGGTTCGAATCCCACTTCTGACACGATATATTTTAATAAATTAACTGCAAGAGATGTAATTTATAAAACGTCCAAATTACAATAGACCACGTCAGGATGGCCGAGCGGTCTAAGGCGCCAGACTTAAGGGGCTTAGTTCTTTCGTTCACAACGTGAATCCGTGTATTCTGGTCCTCGTTTGAGGGCATGGGTTCAAATCTCACTTCTGACACGATATGTTTTATGAAGTTAACTAGAAGAGATGTAATTTCAAATCGTCAAAATTACAAGAGACCACGTCAGGATGGCCGAGCGGTCTAAGGTGCCAGACTCAAGGGGCTTACTTTCCTTCGTTCAAAACGGGAATGTGTGTTTTCTGGTCCTCGTATGAGGGCGTGGGTTCGAATCCCACTTCTGACACGATATATTTTAATAAATTAACTGCAAGAGATGTAATTTATAAAACGTCCAAATTACAATAGACCACGTCAGGATGGCCGAGCGGTCTAAGGCGCCAGACTCAAGGGGCTTAGTTTCCTTCGTTCACAACGTGAATCTGTGTTTTCTGGTCCTCGTATGAGCGCGTGGGTTCGAATACCACTTCTGACACGATATAATTTAATAAATTAACTGGAAGAGATGTAATTAATAAAACGTCCAAATTACAATAGACCACGTCACGATGGCCGAGCGGTCCAAGGCGCCAGACTCAAGGGGCTTACTTTCCTTCGTTCACAACGTGAGTCTGTGTTTTGGTCCTCGTATGAGGGCGTGGGTTCGAAGCCCACTTCTGACACGATATAATTTAATAAATTAACTGCAAGAGATGTAATTTATAAAACGTCCAAATTACAATAGACCACGTCAGGATTGCCGAGCGGTCTAAGGCGCCAGACTCAAGGGGCTTACTTTCCTTCATTCACAACGTGAATGTGTGTTTTCTGGTCCTCGTATGAGGGCGTGGGTTCGAATCCCACTTCTGACACGATATATTTTAATAAATTAACTGCAAGAGATGTAATTTATAAAACGTCCAAATTACAATAGACCACGTCAGGATGGCCGAGCGGTCTAAGGCGCCAGACTTAAGGGGCTTAGTTCTTTCGTTCACAACGTGAATCCGTGTATTCTGGTCCTCGTTTGAGGGCATGGGTTCAAATCTCACTTCTGACACGATATGTTTTATGAAGTTAACTAGAAGAGATGTAATTTCAAATCGTCAAAATTACAAGAGACCACGTCAGGATGGCCGAGCGGTCTAAGGTGCCAGACTCAAGGGGCTTACTTTCCTTCGTTCAAAACGGGAATGTGTGTTTTCTGGTCCTCGTATGAGGGCGTGGGTTCGAATCCCACTTCTGACACGATATATTTTAATAAATTAACTGCAAGAGATGTAATTTATAAAACGTCCAAATTACAATAGACCACGTCAGGATGGCCGAGCGGTCTAAGGTGCCAGACTCAAGGGGCTTACTTTCCTTCGTTCAAAACGGGAATGTGTGTTTTCTGGTCCTCGTATGAGGGCGTGGGTTCGAATCCCACTTCTGACACGATATATTTTAATAAATTAACTGCAAGAGATGTAATTTATAAAACGTCCAAATTACAATAGACCACGTCAGGATGGCCGAGCGGTCTAAGGCGCCAGACTCAAGGGGCTTAATTTCCTTCGTTCACAACGTGAATCTGTGTTTTCTGGTCCTCGTATGAGGGCGTGGGTTCGAATCCCACTTCTGACACGATATAATTTAATAAATTAACTGCAAGAGACGTAATTTATAAAACGTCCAAATTACAATAGACCACGTCAGGATTGCCGAGCGGTCTAAGGCGCCAGACTTAAGGGGCTTAGTTCTTTCGTTCACAACGTGAATCCGTGTTTTCTGGTCCTCGTATGAGGGCGTGGGTTCGAATCCCACTTCTGACACGATATGTTTTAATAAATTATCTGCAAGAGATGTAATTTATAAAACGTCCAAATTACAAAAGACCACGTCAGGATGGCCGAGCGGTCTAAGGTGCCAGACTCAAGGGGCTTACTTTCCTTCGTTCACAACGTGAATCTGTGTTTTCTGGTCCTCGTATAAGGGCGTGGGTTCGAATCCCACTTCTGACACGATATGTTTTATGAATTTAACTAGAAGAGATGTAATTTATAAATCGTCAAAATTACAAGAGACCACGTCAGGATGGCCGAGCGGTCTAAGGCGCCAGACTCAAGGGGCTTACTTTCCTTCATTCACAACGTGAATGTGTGTTTTCTGGTCCTCGTATGAGGGCGTGGGTTCGAATCCCACTTCTGACACGATATATTTTAATAAATTAACTGCAAGAGATGTAATTTATAAAACGTCCAAATTACAATAGACCACGTCAGGATGGCTGAGCGGTCTAAGGCGCCAGTTTCAAGGGGCTTACTTTCCTTCGTTCACAACGTGAATCTGTGTTTTCTGGTCCTCGTATGAGCGCGTGGGTTCGAATCCCACTTCTGACACGATATAATTTAATAAATTAACTGCAAGAGACGTAATTTATAAAACGTCCAAATTACAATAGACCACGTCAGGATTGCCGAGCGGTCTAAGGTGCCAGACTCAATGGGCTTACTTTCCTTCGTTCAAAACGAGAATGTGTGTTTTCTGGTCCTCGTATGAGGGCGTGGGTTCGAATCCCACTTCTGACACGATATGTTTTATGAAATTAACTAGAAGAGATGTAATTTACAAATCGTCAAAATTACAAGAGACCACGTCAGGATGGCCGAGCGGTCTAAGGCGCCAGACTCAAGGGGCTTACTTTCCTTCATTCACAACGTGAATGTGTGTTTTCTGGTCCTCGTATGAGGGCGTGGGTTCGAATCCCACTTCTGACACGATATAATTTAATAAATTAACTGCAAGAGACGTAATTTATAAAACGTCCAAATTACAATAGACCACGTCAGGATTGCCGAGCGGTCTAAGGTGCCAGACTCAAGGGGCTTACTTTCCTTCGTTCAAAACGGGAATGTGTGTTTTCTGGTCCTCGTATGAGGGCGTGGGTTCGAATCCCACTTCTGACACGATATATTTTAATAAATTAACTGCAAGAGATGTAATTTATAAAACGTCCAAATTACAATAGACCACGTCAGGATGGCTGAGCGGTCTAAGGCGCCAGTTTCAAGGGGCTTACTTTCCTTCGTTCACAACGTGAATCTGTGTTTTCTGGTCCTCGTATGAGCGCGTGGGTTCGAATCCCACTTCTGACACGATATAATTTAATAAATTAACTGCAAGAGACGTAATTTATAAAACGTCCAAATTACAATAGACCACGTCAGGATTGCCGAGCGGTCTAAGGTGCCAGACTCAATGGGCTTACTTTCCTTCGTTCAAAACGAGAATGTGTGTTTTCTGGTTCTCGTATGAGGGCGTGGGTTCGAATCCCACTTCTGACACGATATGTTTTATGAAATTAACTAGAAGAGATGTAATTTACAAATCGTCAAAATTACAAGAGACCACGTCAGGATGGCCGAGCGGTCTAAGGCGCCAGACTCAAGGGGCTTACTTTCCTTCATTCACAACGTGAATGTGTGTTTTCTGGTCCTCGTATGAGGGCGTGGGTTCGAATCCCACTTCTGACACGATATAATTTAATAAATTAACTGCAAGAGACGTAATTTATAAAACGTCCAAATTACAATAGACCACGTCAGGATTGCCGAGCGGTCTAAGGTGCCAGACTCAAGGGGCTTACTTTCCTTCGTTCAAAACGGGAATGTGTGTTTTCTGGTCCTCGTATGAGGACGTGGGTTCGAATCCCACTTCTGACACGATATATTTTATAAATTAACTGCAAGAGATGTAATTTATAAAACGTCCAAATTACAAGAGACCACGTCAGGATTGCCGAGCGGTCTAAGGCGCCAGACTCAAGGGGCTTACTTTCCTTCATTCACAACGTGAATGTGTGTTTTCTGGTCCTCGTATGAGGGCGTGGGTTCGAATACCACTTCTGACACGATATATTTTATAAAATTAACTAGAAGAGATGTAATTTATAAATCGTCAAAATTACAAGAGACCACGTCAGGATGGCCGAGCGGTCTAAGGCGCCAGTTTCAAGGGGCTTACTTTCCTTCGTTCACAACGTGAATCTGTGTTTTCTGGTCCTCGTATGAGCGCGTGGGTTCGAATCCCACTTCTGACACGATATAATTTAATAAATTAACTGCAAGAGACGTAATTTATAAAACGTCCAAATTACAATAGACCACGTCAGGATTGCCGAGCGGTCTAAGATGCCAGACTCAAGGGGCTTACTTTCCTTCGTTCAAAACGGGAATGTGTGTTTTCTGGTCCTCGTATGAGGACGTGGGTTCGAATCCCACTTCTGACACGATATATTTTATAAATTAACTGCAAGAGATGTAATTTATAAAACGTCCAAATTACAAGAGACCACGTCAGGATTGCCGAGCGGTCTAAGGCGCCAGACTCAAGGGGCTTACTTTCCTTCATTCACAACGTGAATGTGTGTTTTCTGGTCCTCGTATGAGGGCGTGGGTTCGAATACCACTTCTGACACGATATATTTTAATAAATTAACTGCAAGAGATGTAATTTATAAAACGTCCAAATTACAATAGACCACGTCACGATGGCCGAGCGGTCCAAGGCGCCAGACTCAAGGGGCTTACTTTCCTTCGTTCACAACGTGAGTCTGTGTTTTGGTCCTCGTATGAGGGCGTGGGTTCGAAGCCCACTTCAGACACGATATAATTTAATAAATTAACTGCAAGAGATGTAATTTATAAAACGTCCAAATTACAATAGACCACGTCAGGATGGCCGAGCGGTCTAAGGCGCCAGACTTAAGGGGCTTAGTTCTTTTGTTCACAACGTGAATCCGTGTATTCTGGTCCTCGTTTGAGGGCAAGGGTTCAAATCTCACTTCTGACACGATATGTTTTATGAAATTAACTAGAAGAGATGTAATTTATAAATCGTCCAAATTACAAAAGACCACGTAA
Organism: Phalangium opilio; assembly: GCF_054372755.1. NCBI lineage: Eukaryota > Metazoa > Arthropoda > Arachnida > Opiliones > Phalangiidae > Phalangium > Phalangium opilio. The sequence goes on along the minus strand of NW_028324201.1, from coordinate 1,888,662 downwards.
GGATGGCCGAGCGGTCTAAGGTGCCAGACTCAAGCGGCTTACTTTCCTTCGTTCAAAACGGGAATGTGGGTTTTCTGGTCCTCGTATGAGGGCGTGGGTTCGAATCCCACTTCTGACACGATATATTTTAATAAATTAACTGCAAGAGATGTAATTTATAAAACGTCCAAATTACAATAGACCACGTCAGGATGGCCGAGCGGTCTAAGGCGCCAGACTCAAGGGGCTTAGTTTCCTTCGTTCACAACGTGAATCTGTGTTTTCTGGTCCTCGTATAAGGGCAAGGGTTCGAATCCCACTTCTGACACGATATATTTATATAAATTAACTGCAAGAGATGTGATTTACAAATCGTCAAAATTACAAGAGACCACGTCAGGATGGCCGAGCGGTCTAAGGCGCCAGACTCAAGGGGCTTACTTTCCTTCGTTCACAACGTGAATCTGTGTTTTCTGGTCCTCGTATGAGGGCGTGGGTTCGAATCCCACTTCTGACACGATATAATTTAATAAATTAACTGCAAGAGACGTAATTTATAAAACGTCCAAATTACAATAGACCACGTCAGGATGGCCGAGCGGTCTAAGGCGCCAGACTTAAAGGGCTTAGTTCTTTCGTTCACAACGTGAATCCGTGTATTCTGGTCCTCGTTTGAGGGCAAGGGTTCAAATCTCACTTCTGACACGATATGTTTTATGAAATTAACTAGAAGAGATGTAATTTCAAATCGTCAAAATTACAAGAGACCACGTCAGGATGGCCGAGCGGTCAAAGGCGCCAGACTCAAGGGGCTTACTTTCCTTCATTCACAACGTGAATGTGTGTTCTCTGGTCCTCGTATGAGGGCGTGGGTTCGAATCTTACTTCTGACACGATATATTTTAATAAATTAACTGCAAGAGATGTAATTTATAAAACGTCCAAATTACAATAGACCACGTCAGGATGGCCGAGCGGTCTAAGGCGCCAGACTCAAGGGGCTTACTTTCCTTCGTTCACAACGTGAATCTGTGTTTTGGTCCTCGTATGAGGGCGTGGGTTCGAAGCCCACTTCTGACACGATATGTTTTATGAAATTAACTGGAAGAGATGTAATTTATAAAACGTCCAAATTACAAAAGACCACGTCAGGATGGCCGAGCGGTCTAAGGTGCCAGACTCAAGGGGCTTACTTTCCTTCGTTCAAAACGGGAATGTGTGTTTTCTGGTCCTCGTATGAGGGCGTGGGTTCAAATCCCACTTCTGACACGATATGTTTTATGAAACTAACTAGAAGAGATGTAATTTACAAATCGTCAAAATTACAAGAGACCACGTCAGGATGGCCGAGCGGTCTAAGGTGCCAGACTTAAGGGGCTTACTTTCCTTCGTTCAAAACGGGAATGTGTGTTTTCTAGTCCTCGTATGAGGGCGTGGGTTAGAATCCCACTTCTGACACGATACATTTTAATAAATTAACTGCAAGAGATGTAATTTATAAAACGTCCAAATTACAATAGACCACGTCAGGATGGCCGAGCGGTCTAAGGCGCCAGACTTAAAGGGCTTAGTTCTTTCGTTCACAACGTGAATCCGTGTATTCTGGTCCTCGTTTGAGGGCAAGGGTTCAAATCTCACTTCTGACACGATATGTTTTATGAAATTAACTAGAAGAGATGTAATTTCAAATCGTCAAAATTACAAGAGACCACGTCAGGATGGCCGAGCGGTCTAAGGCGCCAGACTCAAGGGGCTTACTTTCCTTCATTCACAACGTGAATGTGTGTTTTCTGGTCCTCGTATGAGGGCGTGCTTTCGAATCCCACTTCTGACACGATATATTTTAATAAATTAACTGCAAGAGATGTAATTTATAAAACGTCCAAATTACAATAGACCACGTCAGGATGGCCGAGCGGTCTAAGGCGCCAGACTTAAGGGGCTTAGTTCTTTCGTTCACAACGTGAATCCGTGTATTCTGGTCCTCGTTTGAGGGCAAGGGTTCAAATCTCACTTCTGACACGATATGTTTTATGAAATTAACTAGAAGAGATGTAATTTCAAATCGTCAAAATTACAAGAGACCACGTCAGGATGGCCGAGCGGTCAAAGGCGCCAGACTCAAGGGGCTTACTTTCCTTCATTCACAACGTGAATGTGTGTTTTCTGGTCCTCGTATGAGGGCGTGGGTTCGAATCCCACTTCTGACACGATATATTTTAATAAATTAACTGCAAGAGATGTAATTTATAAAACGTCCAAATTACAATAGACCACGTCAGGATGGCCGAGCGGTCTAAGGCGCCAGACTCAAGGGGCTTACTTTCCTTCGTTCACATTGTGAATCTGTGTTTTCTGGTCCGAGTATGAGGGCGTGGGTTCGAATCCCACTTCTGACACGATATAATTTAATAAATTAACTGCAAGAGACGTAATTTATAAAACGTCCAAATTAAAATAGACCACGTCAGGATTGCCGAGCGGTCTAAGGCGCCAGACTTAAGGGGCTTAGTTCTTTCGTTCACAACGTGAATCCGTGTATTCTGGTCCCCGTTTGAGGGCAAGGGTTCAAAACCCACTTCTGACACGATATGTTTTATGAAATTAACTAGAAGAGATGTAATTTATAAATCGTCAAAATTACAAAAGACCACGTCAGGATGGCCGAGCGGTCTAAGGCGCCAGACTCAAGGGGCTTACTTTCCTTCGTTCAAAACGGGAATGTGTGTTTTCTGGCCCTCGTATGAGGGCGTGGGTTCGAATCCCACTTCTGACACGATATATTTTAAAAAATTAACTGCAAGAGATGTAATTTATAAAACGTCCAAATTACAAAAGACCACGTCAGGATGGCCGAGCGGTCTAAGGCGCCAGACTCAAGGGGCTTACTTTCCTTCGTTCAAAACGGGAATGTGTGTTTTCTGGTCCTCGTATGAGGGCGTGGGTTCGAATCCCACTTCTAACACGATATGTTTTATGAAATTAACTAGAAGAGATGTAATTTATAAATCGTCCAAATTACAAGAGACCACGTCAGGATTTCCGAGCGGTCTAAGGCGCCAGACTCAAGGGGCTTACTTTCCTTCGTTCACAACGTGAATTTGTGTTTTCTGGTCCTCGTATGAGGGCGTGGGTTCGAATCCCACTTCTGACACGATATTTTATAAAAAATTAACTGGAAGAGATGTAATTAATAAAACGTCCAAATTACAAGAGACCACGTCAGGATGGCCGAGCGGTCTAAGGCGCCAGACTCAAGGGGGTTAGTTTCCTTCGTTCACATTGTGAATCTGTGTTTTCTGGTCCTCGTATGAGGGCGTAGGTTCGAATCCCACTTCTGACACGATATATTTTAATAAATTAACTGCAAGAGATGTAATTTATAAAACGTGCAAATTACAATAGACCACGTCAGGATGGCCGAGCGGTCTAAGGCGCCAGACTTAAGGGGCTTAGTTCTTTCGTTCACAACGTGAATCCGTGTATTCTGGTCCTCGTTTGAGGGCAAGGGTTCAAATCTCACTTCTGACACGTTATGTTTTATGAAATTAACTAGAAGAGATGTAATTTATAAATCGTCCAAATTACAAAAGACCACGTCAGGATGGCCGAGCGGTCTAAGGTGCCAGACTCAAGGGGCTTACTTTCCTTCGTTCAAAACGAGAATGTGTGTTTTCTGGTCCTCGTATGAGGGCGTGGGTTCGAATCCCACTTCTGACACGATATATTTTAATAAATTAACTGCAAGAGATGTAATTTATAAAACGTGCAAATTACAATAGACCACGTCAGGATGGCCGAGCGGTCTAAGGCGCCTGACTTAAGGGGCTTAGTTCTTTCCTTCACAACGTGAATCCGTGTATTCTGGTCCTCGTTTGAGGGCAAGGGTTCAAATCTCACTTCTGACACGATATGTTTTATGAAATTAACTAGAAGAGATGTAATTTATAAATCGTCCAAATTACAAAAGACCACGTCAGGATGGCCGAGCGGTCTAAGGTGCCAGACTCAAGGGGCTTACTTTCCTTCGTTCAAAACGGGAATGTGTGTTTTCTGGTCCTCGTATGAGGGCGTGGGTTCGAATCCCACTTCTGACACGATATATTTTAATAAATTAACTGCAAGAGATGTAATTTATAAAACGTGCAAATTACAATAGACCACGTCAGGATGGCCGAGCGGTCTAAGGCGCCAAACTTAAGGGGCTTAGTTCTTTCGTTCACAACGTGAATCCGTGTATTCTGGTCCTCGTTTGAGGGCAAGGGTTCAAATCTCAGTTCTGACACGATATGTTTTATGAAATTAACTAGAAGAGATGTAATTTATAAATCGTCCAAATTACAAAAGACCACGTCAGGATGGCCGAGCGGTCTAAGGCGCCAGACTCAAGGGGCTTACTTTCCTTCGTTCACATTGTGAATCTGTGTTTTCTGGTCCGAGTATGAGGGCGTGGTTTCGAATCCCACTTCTGACACGATATATTTTAATAAATTAACTGCAAGAGATGTAATTTATAAAACGTGCAAATTACAATAGACCACGTCAGGATGGCCGAGCGGTCTAAGGCGCCAGACTTAAGGGGCTTAGTTCTTTCGTTCACAACGTGAATCCGTGTATTCTGGTCCTCGTTTGAGGGCAAGGGTTCAAATCTCACTTCTGACACGATATGTTTTATGAAATTAACTAGAAGAGATGTAATTTATAAATCGTCCAAATTACAAAAGACCACGTCAGGATGGCCGAGCGGTCTAAGGTGCCAGACTCAAGGGGCTTACTTTCCTTCGTTCAAAACGGGAATGTGTGTTTTCTGGTCCTCGTATGAGGGCGTGGGTTCGAATCCCACTTCTGACACGATATATTTTAATAAATTAACTGCAAGAGATGTAATTTATAAAACGTCCAAATTACAATAGACCACGTCAGGATGGCCGAGCGGTCTAAGGTGCCAGACTCAAGGGGCTTAGTTTCCTTCGTTCACAACGTCAATCTGTGTTTTCTGGTCCTCGTATAAGGGCGTGGGTTCGAATCCCACTTCTAACACGATATGTTTTATGAAATTAACTAGAAGAGATGTAATTTATAAATCGTCCAAATTACAAGAGACCACGTCAGGATGGCTGAGCGGTCTAAGGCGCCAGACTCAAGGGGCTTACTTTCCTTCGTTCACAACGTGAATTTGTGTTTTCTGGTCCTCGTATGAGGGCGTGGGTTCGAATCCCACTTCTGACACGATATTTTATAAAAAAATAACTGGAAGAGATGTAATTAATAAAACGTCCAAATTACAAGAGACCACGTCAGGATGGCCGAGCGGTCTAAGGCGCCAGACTCAAGGGGGTTAGTTTCCTTCGTTCACAACGTGAATCTGTGTTTTCTGGTCCTCGTATGAGGGCGTGGGTTGGAAACCCACTTCTGACACGATATATTTTAATAAATTAACTGCAAGAGATGTAATTTATAAAACCTCCAAATTACAAGTGACCACGTCAGGATGGCCGAGCGGTATAAGGCGCCAGACTCAAGGGGCTTACTTTCCTTCGTTCACAACGGGAATGTGTGTTTTCTGGTCCTCGTATGAGGGCGTGGTTTCGAATCCCACTTCTGACACGATATATTTTAATAAATTAACTGGAAGAGATGTAATTAATAAAACGTCCAAATTACAAGAGACCACGTCAGGATTGCCGAGAGGTCTAAGGCGCCAGACTCAAGGGGGTTAGTTTCCTTCGTTCACAACGTGAATCTGTGTTTTCAGGTCCTCGTATGAGGGCGTGCGTTCGAATCCCACTTCTGACACGATATATTTTAATAAATTAACTGGAAGAAATGTAATTTATAAAACGTCCAAAATACAAGAGACCACGTCAGGATGGCCGCGCGGTCTAAGGCGCCAGACTCAAGGGGCTTACTTTCCTTCGTTCACAGCGTGAATCTGTGTTTTCTGGTCCTCGTATGAGGGCGTGGGTTCGAATCCCACTTCTGACACGATATATTTTAATAAATTAACTGCAAGAGATGTAATTTATAAAACGTGCAAATTACAATAGACCACGTCAGGATGGCCGAGCGGTCTAAGGCGCCAGACTTAAGGGGCTTAGTTCTTTCGTTCACAACGTGAATTCGTGTATTCTGGTCCTCGTTTGAGGGCAAGGGTTCAAATCTCACTTCTGACACGATATGTTTTATGAAATTAACTAGAAGAGATGTAATTTATAAATCGTCCAAATTACAAAAGACCACGTCAGGATGGCCGAGCGGTCTAAGGTGCCAGACTCAAGGGGCTTACTTTCCTTCGTTCAAAACGGGAATGTGTGTTTTCTGGTCCTCGTATGAGGGCGTGGGTTCGAATACCACTTCTGACACGATATATTTTAATAAATTAACTGCAAGAGATGTAATTTATAAAACGTGCAAATTACAATAGACCACGTCAGGATGGCCGAGCGGTCTAAGGCGCCAGACTTAAGGGGCTTAGTTCTTTCGTTCACAACGTGAATCCGTGTATTCTGGTCCTCGTTTGAGGGCAAGGGTTCAAATCTCACTTCTGACACGATATGTTTTATGAAATTAACTAGAAGAGATGTAATTTATAAATCGTCCAAATTACAAAAGACCACGTCAGGATGGCCGAGCGGTCTAAGGTGCCAGACTCAAGGGGCTTACTTTCCTTCGTTCAAAACGGGAATGTGTGTTTTCTGGTCCTCGTATGAGGGCGTGGGTTCGAATCCCACTTCTGACACGATATATTTTAATAAATTAACTGCAAGAGATGTAATTTATAGAACGTCCAAATTACAATAGACCACGTCAGGATGGCCGAGCGGTCTAAGGTGCCAGACTCAAGGGGCTTAGTTTCCTTCGTTCACAACGTCAATCTGTGTTTTCTGGTCCTCGTATAAGGGCGTGGGTTCGAATCCCACTTCTAACACGATATGTTTTATGAAATTAACTTGAAGAGATGTAATTTATAAATCGTCCAAATTACAAGAGACCACGTCAGGATGGCCGAGCGGTCTAAGGCGCCAGACTCAAGGGGCTTAGTTCTTTCGTTCACAACGTGAATCCGTGTATTCTGGTCCTCGTTTGAGGGCAAGGGTTCAAATCTCACTTCTGACACGATATGTTTTATGAAATTAACTAGAAGAGATGTAATTTATAAATCGTCCAAATTACAAAAGACCACGTCAGGATGGCCGAGCGGTCAAAGGCGCCAGACTCAAGGGGCTTACTTTCCTTCATTCACAACGTGAATGTGCGTTTTCTGGTCCTCGTATGAGGGCGTGGGTTCGAATCCCACTTCTGACACGATATATTTTAATAAATTAACTGCAAGAGATGTAATTTATAAAACGTCCAAATTACAATAGACCACGTCAGGATGGCCGAGCGGTCTACGGCGCCAGACTCAAGGGGCTTACTTTCCTTCGTTCACATTGTGAATCTGTGTTTTCTGGTCCTCGTATGAGGGCGTGGGTTCGAATCCCACTTCTGACACGATATAATTTAATAAATTAACTGCAAGAGACGTAATTTATAAAACGTCCAAATTAAAATAGACCACGTCAGGATTGCCGAGCGGTCTAAGGCGCCAGACTTAAGGGGCTTAGTTCTTTCGTTCACAACGTGAATCCGTGTATTCTGGTCCCCGTTTGAGGGCAAGGGTTCAAAACCCACTTCTGACACGATATGTTTTATGAAATTAACTAGAAGAGATGTAATTTATAAATCGTCAAAATTACAAAAGACCACGTCAGGATGGCCGAGCGGTCTAAGGCGCCAGACTCAAGGGGCTTACTTTCCTTCGTTCAAAACGGGAATGTGTGTTTTCTGGCCCTCGTATGAGGGCGTGGGTTCGAATCCCACTTCTGACACGATATATTTTAAAAAATTAACTGCAAGAGATGTAATTTATAAAACGTCCAAATTACAAAAGACCACGTCAGGATGGCCGAGCGGTCTAAGGTGCCAGACTCAAGGGGCTTACTTTCCTTCGTTCAAAACGGGAATGTGTGTTTTCTGGTCCTCGTATGAGGGCGTGGGTTCGAATCCCACTTCTAACACGATATGTTTTATGAAATTAACTAGAAGAGATGTAATTTATAAATCGTCCAAATTACAAGAGACCACGTCAGGATGGCCGAGCGGTCTAAGGCGCCAGACTCAAGGGGCTTACTTTCCTTCGTTCACAACGTGAATTTGTGTTTTCTGGTCCTCGTATGAGGGCGTGGGTTCGAATCCCACTTCTGACACGATATTTTATAAAAAATTAACTGGAAGAGATGTAATTAATGAAACGTCCAAATTACAAGAGACCACGTCAGGATGGCCGAGCGGTCTAAGGCGCCAGACTCAAGGGGGTTAGTTTCCTTCGTTCACAACGTGAATCTGTGTTTTCTGGTCCTCGTATGAGGGCGTGGGTTGGAAACCCACTTCTGACACGATATATTTTAATAAATTAACTGCAAGAGATGTAATTTATAAAACGTCCAAATTACAATAGACCACGTCAGGATGGCCGAGCGGTCTAAGGCGCCAGACTCAAGGGGCTTAGTTTCCTTCGTTCACAACGTGAATCTGTGTTTTCTGGTCCTCGTATAAGGGCGTGGGTTCGAATCCCACTTCTAACACGATATGTTTTATGAAATTAACTAGAAGAGATGTAATTTATAAATCGTCCAAATTACAAGAGACCACGTCAGGATGGCCGAGCGGTCTAAGGCGCCAGACTCAAGGGGCTTAGTTCTTTCGTTCACAACGTGAATCCGTGTATTCTGGTCCTCGTTTGAGGGCAAGGGTTCAAATCTCACTTCTGACACGATATGTTTTATGAAATTAACTAGAAGAGATGTAATTTATAAATCGTCCATATTACAAAAGACCACGTCAGGATGGCCGAGCGGTCTAAGGTGCCAGACTCAAGGGGCTTACTTTCCTTCGTTCAAAACGGGAATGTGTGTTTTCTGGTCCTCGTATGAGGGCGTGGGTTCGAATCCCACTTCTGACACGATATATTTTAATAAATTAACTGCAAGAGATGTAATTTATAAAACGTCCAAATTACAATAGACCACGTCAGGATGGCCGAGCGGTCTAAGGCGCCAGACTTAAGGGGCTTAGTTCTTTCGTTCACAACGTGAATCCGTGTATTCTGGTCCTCGTTTGAGGGCAAGGGTTCAAATCTCACTTCTGACACGATATGTTTTATGAAATTAACTAGAAGAGATGTAATTTCAAATCGTCAAAATTACAAGAGACCACGTCAGGATGGCCGAGCGGTCAAAGGCGCCAGACTCAAGGGGCTTACTTTCCTTCATTCACAACGTGAATGTGCGTTTTCTGGTCCTCGTATGAGGGCGTGGGTTCGAATCCCACTTCTGACACGATATATTTTAATAAATTAACTGCAAGAGATGTAATTTATAAAACGTCCAAATTACAATAGACCACGTCAGGATGGCCGAGCGGTCTAAGGCGCCAGACTCAAGGGGCTTACTTTCCTTCGTTCACATTGTGAATCTGTGTTTTCTGGTCCTCGTATGAGGGCGTGGGTTCGAATCCCACTTCTGACACGATATAATTTAATAAATTAACTGCAAGAGACGTAATTTATAAAACGTCCAAATTAAAATAGACCACGTCAGGATTGCCGAGCGGTCTAAGGCGCCAGACTTAAGGGGCTTAGTTCATTCGTTCACAACGTGAATCCGTGTATTCTGGTCCCCGTTTGAGGGCAAGGGTTCAAAACCCACTTCTGACACGATATGTTTTATGAAATTAACTAGAAGAGATGTAATTTATAAATCGTCAAAATTACAAAAGACCACGTCAGGATGGCCGAGCGGTCTAAGGCGCCAGACTCAAGGGGCTTACTTTCCTTCGTTCAAAACGGGAATGTGTGTTTTCTGGCCCTCTTATGAGGGCGTGGGTTCGAATCCCACTTCTGACACGTTATATTTTAAAAAATTAACTGCAAGAGATGTAATTTATAAAACGTCCAAATTACAAAAGACCACGTCAGGATGGCCGAGCGGTCTAAGGTGCCAGACTCAAGGGGCTTACTTTCCTTCGTTCTAAACGGGAATGTGTGTTTTCTGGTCCTCGTATGAGGGCGTGGGTTCGAATCCCACTTCTAACACGATATGTTTTATGAAATTAACTAGAAGAGATGTAATTTATAAATCGTCCAAATTACAAGAGACCACGTCAGGATGGCCGAGCGGTCTAAGGCGCCAGACTCAAGGGGCTTACTGTCCTTCGTTCACAACGAGAATCTGTGTTTTCAGGTCCTCGTATGAGGGCGTGGGTTCGAATCCCACTTCTGACACGATATATTTTAATAAATTAACTGGAAGAAATGTAATTTATAAAACGTCCAAAATACAAGAGACCACGTCAGGATGGCCGCGCGGTCTAAGGCGCCAGACTCAAGGGGCTTACTTTCCTTCGTTCACAGCGTGAATCTGTGTTTTCTGGTCCTCGTATGAGGGCGTGGGTTCGAATCCCACTTCTGACACGATATATTTTAATAAATTAACTGCAAGAGATGTAATTTATAAAACGTGCAAATTACAATAGACCACGTCAGGATGGCCGAGCGGTCTAAGGCGCCAGACTTAAGGGGCTTAGTTCTTTCGTTCACAACGTGAATCCGTGTATTCTGGTCCTCGTTTGAGGGCAAGGGTTCAAATCTCACTTCTGACACGATATGTTTTATGAAATTAACTAGAAGAGATATAATTTATAAATCGTCCAAATTACAAAAGACCACGTCAGGATAACCGAGCGGTCTAAGGTGCCAGACTCAAGGGGCTTACTTTCCTTCGTTCAAAACGGGAATGTGTGTTTTCTGGTCCTCGTATGAGGGCGTGGGTTCGAATCCCACTTCTGACACGATATATTTTAATAAATTAACTGCAAGAGATGTAATTTATAAAACGTCCAAATTACAATAGACCACGTCAGGATGGCCGAGCGGTCTAAGGCGCCAGACTCAAGGGGCTTAGTTTCCTTCGTTCACAACGTGAATCTGTGTTTTCTGGTCCTCGTATAAGGGCGTGGGTTCGAATCCCACTTCTAACACGATATGTTTTATGAAATTAACTAGAAGAGATGTAATTTATAAATCGTCCAAATTACAAGAGACCACGTCAGGATGGCCGAGCGGTCTAAGGCGCCAGACTCAAGGGGCTTAGTTCTTTCGTTCACAACGTGAATCCGTGTATTCTGGTCCTCGTTTGAGGGCAAGGGTTCAAATCTCACTTCTGACACGATATGTTTTATGAAATTAACTAGAAGAGATGTAATTTATAAATCGTCCAAATTACAAAAGACCACGTCAGGATGGCCGAGCGGTCTAAGGTGCCAGACTCAAGGGGCTTACTTTCCTTCGTTCAAAACGGGAATGTGTGTTTTCTGGTCCTCGTATGAGGGCGTGGGTTCGAATCCCACTTCTGACACGATATATTTTAATAAATTATTTGCAAGAGATGTAATTTATAAAACGTCCAAATTACAATAGACCACGTCAGGATGGCCGAGCGGTCTAAGGCGCCAGACTCAAGGGGCTTAGTTTCCTTCGTTCACAACGTGAATCTGTGTTTTCTGGTCCTCGTATAAGGGCGTGGGTTCGAATCCCACTTCTGACACGATATATTTTAATAAATTAACTGGAAGAAATGTAATTTATAAAACGTCTAAAATACAAGAGACCACGTCAGGATGGCCGCGCGGTCTAAGGCGCCAGACTCAAGGGGCTTACCTTCCTTCGTTCACAACGTGAATCTGTGTTTTCTGGTCCTCGTATGAGGGCGTGGGTTCGAATCCCACTTCTGACACGATATAATTTAATAAATTAACTGCAAGAGATGTAATTTATAAAACGTGCAAATTACAATAGACCACGTCAGGATGGCCGAGCGGTCTAAGGCGCCAGACTTAAGGGGCTTAGTTCTTTCGTTCACAACGTGAATCCGTGTATTCTGGTCCTCGTTTGAGGGCAAGGGTTCAAATCTCACTTCTGACACGATATGTTTTATGAAATTAACTAGAAGAGATGTAATTTATAAATCGTCCAAATTACAAAAGACCACGTCAGGATGGCCGAGCGGTCTAAGGTGCCAGACTCAAGGGGCTTACTTTCCTTCGTTCAAAACGGGAATGTGTGTTTTCTGGTCCTCGTATGAGGGCGTGGGTTCGAATCCCACTTCTGACACGATACATTTTAATAAATTAACTGCAAGAGATGTAATTTATAAAACGTCCAAATTACAATAGACCACGTCAGGATGGCCGAGCGGTCTAAGGCGCCAGACTCAAGGGGCTTAGTTTCCTTCGTTCACAACGTGAATCTGTGTTTTCTGGTCCTCGTATGAGGGCGTGGGTTCGAATCCCACTTCTGACAAGATATAATTTAATAAATTAACTGCAAGAGACGTAATTTATAAAACGTCCAAATTAAAATAGACCACGTCAGGATTGCCGAGCGGTCTAAGGCGCCAGACTTAAGGGGCTTAGTTCTTTCGTTCACAACGTGAATCCGTGTATTCTGGTCCTCGTTTGAGGGCAAGGGTTCAAAACCCACTTCTGACACGATATATTTTAATAAATTAACTGCAAGAGATGTAATTTATAAAACGTCCAAATTACAATAGACCACGTCAGGATGGCCGAGCGGTCTAAGGCGCCAGACTGAAGGGGCTTAGTTTCCTTCGTTCATAACGTGAATCTGTGTTTTCTGGTCCTCGTATAAGGGCGTGGGTTCGAATCCCACTTCTAACACGATATGTTTTATGAAATTAACTAGAAGAGATGTAATTTATAAATCGTCCAAATTTCAAGAGACCACGTCAGGATGGCCGAGCGGTCTAAGGCGCCAGACTCAAGGGGCTTACTTTCCTTCGTTCACAACGTGAATCTGTGTTTTCTGGTCCTCGTATGAGGGCGTGGGTTCGAATCCCACTTCTGACACGATATATTTTAATAAATTAACTGGAAGAGATGTAATTAATAAAACGTCCAAATTACAAGAGACCACGTCAGGATGGCCGAGCGGTCTAAGGCGCCAGACTCAAGGGGGTTAGTTTCCTTCGTTCACAACGTGAATCTGTGTTTTCTGGTCCTCTTATGAGGGCGTGGGTTGGAAACCCACTTCTGACACGATATATTTTAATAAATTAACTGCAAGAGATGTAATTTATAAAACCTCCAAATTACAAGAGACCACGTCAGGATGGCCGAGCGGTCTAAGGCGCCAGACTCAAGGGGGTTAGTTTCCTTCGTTCACAACGTGAATCTGTGTTTTCTGGTCCTCGTATGAGGGCGTGGGTTGGAAACCCACTTCTGACACGATATATTTTAATAAATTAACTGCAAGAGATGTAATTTATAAAACCTCCAAATTACAAGTGACCACGTCAGGATGGCCGAGCGGTATAAGGCGCCAGACTCAAGGGGCTTACTTTCCTTCGTTCACAACGGGAATGTGTGTTTTCTCGTCCTCGTATGAGGGCGTGGGTTCGAATCCCACTTCTGACACGATATATTTTAATAAATTAACTGGAAGAGATGTAATTAATAAAACGTCCAAATTACAAGAGACCACGTCAGGATGGCCGAGCGGTCTAAGGCGCCAGACTCAAGGGGGTAAGTTTCCTTCGTTCACAACGTGAATCTGTGTTTTCAGGTCCTCGTATGACGGCGTGGGTTCGAATCCCACTTCTGACACGATATATTTTAATAAATTAACTGGAAGAAATGTAATTTATAAAACGTCTAAAATACAAGAGACCACGTCAGGATGGCCGCGCGGTCTAAGGCGCCAGACTCAAGGGGCTTACTTTCCTTCGTTCACAACGTGAATCTGTGTTTTCTGGTCCTCGTATGAGGGCGTGGGTTCGAATCCCACTTCTGACACGATATAATTTAATAAATTAACTGCAAGAGATGTAATTTATAAAACGTGCAAATTACAATAGACCACGTCAGGATGGCCGAGCGGTCTAAGGCGCCAGACTTAAGGGGCTTAGTTCTTTCGTTCACAACGTGAATCCGTGTATTCTGGTCCTCGTTTGAGGGCAAGGGTTCAAATCTCACTTCTGACACGATATGTTTTATGAAATTAACTAGAAGAGATGCAATTTATAAATCGTCCAAATTACAAAAGACCACGTCAGGATGGCCGAGCGGTCTAAGGTGCCAGACTCAAGGGGCTTACTTTCCTTCGTTCAAAACGGGAATGTGTGTTTTCTGGTCCTCGTATGAGGGCGTGGGTTCGAATCCCACTTCTGACACGATACATTTTAATAAATTAACTGCAAGAGATGTAATTTATAAAACGTCCAAATTACAATAGACCACGTCAGGATGGCCGAGCGGTCTAAGGCGCCAGACTCAAGGGGCTTAGTTTCCTTCGTTCACAACGTGAATCTGTGTTTTCTGGTCCTCGTATGAGGGCGTGGGTTCGAATCCCACTTCTGACAAGATATAATTTAATAAATTAACTGCAAGAGACGTAATTTATAAAACGTCCAAATTAAAATAGACCACGTCAGGATTGCCGGTCGGTCTAAGGCGCCAGACTTAAGGGGCTTAGTTCTTTCGTTCACAACGTGAATCCGTGTATTCTGGTCCTCGTTTGAGGGCAAGGGTTCAAAACCCACTTCTGACACGATATATTTTAATAAATTAACTGCAAGAGATGTAATTTATAAAACGTCCAAATTACAATAGACCACGTCAGGATGGCCGAGCGGTCTAAGGCGCCAGACTCAAGGGGCTTAGTTTCCTTCGTTCATAACGTGAATCTGTGTTTTCTGGTCCTCGTATAAGGGCGTGGGTTCGAATCCCACTTCTAACACGATATGTTTTATGAAATTAACTAGAAGAGATGTAATTTATAAATCGTCCAAATTTCAAGAGACCACGTCAGGATGGCCGAGCGGTCTAAGGCGCCAGACTCAAGGGGCTTACTTTCCTTCGTTCACAACGTGAATCTGTGTTTTCTGGTCCTCGTATGAGGGCGTGGGTTCGAATCCCACTTCTGACACGATATATTTTAATAAATTAACTGGAAGAGATGTAATTAATAAAACGTCCAAATTACAAGAGACCACGTCAGGATGGCCGAGCGGTCTAAGGCGCCAGACTCAAGGGGGTTAGTTTCCTTCGTTCACAACGTGAATCTGTGTTTTCTGGTCCTCGTATGAGGGCGTGGGTTGGAAACCCACTTCTGACACGATATATTTTAATAAATTAACTGCAAGAGATGTAATTTATAAAACCTCCAAATTACAAGAGACCACGTCAGGATGGCCGAGCGGTCTAAGGCGCCAGACTCAAGGGGGTTAGTTTCCTTCGTTCACAACGTGAATCTGTGTTTTCTGGTCCTCGTATGAGGGCGTGGGTTGGAAACCCACTTCTGACACGATATATTTTAATAAATTAACTGCAAGAGATGTAATTTATAAAACCTCCAAATTACAAGTGACCACGTCAGGATGGCCGAGCGGTATAAGGCGCCAGACTCAAGGGGCTTACTTTCCTTCGTTCACAACGGGAATGTGTGTTTTCTCGTCCTCGTATGAGGGCGTGGGTTCGAATCCCACTTCTGACACGATATATTTTAATAAATTAACTGGAAGAGATGTAATTAATAAAACGTCCAAATTACAAGAGACCACGTCAGGATGGCCGAGCGGTCTAAGGCGCCAGACTCAAGGGGGTAAGTTTCCTTCGTTCACAACGTGAATCTGTGTTTTCAGGTCCTCGTATGACGGCGTGGGTTCGAATCCCACTTCTGACACGATATATTTTAATAAATTAACTGGAAGAAATGTAATTTATAAAACGTCTAAAATACAAGAGACCACGTCAGGATGGCCGCGCGGTCTAAGGCGCCAGACTCAAGGGGCTTACTTTCCTTCGTTCACAACGTGAATCTGTGTTTTCTGGTCCTCGTATGAGGGCGTGGGTTCGAATCCCACTTCTGACACGATATAATTTAATAAATTAACTGCAAGAGATGTAATTTATAAAACGTGCAAATTACAATAGACCACGTCAGGATGGCCGAGCGGTCTAAGGCGCCAGACTTAAGGGGCTTAGTTCTTTCGTTCACAACGTGAATCCGTGTATTCTGGTCCTCGTTTGAGGGCAAGGGTTCAAATCTCACTTCTGACACGATATGTTTTATGAAATTAACTAGAAGAGATGTAATTTATAAATCGTCCAAATTACAAAAGACCACGTCAGGATGGCCGAGCGGTCTAAGGTGCCAGACTCAAGGGGCTTACTTTCCTTCGTTCAAAACGGGAATGTGTGTTTTCTGGTCCTCGTATGAGGGCGTGGGTTCGAATCCCACTTCTGACACGATACATTTTAATAAATTAACTGCAAGAGATGTAATTTATAAAACGTCCAAATTACAATAGACCACGTCAGGATGGCCGAGCGGTCTAAGGCGCCAGACTCAAGGGGCTTAGTTTCCTTCGTTCACAACGTGAATCTGTGTTTTCTGGTCCTCGTATGAGGGCGTGGGTTCGAATCCCACTTCTGACAAGATATAATTTAATAAATTAACTGCAAGAGACGTAATTTATAAAACGTCCAAATTAAAATAGACCACGTCAGGATTGCCGAGCGGTCTAAGGCGCCAGACTTAAGGGGCTTAGTTCTTTCGTTCACAACGTGAATCCGTGTATTCTGGTCCTCGTTTGAGGGCAAGGGTTCAAAACCCACTTCTGACACGATATATTTTAATAAATTAACTGCAAGAGATGTAATTTATAAAACGTCCAAATTACAATAGACCACGTCAGGATGGCCGAGCGGTCTAAGGCGCCAGACTCAAGGGGCTTAGTTTCCTTCGTTCATAACGTGAATCTGTGTTTTCTGGTCCTCGTATAAGGGCGTGGGTTCGAATCCCACTTCTAACACGATATGTTTTATGAAATTAACTAGAAGAGATGTAATTTATAAATCGTCCAAATTTCAAGAGACCACGTCAGGATGGCCGAGGGGTCTAAGGCGCCAGACTCAAGGGGCTTACTTTCCTTCGTTCACAACGTGAATCTGTGTTTTCTGGTCCTCGTATGAGGGCGTGGGTTCGAATCCCACTTCTGACACGATATATTTTAATAAATTAACTGGAAGAGATGTAATTAATAAAACGTCCAAATTACAAGAGACCACGTCAGGATTGCCGAGCGGTCTAAGGCGCCAGACTTAAGGGGCTTAGTTCTTTCGTTCACAACGTGAATCCGTGTATTCTGGTCCTCGTTTGAGGGCAAGGGTTCAAAACCCACTTCTGACACGATATATTTTAATAAATTAACTGCAAGAGATGTAATTTATAAAACGTCCAAATTACAATAGACCACGTCAGGATGGCCGAGCGGTCTAAGGCGCCAGACTCAAGGGGCTTAGTTTCCTTCGTTCATAACGTGAATCTGTGTTTTCTGGTCCTCGTATAAGGGCGTGGGTTCGAATCCCACTTCTAACACGATATGTTTTATGAAATTAACTAGAAGAGATGTAATTTATAAATCGTCCAAATTTCAAGAGACCACGTCAGGATGGCCGAGCGGTCTAAGGCGCCAGACTCAAGGGGCTTACTTTCCTTCGTTCACAACGTGAATCTGTGTTTTCTGGTCCTCGTATGAGGGCGTGGGTTCGAATCCCACTTCTGACACGATATATTTTAATAAATTAACTGGAAGAAATGTAATTTATAAAACGTCTAAAATACAAGAGACCACGTCAGGATGGCCGCGCGGTCTAAGGCGCCAGACTCAAGGGGCTTACTTTCCTTCGTTCACAACGTGAATCTGTGTTTTCTGGTCCTCGTATGAGGGCGTGGGTTCGAATCCCACTTCTGACACGATATAATTTAATAAATTAACTGCAAGAGATGTAATTTATAAAACGTGCAAATTACAATAGACCACGTCAGGATGGCCGAGCGGTCTAAGGCGCCAGACTTAAGGGGCTTAGTTCTTTCGTTCACAACGTGAATCCGTGTATTCTGGTCCTCGTTTGAGGGCAAGGGTTCAAATCTCACTTCTGACACGATATGTTTTATGAAATTAACTAGAAGAGATGTAATTTATAAATCGTCCAAATTACAAAAGACCACGTCAGGATGGCCGAGCGGTCTAAGGTGCCAGACTCAAGGGGCTTACTTTCCTTCGTTCAAAACGGGAATGTGTGTTTTCTGGTCCTCGTATGAGGGCGTGGGTTCGAATCCCACTTCTGACACGATACATTTTAATAAATTAACTGCAAGAGATGTAATTTATAAAACGTCCAAATTACAATAGACCACGTCAGGATGGCCGAGCGGTCTAAGGCGCCAGACTCAAGGGGCTTAGTTTCCTTCGTTCACAACGTGAATCTGTGTTTTCTGGTCCTCGTATGAGGGCGTGGGTTCGAATCCCACTTCTGACAAGATATAATTTAATAAATTAACTGCAAGAGACGTAATTTATAAAACGTCCAAATTAAAATAGACCACGTCAGGATTGCCGAGCGGTCTAAGGCGCCAGACTTAAGGGGCTTAGTTCTTTCGTTCACAACGTGAATCCGTGTATTCTGGTCCTCGTTTGAGGGCAAGGGTTCAAAACCCACTTCTGACACGATATATTTTAATAAATTAACTGCAAGAGATGTAATTTATAAAACGTCCAAATTACAATAGACCACGTCAGGATGGCCGAGCGGTCTAAGGCGCCAGACTCAAGGGGCTTAGTTTCCTTCGTTCATAACGTGAATCTGTGTTTTCTGGTCCTCGTATAAGGGCGTGGGTTCGAATCCCACTTCTAACACGATATGTTTTATGAAATTAACTAGAAGAGATGTAATTTATAAATCGTCCAAATTTCAAGAGACCACGTCAGGATGGCCGAGCGGTCTAAGGCGCCAGACTCAAGGGGCTTACTTTCCTTCGTTCACAACGTGAATCTGTGTTTTCTGGTCCTCGTATGAGGGCGTGGGTTCGAATCCCACTTCTGACACGATATATTTTAATAAATTAACTGGAAGAGATGTAATTAATAAAACGTCCAAATTACAAGAGACCGCGTCAGGATTGCCGAGCGGTCTAAGGCGCCAGACTTAAGGGGCTTAGTTCTTTCGTTCACAACGTGAATCCGTGTATTCTGGTCCTCGTTTGAGGGCAAGGGTTCAAAACCCACTTCTGACACGATATATTTTAATAAATTAACTGCAAGAGATGTAATTTATAAAACGTCCAAATTACAATAGACCACGTCAGGATGGCCGAGCGGTCTAAGGCGCCAGACTCAAGGGGCTTAGTTTCCTTCGTTCATAACGTGAATCTGTGTTTTCTGGTCCTCGTATAAGGGCGTGGGTTCGAATCCCACTTCTAACACGATATGTTTTATGAAATTAACTAGAAGAGATGTAATTTATAAATCGTCCAAATTTCAAGAGACCACGTCAGGATGGCCGAGCGGTCTAAGGCGCCAGACTCAAGGGGCTTACTTTCCTTCGTTCACAACGTGAATCTGTGTTTTCTGGTCCTCGTATGAGGGCGTGGGTTCGAATCCCACTTCTGACACGATATATTTTAATAAATTAACTGGAAGAGATGTAATTAATAAAACGTCCAAATTACAAGAGACCACGTCAGGATGGCCGAGCGGTCTAAGGCGCCAGATTCAAGGGGCTTACTTTCCTTCGTTCACAACGTGAATCTGTGTTTTCTGGTCCTCGTATGAGGGCGTGGGTTCGAATCCCACTTCTGACACGATATATTTTAATAAATTAACTGCAAGAGATGTAATTTATAAAACGTGCAATTACAATAGACCACGTCAGGATGGCCGAGCGGTCTAAGGCGCCAGACTTAAGGGCTTAGTTCTTTCGTTCACAACGTGAATCCGTGTATTCTGGTCCTCGTTTGAGGGCAAGGGTTCAAATCTCACTTCTGACACGATATGTTTTATGAAATTAACTAGAAGAGATGTAATTTATAAATCGTCCAAATTACAAAAGACCACGTCAGGATGGCCGAGCGGTCTAAGGTGCCAGACTCAAGGGGCTTACTTTCCTTCGTTCAAAACGGGAATGTGTGTTTTCTGGTCCTCGTATGAGGGCGTGGGTTCGAATCCCACTTCTGACACGATACATTTTAATAAATTAACTGCAAGAGATGTAATTTATAAAACGTCCAAATTACAATAGACCACGTCAGGATGGCCGAGCGGTCTAAGGCGCCAAACTCAAGGGGCTTACTTTCCTTCGTTCACAACGTGGATCTGTGTTTTCTGGTCCTCGTATAAGGGCGTGGGTTCGAATCCCACTTCTGACACGATATGTTTTATGAAATTAACTGGAAGAGATGTAATTTATAAAACGTCCAAATTACAAAAGACCACGTCTGGATGGCCGAGCGGTCTAAGGTGCCAGACTCAAGGGGCTTACTTTCCTTCGTTCAAAACGGGAATGTGTGTTTTCTGGTCCTCGTATGAGGGCGTGGGTTCGAATCCCACTTCTGACACGATACATTTTAATAAATTAACTGCAAGAGATGTAATTTATAAAACGTCCAAATTACAATAGACCACGTCAGGATGGCCGAGCGGTCTAAGGCGCCAAACTCAAGGGGCTTACTTTCCTTCGTTCACAACGTGAATCTGTGTTTTCTGGTCCTCGTATAAGGGCGTGGGTTCGAATCCCACTTCTGACACGATATGTTTTATGAAATTAACTGGAAGAGATGTAATTTATAAAACGTCCAAATTACAAAAGACCACGTCTGGATGGCCGAGCGGTCTAAGGTGCCAGACTCAAGGGGCTTACTTTCCTTCGTTCAAAACGTGAATCTGTGTTTTCTGGTCCTCGTATGAGGGCGTGGGTTCGAATCCCACTTCTGACACGATATATTTTAATAAATTAACTGCAAGAGATGTAATTTATAAAACGTGCAAATTACAATAGACCACGTCAGGATGGCCGAGCGGTCTAAGGCGCCAGACTTAAGGGGCTTAGTTCTTTCGTTCACAACGTGAAGCCGTGTATTCTGGTCCTCGTTTGAGGGCAAGGGTTCAAATCTCACTTCTGACACGATATGTTTTATGAAATTAACTAGAAGAGATGTAATTTATAAATCGTCCAAATTACAAAAGACCACGTCAGGATGGCCGAGCGGTCTAAGGTGCCAGACTCAAGGGGCTTACTTTCCTTCGTTCAAAACGGGAATGTGTGTTTTCTGGTCCTCGTATGAGGGCGTGGGTTCGAATCCCACTTCTGACACGATACATTTTAATAAATTAACTGCAAGAGATGTAATTTATAAAACGTCCAAATTACAATAGACCACGTCAGGATGGCCGAGCGGTCTAAGGCGCCAAACTCAAGGGGCTTACTTTCCTTCGTTCACAACGTGAATCTGTGTTTTCTGGTCCTCGTATAAGGGCGTGGGTTCGAATCCCACTTCTGACACGATATGTTTTATGAAATTAACTGGAAGAGATGTAATTTATAAAACGTCCAAATTACAAAAGACCACGTCTGGATGGCCGAGCGGTCTAAGGTGCCAGACTCAAGGGGGTTAGTTTCCTTCGTTCACAACGTGAATCTGTGTTTTCAGGTCCTCGTATGAGGGCGTGGGTTCGAATCCCACTTCTGACACGATATATTTTAATAAATTAACTGGAAGAAATGTAATTTATAAAACGTCTAAAATGCAAGAGACCACGTCAGGATGGCCGCGCGGTCTAAGGCGCCAGACTCAAGGGGCTTACTTTCCTTCGTTCACAACGTGAATCTGTGTTTTCTGGTCCTCGTATGAGGGCGTGGGTTCGAATCCCACTTCTGACACGATATATTTTAATAAATTAACTGCAAGAGATGTAATTTATAAACCGTGCAAATTACAATAGACCACGTCAGGATGGCCGAGCGGTCTAAGGCGCCAGACTTAAGGGGCTTAGTTCTTTCGTTCACAACGTGAATCCGTGTATTCTGGTCCTCTTATGAGGGCGTGGGTTCGAATCCCACTTCTGACACGATATATTTTAATAAATTAACTGCAAGAGATGTAATTTATAAAACGTCCAAATTAAAATAGCCCACGTCAGGATTGCCGAGCGGTCTAAGGCGCCAGACTTAAGGGGCTTAGTTCTTTCGTTCACAACATGAATCTGTGTTTTCTGGTCCTCGTATAAGGGCGTGGGTTCGAATCCCACTTCTAACACGATATGTTTTATGAAATTAACTAGAAGAGATGTAATTTATAAATCGTCCAAATTTCAAGAGACCGCGTCAGGATGGCCGAGCGGTCTAAGGCGCCAGACTCAAGGGGCTTACTTTCCTTCGTTCACAACGTGAATCTGTGTTTTCTGGTCCTCGTATGAGGGCGTGGGTTCGAATCCCACTTCTGACACGATATATTTTAATAAATTAACTGGAAGAGATGTAATTAATAAAACGTCCAAATTACAAGAGACCACGTCAGGATGGCCGAGCGGTCTAAGGCGCCAGACTCAAGGGGCTTACTTTCCTTCGTTCACAACGTGAATCTGTGTTTTCTGGTCCTCGTATGAGGGCGTGGGTTCGAATCCCACTTCTGACACGATATATTTTAATAAAATAACTGGAAGAGATGTAATTAATAAAACGTCCAAATTACAAGAGACCACGTCAGGATGGCCGAGCGGTCTAAGGCGCCAGACTCAAGGGGGTTAGTTTCCTTCGTTCACAACGTGAATCTGTGTTTTCTGGTCCTCGTATGAGGGCGTGGGTTCGAATCCCACTTCTGACACGATATATTTTAATAAATTAACTGGAAGAAATGTAATTTATAAAACGTCTAAAATACAAGAGACCACGTCAGGATGGCCGCGCGGTCTAAGGCGCCAGATTCAAGGGGCTTACTTTCCTTCGTTCACAACGTGAATCTGTGTTTTCTGGTCCTCGTATGAGGGCGTGGGTTCGAATCCCACTTCTGACACGATATATTTTAATAAATTAACTGCAAGAGATGTAATTTATAAAACGTGCAATTACAATAGACCACGTCAGGATGGCCGAGCGGTCTAAGGCGCCAGACTTAAGGGCTTAGTTCTTTCGTTCACAACGTGAATCCGTGTATTCTGGTCCTCGTTTGAGGGCAAGGGTTCAAATCTCACTTCTGACACGATATGTTTTATGAAATTAACTAGAAGAGATGTAATTTATAAATCGTCCAAATTACAAAAGACCACGTCAGGATGGCCGAGCGGTCTAAGGTGCCAGACTCAAGGGGCTTACTTTCCTTCGTTCAAAACGGGAATGTGTGTTTTCTGGTCCTCGTATGAGGGCGTGGGTTCGAATCCCACTTCTGACACGATACATTTTAATAAATTAACTGCAAGAGATGTAATTTATAAAACGTCCAAATTACAATAGACCACGTCAGGATGGCCGAGCGGTCTAAGGCGCCAAACTCAAGGGGCTTACTTTCCTTCGTTCACAACGTGGATCTGTGTTTTCTGGTCCTCGTATAAGGGCGTGGGTTCGAATCCCACTTCTGACACGATATGTTTTATGAAATTAACTGGAAGAGATGTAATTTATAAAACGTCCAAATTACAAAAGACCACGTCTGGATGGCCGAGCGGTCTAAGGTGCCAGACTCAAGGGGCTTACTTTCCTTCGTTCAAAACGGGAATGTGTGTTTTCTGGTCCTCGTATGAGGGCGTGGGTTCGAATCCCACTTCTGACACGATACATTTTAATAAATTAACTGCAAGAGATGTAATTTATAAAACGTCCAAATTACAATAGACCACGTCAGGATGGCCGAGCGGTCTAAGGCGCCAAACTCAAGGGGCTTACTTTCCTTCGTTCACAACGTGAATCTGTGTTTTCTGGTCCTCGTATAAGGGCGTGGGTTCGAATCCCACTTCTGACACGATATGTTTTATGAAATTAACTGGAAGAGATGTAATTTATAAAACGTCCAAATTACAAAAGACCACGTCTGGATGGCCGAGCGGTCTAAGGTGCCAGACTCAAGGGGCTTACTTTCCTTCGTTCAAAACGTGAATCTGTGTTTTCTGGTCCTCGTATGAGGGCGTGGGTTCGAATCCCACTTCTGACACGATATATTTTAATAAATTAACTGCAAGAGATGTAATTTATAAAACGTGCAAATTACAATAGACCACGTCAGGATGGCCGAGCGGTCTAAGGCGCCAGACTTAAGGGGCTTAGTTCTTTCGTTCACAACGTGAATCCGTGTATTCTGGTCCTCGTTTGAGGGCAAGGGTTCAAATCTCACTTCTGACACGATATGTTTTATGAAATTAACTAGAAGAGATGTAATTTATAAATCGTCCAAATTACAAAAGACCACGTCAGGATGGCCGAGCGGTCTAAGGTGCCAGACTCAAGGGGCTTACTTTCCTTCGTTCAAAACGGGAATGTGTGTTTTCTGGTCCTCGTATGAGGGCGTGGGTTCGAATCCCACTTCTGACACGATACATTTTAATAAATTAACTGCAAGAGATGTAATTTATAAAACGTCCAAATTACAATAGACCACGTCAGGATGGCCGAGCGGTCTAAGGCGCCAAACTCAAGGGGCTTACTTTCCTTCGTTCACAACGTGAATCTGTGTTTTCTGGTCCTCGTATAAGGGCGTGGGTTCGAATCCCACTTCTGACACGATATGTTTTATGAAATTAACTGGAAGAGATGTAATTTATAAAACGTCCAAATTACAAAAGACCACGTCTGGATGGCCGAGCGGTCTAAGGTGCCAGACTCAAGGGGCTTACATTCCTTCGTTCAAAACGGGAATGTGTGTTTTCTGGTCCTCGTATGAGGGCGTGGGTTCGAATCCCACTTCTGACACGATACATTTTAATAAATTAACTGCAAGAGATGTAATTTATAAAACGTCCAAATTACAATAGACCACGTCAGGATGGCCGAGCGGTCTAAGGCGCCAAACTCAAGGGGCTTACTTTCCTTCGTTCACAACGTGAATCTGTGTTTTCTGGGCCTCGTATAAGGGCGTGGGTTCGAATCCCACTTCTGACACGATATGTTTTATGAAATTAACTGGAAGAGATGTAATTTATAAAACGTCCAAATTACAAAAGACCACGTCTGGATGGCCGAGCGGTCTAAGGTGCCAGACTCAAGGGGCTTACTTTCCTTCGTTCAAAACGGGAATGTGTGTTTTCTGGTCCTCGTATGAGGGCGTGGGTTCGAATCCCACTTCTGACACGATATATTTTAATAAATTAACTGGAAGAGATGTAATTTATAAAACGTCCAAATTACAATACACTACGTCAGGATGGCCGAGCGGTCTAAGGCGCCAGACTCAAGGGGGTTAGTTTGCTTCGTTCACAACGTGAATCTGTGTTTTCTGGTCCTCGTATGAGGGCGTGGGTTCGAAGCCCACTTCTGACACGATATAATTTAATAAATTAACTGCAAGAGATGTAATTTATAAAACGTCCAAATTACAATAGACCACGTCAGTATTGCCGAGCGGTCTAAGGCGCCAGACTTAAGGGGCTTAGTTCTTTCGTTCACAACGTGAATCCGTGTATTCTGGTCCTCGTTTGAGGGCAAGGGTTCAAATCCCACTTCTGACACGATATGTTTTATGAAATTAACTAGAAGAGATGTAATTTATAAATCGTCCAAATTAAAACAGACCACGTCAGGATGGCCGAGCGGTCTAAGGCGCCAGAATCAAGGGGCCTAGTTTTCTTCGTTCACAACGTGAATCTGTGTTTTCTGGTCCTCGTATAAGGGCGTGGGTTCGAATCCCACTTCTGACACGATATGTTTTAATAAATTAACTAGAAGAGATGTAATTTATCAAACGTCAAAATTAAAATAGACCACGTTAGGAGGGCCCAGCGGTCTAAAGCGCCAGACTTAAGGGGCTTAGTTCTTTCGTTCACAACGTGAATCCGTGTATTCTGGTCCTCGTTTGAGGGCAAGGGTTCAAATCCCACTTCTGACACGATATGTTTTATGAAATTAACTAGAAGAGATGTAATTTATAAATCGTCCAAATTAAAACAGACCACGTCAGGATGGCCGAGCGGTCTAAGGCGCCAGAATCAAGGGGCCTAGTTTTCTTCGTTCACAACGTGAATCTGTGTTTTCTGGTCCTCGTATAAGGGCGTGGGTTCGAATCCCACTTCTGACACGATATGTTTTAATAAATTAACTAGAAGAGATGTAATTTATCAAACGTCAAAATTAAAATAGACCACGTTAGGAGGGCCCAGCGGTCTAAAGCGCCAGACTTAAGGGGGTTAGTTTCCTTCGTTCACAACGTGAATCTATGTTGTCTGGTCCTCGTATGAGGGCGTGGGTTCGAATCCCACTTCTGACACGATATATTTTAATAAATTAACTACAAGAGATGTAATTTATAAAACGTCCAAATTACAATAGACCACGTCAGGATAGCCGAGCGGTCTAAGGCGCCAGACTCAAGGGGCTTAGTTTCCTTCGTTCACAACGTGAATCTGTGTTTTCTGGTCCTCGTATAAGGGCGTGGGTTCGAATCCCACTTCTAACACGATATGTTTTATGAAATTAACTAGAAGAGATGTAATTTATAAATCGTCCAAATTTCAAGAGACCACGTCAGGATGGCCGAGCGGTCTAAGGCGCCAGACTCAAGGGGCTTACTTTCCTTCGTTCACAACGTGAATCTGTGTTTTCTGGTCCTCGTATGAGGGCGTGGGTTCGAATCCCACTTCTGACACGATGTATTTTAATAAATTAACTGGAAGAGATGTAATTAATAAAACGTCCAAATTACAAGAGACCACGTCAGGATGGCCGAGCGGTCTAAGGCGCCAGACTCAAGGGGGTTAGTTTCCTTCGTTCACAACGTGAATCTGTGTTTTCTGGTCCTCGTTTGAGGGCGTGGGTTGGAAACCCACTTCTGGCACGATATATTTTAATAAATTAACTGCAAGAGATGTAATTTATAAAACCTCCAAATTACAAGTGACCACGTCAGGATGGCCGAGCGGTATAAGGCGCCAGACTCAAGGGGCTTACTTTCCTTCGTTCACAACGGGAATGTGTGTTTTCTCGTCCTCGTATGAGGGCGTGGGTTCGAATCCCACTTCTGACACGATATATTTTAATAAATTAACTGGAAGAGATGTAATTAATAAAACGTCCAAATTACAAGAGACCACGTCAGGATGGCCGAGCGGTCTAAGGCGCCAGACTCAAGGGGGTTAGTTTCCTTCGTTCACAACGTGAATCTGTGTTTTCAGGTCCTCGTATGAGGGCGTGGGTTCGAATCCCACTTCTGACACGATATATTTTAATAAATTAACTGGAAGAAATGTAATTTATAAAACGTCTAAAATACAAGAGACCACATCAGGATGGCCGCGCGGTCTAAGGCGCCAGACTCAAGGGGCTTACTTTCCTTCGTTCACAACGTGAATCTGTGTTTTCTGGTCCTCGTATGAGGGCGTGGGTTCGAATCCCACTTCTGACACGATATATTTTAATAAATTAACTGCAAGAGATGTAATTTATAAAACGTGCAAATTACAATAGACCACGTCAGGATGGCCGAGCGGTCTAAGGCGCCAGACTTAAGGGGCTTAGTTCTTTCGTTCACAACGTGAATCCGTGTATTCTGGTCCTCGTTTGAGGGCAAGGGTTCAAATCTCACTTCTGACACGATATGTTTTATGAAATTAACTAGAAGAGATGTAATTTATAAATCGTCCAAATTACAAAAGACCACGTCAGGTTGGCCGAGCGGTCTAAGGTGCCAGACTCAAGGGGCTTACTTTCCTTCGTTCAAAACGGGAATGTGTGTTTTCTGGTCCTCGTATGAGGGCGTGGGTTCGAATCCCACTTCTGACACGATACATTTTAATAAATTAACTGCAAGAGATGTAATTTATAAAACGTCCAAATTACAATAGACCACGTCAGGATGGCCGAGCGGTCTAAGGCGCCAAACTCAAGGGGCTTACTTTCCTTCGTTCACAACGTGAATCTGTGTTTTCTGGTCCTCGTATAAGGGCGTGGGTTCGAATCCCACTTCTGACACGATATGTTTTATGAAATTAACTGGAAGAGATGTAATTTATAAAACGTCCAAATTAGAAAAGACCACGTCTGGATGGCCGAGCGGTCTAAGGTGCCAGACTCAAGGGGCTTACTTTCCTTCGTTCAAAACGGGAATGTGTGTTTTCTGGTCCTCGTATGAGGGCGTGGGTTCGAATCCCACTTCTGACACGATACATTTTAATAAATTAACTGCAAGAGATGTAATTTATAAAACGTCCAAATTACAATAGACCACGTCAGGATGGCCGAGCGGTCTAAGGCGCCAAACTCAAGGGGCTTACTTTCCTTCGTTCACAACGTGAATCTGTGTTTTCTGGTCCTCGTATAAGGGCGTGGGTTCGAATCCCACTTCTGACACGATATGTTTTATGAAATTAACTGGAAGAGATGTAATTTATAAAACGTCCAAATTACAAAAGACCACGTCTGGATGGCCGAGCGGTCTAAGGTGCCAGACTCAAGGGGCTTACTTTCCTTCGTTCAAAACGGGAATGTGTGTTTTCTGGTCCTCGTATGAGGGCGTGGGTTCGAATCCCACTTCTGACACGATATATTTTAATAAATTAACTGGAAGAGATGTAATTTATAAAACGTCCAAATTACAAAACACAACGTCAGGATGGCCGAGCGGTCTAAGGCGCCAGACTCAAGGGGGTTAGTTTGCTTCGTTCACAACGTGAAGCTGTGTTTTCTGGTCCTCGTATGAGGGCGTGGGTTCGAAGCCCACTTCTGACACGATATAATTTAATAAATTAACTGCAAGAGATGTAATTTATAAAACGTCCAAATTACAATAGACCACGTCAGTATTGCCGAGCGGTCTAAGGCGCCAGACTTAAGGGGCTTAGTTCTTTCGTTCACAACGTGAATCCGTGTATTCTGGTCCTCGTTTGAGGGCAAGGGTTCAAATCCCACTTCTGACCCGATATGTTTTATGAAATTAACTAGAAGAGATGTAATTTATAAATCGTCCAAATTAAAACAGACCACGTCAGGATGGCCGAGCGGTCTAAGGCGCCAGAATCAAGGGGCCTAGTTTTCTTCGTTCACAACGTGAATCTGTGTTTTCTGGTCCTCGTATAAGGGCGTGGGTTCGAATCCCACTTCTGACACGATATGTTTTAATAAATTAACTAGAAGAGATGTAATTTATCAAACGTCAAAATTAAAATAGACCACGTTAGGAGGGCCCAGCGGTCTAAAGCGCCAGACTTAAGGGGGTTAGTTTCCTTCGTTCACAACGTGAATCTATGTTGTCTGGTCCTCGTATGAGGGCGTGGGTTCGAATCCCACTTCTGACACGATATATTTTAATAAATTAACTACAAGAGATGTAATTTATAAAACGTCCAAATTACAATAGACCACGTCAGGATAGCCGAGCGGTCTAAGGCGCCAGACTCAAGGGGCTTAGTTTCCTTCGTTCACAACGTCAATCTGTGTTTTCTGGTCCTCGTATGAGGGCGTGGGTTCGAATCCCACTTCTGACACGATATATTTTAATAAATTAACTGGAAGAGATGTAATTTATAAAACGTCCAAATTACAATAGACCACGTCAGGATGGCCGAGTGGTCTAAGGCGCCAGAATCAAGGGGGTTACTTTCCTTCGTTCACAACGTGAATCTGTGTTTTCTGGTCC
Source organism: Phalangium opilio (assembly GCF_054372755.1). Taxonomy (NCBI): domain Eukaryota; kingdom Metazoa; phylum Arthropoda; class Arachnida; order Opiliones; family Phalangiidae; genus Phalangium; species Phalangium opilio. The sequence continues at coordinate 1,858,955 of NW_028324201.1, read as the reverse complement.
TCGTATGAGGGCGTGGGTTCGAATCCCACTTCTGACACGATATGTTTTAATAAATTAACTGGAAGAAATGTAATTTATAAAACGTCCAAAATACAAGAGACCACGTCAGGATGGCCGAGCGGTCTAAGGCGCCAGACTCAAGGGGCTTACTTTCTTTCGTTCACAACGCGAATCTGTGTTTTCTGGTCCTCGTATGAGGGCGTGGGTTCGAATCCCACTTCTGACACGATACATTTTAATAAATTAACTGCAAGAGATGTAATTTATAAAACGTCCAAATTACAATAGACCACGTCAGGATGGTCGAGCGGTCTAAGGCGCCAAACTCAAGGGGCTTACTTTCCTTTGTTCACAACGTGAATCTGTGTTTTCTGGTCCTCGTATAAGGGCGTGGGTTCGAATCCCACTTCTGACACGATATATTTTAATAAATCAACTGCAAGAGATGTAATTTATAAAACGTGCAAATTACAATAGACCACGTCAGGATGGCCGAGCGGTCTAAGGCGCCAGACTTAAGGGGCTTAGTTCTTTCGTTCACAACGTGAATCCGTGTATTCTGGTCCTCGTTTGAGGGCAAGGGTTCAAATCTCACTTCTGACACGATATGTTTTATGAAATTAACTAGAAGAGATGTAATTTATAAATCGTCCAAATTAAAAAAGACCACGTCAGGATGGCCGAGCGGTCTAAGGCGCCAGAATCAAGGGGCCTAGTTTTCTTCGTTCACAACGTGAATCTGTGTTTTCTGGTCCTCGTATAAGGGCGTGGGTTCGAATCCCACTTCTGACACGATATGTTTTAATAAATTAACTAGAAGAGATGTAATTTATCAAACGTCAAAATTAAAATAGACCACGTTAGGAGGGCCCAGCGGTCTAAAGCGCCAGACTTAAGGGGGTTAGTTTCCTTCGTTCACAACGTGAATCTATGTTGTCTGGTCCTCGTATGAGGGCGTGGGTTCGAATCCCACTTCTGACACGATATATTTTAATAAATTAACTACAAGAGATGTAATTTATAAAACGTCCAAATTACAATAGACCACGTCAGGATAGCCGAGCGGTCTAAGGCGCCAGACTCAAGGGGCTTAGTTTCCTTCGTTCACAACGTGAATCTGTGTTTTCTGGTCCTCGTATGTGGGCGTGGGTTGGAAACCCACTTCTGACACGATATATTTTAATAAATTAACTGCAAGAGATGTAATTTATAAAACCTCCAAATTACAAGTGACCACGTCAGGATGGCCGAGCGGTATAAGGCGCCAGAATTAAGGGGCTTAGTTCTTTCGTTCTCAACGTTTATCCGTGTATTCTGGTCCTCGTTTGAGGGCAAGGGGTCTAATCCCACTTCTGACACGATATGTTTTATGAAATTAACTAGAAGAGATGTAATTTATAAATCGTCCAAATTACAAGAGACCACGTCAGGATGGCCGAGCGGTCTAAGGCGCCAGACTCAAGGGGCTTACTTTCCTTCGTTCAAAACGGGAATGTGTGTTTTCTGGTCCTCGTATGAGGGCGTGGGTTCGAATCCCACTTCTGACACGATATATTTTAATAAATTAACTGCAAGAGATGTAATTTATAAAACGTCCAAATTACAATAGACCACGTCAGGATGGCCGAGCGATCTAAGGCGCCAGACTCAAGGGGCTTACTTTCCTTCGTTCACAACGTGGATCTGTGTTTTCTGGTCCTCGTATGAGGGCGTGGGTTTGTATCCCACTTCTGACACGATATATTTTAATAAATTAACTGGAAGAGATGTAATTAATAAAACGTCAAAATTACAAGAGACCACGTCAGGATGGCCGAGCGGTCTAAGGCGCCAGACTCAAGGGGGTTAGGTTCCTTCGTTCACAACGTGAATCTGTGTTTTCTGGTCCTCGTATGTGGGCGTGGGTTGGAAACCCACTTCTGACACGATATATTTTAATAAATTAACTGCAAGAGATGTAATTTATAAAACCTCCAAATTACAAGTGACCACGTCAGGATGGCCGAGCGGTATAAGGCGCCAGACTCAAGGGGCTTACTTTCCTTCGTTCACAACGGGAATGTGTGTTTTCTGGTCCTCGTATGAGGGCGTGGGTTCGAATCCCACTTCTGACACGATATATTTTAATAAATTAACTGGAAGAGATGTAATTAATAAAACGTCCAAATTACAAGAGACCACGTCAGGATGGCCGAGCGGTCTAAGGCGCCAGACTCAAGGGGGTTAGTTTCCTTCGTTCACAACGTGAATCTGTGTTTTCAGGTCCTCGTATGAGGGCGTGGGTTCGAATCCCACTTCTGACACGGTATATTTTAATAAATTAACTGGAAGAAATGTAATTTATAAAACGTCCAAAATACAAGAGACCACGTCAGGATGGCCGAGCGGTCTAAGGCGCCAGACTCAAGGGGCTTACTTACCTTCGTTCACAACGTGAATCTGTGTTTTCTGGTCCTCGTATGAGGGCGTGGGTTCGAATCCCACTTCTGACACGATATATTTTAATAAATTAACTGCAAGAGATGTAATTTATAAAACGTCCAAATTACAATAGACCACGTCAGTATTGCCGAGCGGTCTAAGGCGCCAGACTTAAGGGGCTTAGTTCTTTCGTTCACAACGTGAATCCGTGTATTCTGGTCCTCGTTTGAGGGCAAGGGTTCAAATCCCACTTCTGACACGATATGTTTTATGAAATTAACTAGAAGAGATGTAATTTATAAATCGTCCAAATTAAAACAGACCACGTCAGGATGGCCGAGCGGTCTAAGGCGCCAGAATCAAGGGGCCTAGTTTTCTTCGTTCACAACGTGAATCTGTGTTTTCTGGTCCTCGTATAAGGGCGTGGGTTCGAATCCCACTTCTGACACGATATGTTTTAATAAATTAACTAGAAGAGATGTAATTTATCAAACGTCAAAATTAAAATAGACCACGTTAGAAGGGCCCAGCGGTCTAAAGCGCCAGACTTAAGGGGGTTAGTTTCCTTCGTTCACAACGTGAATCTATGTTGTCTGGTCCTCGTATGAGGGCGTGGGTTCGAATCCCACTTCTGACACGATATATTTTAATAAATTAACTACAAGAGATGTAATTTATAAAACGTCCAAATTACAATAGACCACGTCAGGATAGCCGAGCGGTCTAAGGCGCCAGACTCAAGGGGCTTAGTTTCCTTCGTTCACAACGTGAATCTGTGTTTTCTGGTCCTCGTATGAGGGCGTGGGTTCGAATCCCACTTCTGACACGATATATTTTAATAAATTAACTGGAAGAGATGTAATTTATAAAACGTCCAAATTACAATAGACCACGTCAGGATGGCCGAGTGGTCTAAGGCGCCAGAATCAAGGGGGTTACTTTCCTTCGTTCACAACGTGAATCTGTGTTTTCTGGTCCTCGTATGAGGGCGTGGGTTCGAATCCCACTTCTGACACGATATGTTTTAATAAATTAACTGGAAGAAATGTAATTTATAAAACGTCCAAAATACAAGAGACCACGTCAGGATGGCCGAGCGGTCTAAGGCGCCAGACTCAAGGGGCTTACTTTCTTTCGTTCACAACGCGAATCTGTGTTTTCTGGTTCTCGTATGAGGGCGTGGGTTCGAATCCCACTTCTGACACGATACATTTTAATAAATTAACTGCAAGAGATGTAATTTATAAAACGTCCAAATTACAATAGACCACGTCAGGATGGTCGAGCGGTCTAAGGCGCCAAACTCAAGGGGCTTACTTTCCTTAGTTCACAACGTGAATCTGTGTTTTCTGGTCCTCGTATAAGGGCGTGGGTTCGAATCCCACTTCTGACACGATATATTTTAATAAATCAACTGCAAGAGATGTAATTTATAAAACGTGCAAATTACAATAGACCACGTCAGGATGGCCGAGCGGTCTAAGGCGCCAGACTTAAGGGGCTTAGTTCTTTCGTTCACAACGTGAATCCGTGTATTCTGGTCCTCGTTTGAGGGCAAGGGTTCAAATCTCACTTCTGACACGATATGTTTTATGAAATTAACTAGAAGAGATGTAATTTATAAATCGTCCAAATTAAAAAAGACCACGTCAGGATGGCCGAGCGGTCTAAGGCGCCAGAATCAAGGGGCCTAGTTTTCTTCGTTCACAACGTGAATCTGTGTTTTCTGGTCCTCGTATAAGGGCGTGGGTTCGAATCCCACTTCTGACACGATATGTTTTAATAAATTAACTAGAAGAGATGTAATTTATCAAACGTCAAAATTAAAATAGACCACGTTAGGAGGGCCCAGCGGTCTAAAGCGCCAGACTTAAGGGGGTTAGTTTCCTTCGTTCACAACGTGAATCTATGTTGTCTGGTCCTCGTATGAGGGCGTGGGTTCGAATCCCACTTCTGACACGATATATTTTAATAAATTAACTACAAGAGATGTAATTTATAAAACGTCCAAATTACAATAGACCACGTCAGGATAGCCGAGCGGTCTAAGGCGCCAGACTCAAGGGGCTTAGTTTCCTTCGTTCACAACGTGAATCTGTGTTTTCTGGTCCTCGTATGAGGGCGTGGGTTCGAATCCCACTTCTGACACGATATATTTTAATAAATTAACTGGAAGAGATGTAATTAATAAAACGTCCAAATTACAAGAGACCACGTCAGGATGGCCGAGCGGTCTAAGGCGCCAGACTCAAGGGGGTTAGTTTCCTTCGTTCACAACGTGAATCTGTGTTTTCAGGTCCTCGTATGAGGGCGTGGGTTCGAATCCCACTTCTGACACGATATATTTTAATAAATTAACTGGAAGAAATGTAATTTATAAAACGTCTAAAATACAAGAGACCACGTCAGGATGGCCGTGCGGTCTAAGGCGCCAGACTCAAGGGGCTTACTTTCCTTCGTTCACAACGTGAATCTGTGTTTTCTGGTCCTCGTATGAGGGAGTGGGTTCGAATCCCACTTCTGACACGATATATTTTAATAAATTAACTGCAAGAGATGTAATTTATAAAACGTGCAAATTACAATAGACCACGTCAGGATGGCCGAGCGGTCTAAGGCGCCAGACTTAAGGGGCTTAGTTCTTTCGTTCACAACGTGAATCCGTGTATTCTGGTCCTCGTTTGAGGGCAAGGGTTCAAATCTCACTTCTGACACGATATGTTTTATGAAATTAACTAGAAGAGATGTAATTTATAAATCGTCCAAATTACAAAAGACCACGTCAGGATGGCCGAGCGGTCTAAGGTGCCAGACTCAAGGGGCTTACTTTCCTTCGTTCAAAACGGGAATGTGTGTTTTCTGGTCCTCGTATGAGGGCGTGGGTTCGAATCCCACTTCTGACACGATACATTTTAATAAATTAACTGCAAGAGATGTAATTTATAAAACGTCCAAATTACAATAGACCACGTCAGGATGGCCGAGCGGTCTAAGGCGCCAAACTCAAGGGGCTTACTTTCCTTCGTTCACAACGTGAATCTGTGTTTTCTGGTCCTCGAATAAGGGCGTGGGTTCGAATCCCACTTCTGACACGATATGTTTTATGAAATTAACTGGAAGAGATGTAATTTATAAAACGTCCAAATTAGAAAAGACCACGTCTGGATGGCCGAGCGGTCTAAGGTGCCAGACTCAAGGGGCTTACTTTCCTTCGTTCAAAACGGGAATGTGTGTTTTCTGGTCCTCGTATGAGGGCGTGGGTTCGAATCCCACTTCTGACACGATACATTTTAATAAATTAACTGCAAGAGATGTAATTTATAAAACGTCCAAATTACAATAGACCACGTCAGGATGGCCGAGCGGTCTAAGGCGCCAAACTCAAGGGGCTTACTTTCCTTCGTTCACAACGTGAATCTGTGTTTTCTGGTCCTCGTATAAGGGCGTGGGTTCGAATCCCACTTCTGACACGATATGTTTTATGAAATTAACTGGAAGAGATGTAATTTATAAAACGTCCAAATTACAAAAGACCACGTCTGGATGGCCGAGCGGTCTAAGGTGCCAGACTCAAGGGGCTTACTTTCCTTCGTTCAAAACGGGAATGTGTGTTTTCTGGTCCTCGTATGAGGGCGTGGGTTCGAATCCCACTTCTGACACGATATATTTTAATAAATTAACTGGAAGAGATGTAATTTATAAAACGTCCAAATTACAATACACTACGTCAGGATGGCCGAGCGGTCTAAGGCGCCAGACTCAAGGGGGTTAGTTTGCTTCGTTCACAACGTGAATCTGTGTTTTCTGGTCCTCGTATGAGGGCGTGGGTTCGAAGCCCACTTCTGACACGATATAATTTAATAAATTAACTGCAAGAGATGTAATTTATAAAACGTCCAAATTACAATAGACCACGTCAGTATTGCCGAGCGGTCTAAGGCGCCAGACTTAAGGGGCTTAGTTCTTTCGTTCACAACGTGAATCCGTGTATTCTGGTCCTCGTTTGAGGGCAAGGGTTCAAATCCCACTTCTGACACGATATGTTTTATGAAATTAACTAGAAGAGATGTAATTTATAAATCGTCCAAATTAAAACAGACCACGTCAGGATGGCCGAGCGGTCTAAGGCGCCAGAATCAAGGGGCCTAGTTTTCTTCGTTCACAACGTGAATCTGTGTTTTCTGGTCCTCGTATAAGGGCGTGGGTTCGAATCCCACTTCTGACACGATATGTTTTAATAAATTAACTAGAAGAGATGTAATTTATCAAACGTCAAAATTAAAATAGACCACGTTAGGAGGGCCCAGCGGTCTAAAGCGCCAGACTTAAGGGGGTTAGTTTCCTTCGTTCACAACGTGAATCTATGTTGTCTGGTCCTCGTATGAGGGCGTGGGTTCGAATCCCACTTCTGACACGATATATTTTAATAAATTAACTACAAGAGATGTAATTTATAAAACGTCCAAATTACAATAGACCACGTCAGGATAGCCGAGCGGTCTAAGGCGCCAGACTCAAGGGGCTTAGTTTCCTTCGTTCACAACGTCAATCTGTGTTTTCTGGTCCTCGTATGAGGGCGTGGGTTCGAATCCCACTTCTGACACGATATATTTTAATAAATTAACTGGAAGAGATGTAATTTATAAAACGTCCAAATTACAATAGACCACGTCAGGATGGCCGAGTGGTCTAAGGCGCCAGAATCAAGGGGGTTACTTTCCTTCGTTCACAACGTGAATCTGTGTTTTCTGGTCCTCGTATGAGGGCGTGGGTTCGAATCCCACTTCTGACACGATATGTTTTAATAAATTAACTGGAAGAAATGTAATTTATAAAACGTCCAAAATACAAGAGACCACGTCAGGATGGCCGAGCGGTCTAAGGCGCCAGACTCAAGGGGCTTACTTTCTTTCGTTCAAAACGCGAATCTGTGTTTTCTGGTCCTCGTATGAGGGCGTGGGTTCGAATCCCACTTCTGACACGATACATTTTAATAAATTAACTGCAAGAGATGTAATTTATAAAACGTCCAAATTACAATAGACCACGTCAGGATGGTCGAGCGGTCTAAGGCGCCAAACTCAAGGGGCTTACTTTCCTTCGTTCACAACGTGAATCTGTGTTTTCTGGTCCTCGTATAAGGGCGTGGGTTCGAATCCCACTTCTGACACGATATATTTTAATAAATCAACTGCAAGAGATGTAATTTATAAAACGTGCAAATTACAATAGACCACGTCAGGATGGCCGAGCGGTCTAAGGCGCCAGACTTAAGGGGCTTAGTTCTTTCGTTCACAACGTGAATCCGTGTATTCTGGTCCTCGTTTGAGGGCAAGGGTTCAAATCTCACTTCTGACACGATATGTTTTATGAAATTAACTAGAAGAGATGTAATTTATAAATCGTCCAAATTAAAAAAGACCACGTCAGGATGGCCGAGCGGTCTAAGGCGCCAGAATCAAGGGGCCTAGTTTTCTTCGTTCACAACGTGAATCTGTGTTTTCTGGTCCTCGTATAAGGGCGTGGGTTCGAATCCCACTTCTGACACGATATGTTTTAATAAATTAACTAGAAGAGATGTAATTTATCAAACGTCAAAATTAAAATAGACCACGTTAGGAGGGCCCAGCGGTCTAAAGCGCCAGACTTAAGGGGGTTAGTTTCCTTCGTTCACAACGTGAATCTATGTTGTCTGGTCCTCGTATGAGGGCGTGGGTTCGAATCCCACTTCTGACACGATATATTTTAATAAATTAACTACAAGAGATGTAATTTATAAAACGTCCAAATTACAATAGACCACGTCAGGATAGCCGAGCGGTCTAAGGCGCCAGACTCAAGGGGCTTAGTTTCCTTCGTTCACAACGTGAATCTGTGTTTTCTGGTCCTCGTATGAGGGCGTGGGTTCGAATCCCACTTCTGACACGATATATTTTAATAAATTAACTGGAAGAGATGTAATTTATAAAACGTCCAAATTACAATAGACCACGTCAGGATGGCCGAGTGGTCTAAGGCGCCAGAATCAAGGGGGTTACTTTCCTTCGTTCACAACGTGAATCTGTGTTTTCTGGTCCTCGTATGAGGGCGTGGGTTCGAATCCCACTTCTGACACGATATGTTTTAATAAATTAACTGGAAGAAATGTAATTTATAAAACGTCCAAAATACAAGAGACCACGTCAGGATGGCCGAGCGGTCTAAGGCGCCAGACTCAAGGGGCTTACTTTCTTTCGTTCACAACGCGAATCTGTGTTTTCTGGTCCTCGTATGAGGGCGTGGGTTCGAATCCCACTTCTGACACGATACATTTTAATAAATTAACTGCAAGAGATGTAATTTATAAAACGTCCAAATTACAATAGACCACGTCAGGATGGTCGAGCGGTCTAAGGCGCCAAACTCAAGGGGCTTACTTTCCTTTGTTCACAACGTGAATCTGTGTTTTCTGGTCCTCGTATAAGGGCGTGGGTTCGAATCCCACTTCTGACACGATATATTTTAATAAATCAACTGCAAGAGATGTAATTTATAAAACGTGCAAATTACAATAGACCACGTCAGGATGGCCGAGCGGTCTAAGGCGCCAGACTTAAGGGGCTTAGTTCTTTCGTTCACAACGTGAATCCGTGTATTCTGGTCCTCGTTTGAGGGCAAGGGTTCAAATCTCACTTCTGACACGATATGTTTTATGAAATTAACTAGAAGAGATGTAATTTATAAATCGTCCAAATTAAAAAAGACCACGTCAGGATGGCCGAGCGGTCTAAGGCGCCAGAATCAAGGGGCCTAGTTTTCTTCGTTCACAACGTGAATCTGTGTTTTCTGGTCCTCGTATAAGGGCGTGGGTTCGAATCCCACTTCTGACACGATATGTTTTAATAAATTAACTAGAAGAGATGTAATTTATCAAACGTCAAAATTAAAATAGACCACGTTAGGAGGGCCCAGCGGTCTAAAGCGCCAGACTTAAGGGGGTTAGTTTCCTTCGTTCACAACGTGAATCTATGTTGTCTGGTCCTCGTATGAGGGCGTGGGTTCGAATCCCACTTCTGACACGATATATTTTAATAAATTAACTACAAGAGATGTAATTTATAAAACGTCCAAATTACAATAGACCACGTCAGGATAGCCGAGCGGTCTAAGGCGCCAGACTCAAGGGGCTTAGTTTCCTTCGTTCACAACGTGAATCTGTGTTTTCTGGTCCTCGTATGAGGGCGTGGGTTCGAATCCCACTTCTGACACGATATATTTTAATAAATTAACTGGAAGAGATGTAATTAATAAAACGTCCAAATTACAAGAGACCACGTCAGGATGGCCGAGCGGTCTAAGGCGCCAGACTCAAGGGGGTTAGTTTCCTTCGTTCACAACGTGAATCTGTGTTTTCAGGTCCTCGTATGACGGCGTGGGTTCGAATCCCACTTCTGACACGATATATTTTAATAAATTAACTGGAAGAAATGTAATTTATAAAACGTCTAAAATACAAGAGACCACGTCAGGATGGCCGCGCGGTCTAAGGCGCCAGACTTAAGGGGGTTAGTTTCCTTCGTTCACAACGTGAATCTGTGTTTTCAGGTCCTCGTATGACGGCGTGGGTTCGAATCCCACTTCTGACACGATATATTTTAATAAATTAACTGGAAGAAATGTAATTTATAAAACGTCTAAAATACAAGAGACCACGTCAGGATGGCCGCGCGGTCTAAGGCGCCAGACTCAAGGGGCTTACTTTCCTTCGTTCACAACGTGAATCTGTGTTTTCTGGTCCTCGTATGAGGGCGTGGGTTCGAATCCCACTTCTGACACGATATATTTTAATAAATTAACTGCAAGAGATGTAATTTATAAAACGTGCAAATTACAATAGACCACGTCAGGATGGCCGAGCGGTCTAAGGCGCCAGACTTAAGGGGCTTAGTTCTTTCGTTCACAACGTGAATCCGTGTATTCTGGTCCTCGTTTGAGGGCAAGGGTTCAAATCTCACTTCTGACACGATATGTTTTATGAAATTAACTAGAAGAGATGTAATTTATAAATCGTCCAAATTACAAAAGACCACGTCAGGATGGCCGAGCGGTCTAAGGTGCCAGACTCAAGGGGCTTACTTTCCTTCGTTCAAAACGGGAATGTGTGTTTTCTGGTCCTCGTATGAGGGCGTGGGTTCGAATCCCACTTCTGACACGATACATTTTAATAAATTAACTGCAAGAGATGTAATTTATAAAACGTCCAAATTACAATAGACCACGTCAGGATGGCCGAGCGGTCTAAGGCGCCAAACTCAAGGGGCTTACTTTCCTTCGTTCACAACGTGAATCTGTGTTTTCTGGTCCTCGTATAAGGGCGTGGGTTCGAATCCCACTTCTGACACGATATGTTTTATGAAATTAACTGGAAGAGATGTAATTTATAAAACGTCCAAATTACAAAAGACCACGTCTGGATGGCCGAGCGGTCTAAGGTGCCAGACTCAAGGGGCTTACTTTCCTTCGTTCAAAACGGGAATGTGTGTTTTCTGGTCCTCGTATGAGGGCGTGGGTTCGAATCCCACTTCTGACACGATATATTTTAATAAATTAACTGGAAGAGATGTAATTTATAAAACGTCCAACTTACAATACACTACGTCAGGATGGCCGAGCGGTCTAAGGCGCCAGACTCAAGGGGGTTAGTTTGCTTCGTTCACAACGTGAATCTGTGTTTTCTGGTCCTCGTATGAGGGCGTGGGTTCGAAGCCCACTTCTGACACGATATAATTTAATAAATTAACTGCAAGAGATGTAATTTATAAAACGTCCAAATTACAATAGACCACGTCAGTATTGCCGAGCGGTCTAAGGCGCCAGACTTAAGGGGCTTAGTTCTTTCGTTCACAACGTGAATCCGTGTATTCTGGTCCTCGTTTGAGGGCAAGGGTTCAAATCCCACTTCTGACACGATATGTTTTATGAAATTAACTAGAAGAGATGTAATTTATAAATCGTCCAAATTAAAACAGACCACGTCAGGATGGCCGAGCGGTCTAAGGCGCCAGAATCAAGGGGCCTAGTTTTCTTCGTTCACAACGTGAATCTGTGTTTTCTGGTCCTCGTATAAGGGCGTGGGTTCGAATCCCACTTCTGACACGATATGTTTTAATAAATTAACTAGAAGAGATGTAATTTATCAAACGTCAAAATTAAAATAGACCACGTTAGGAGGGCCCAGCGGTCTAAAGCGCCAGACTTAAGGGGGTTAGTTTCCTTCGTTCACAACGTGAATCTATGTTGTCTGGTCCTCGTATGAGGGCGTGGGTTCGAATCCCACTTCTGACACGATATATTTTAATAAATTAACTACAAGAGATGTAATTTATAAAACGTCCAAATTACAATAGACCACGTCCAAATTACAATAGACCACGTCAGGATAGCCGAGCGGTCTAAGGCGCCAGACTCAAGGGGCTTAGTTTCCTTCGTTCACAACGTGAATCTGTGTTTTCTGGTCCTCGTATGAGGGCGTGGGTTCGAATCCCACTTCTGACACGATATATTTTAATAAATTAACTGGAAGAGATGTAATTTATAAAACGTCCAAATTACAATAGACCACGTCAGGATGGCCGAGTGGTCTAAGGCGCCAGAATCAAGGGGGTTACTTTCCTTCGTTCACAACGTGAATCTGTGTTTTCTGGTCCTCCTATGAGGGCGTGGGTTCGAATCCCACTTCTGACACGATATGTTTTAATAAATTAACTGGAAGAAATGTAATTTATAAAACGTCCAAAATACAAGAGACCACGTCAGGATGGCCGAGCGGTCTAAGGCGCCAGACTCAAGGGGCTTACTTTCTTTCGTTCACAACGCGAATCTGTGTTTTCTGGTCCTCGTATGAGGGCGTGGGTTCGAATCCCACTTCTGACACGATACATTTTAATAAATTAACTGCAAGAGATGTAATTTATAAAACGTCCAAATTACAATAGACCACGTCAGGATGGTCGAGCGGTCTAAGGCGCCAAACTCAAGGGGCTTACTTTCCTTCGTTCACAACGTGAATCTGTGTTTTCTGGTCCTTGTATAAGGGCGTGGGTTCGAATCCCACTTCTGACACGATATATTTTAATAAATCAACTGCAAGAGATGTAATTTATAAAACGTGCAAATTACAATAGACCACGTCAGGATGGCCGAGCGGTCTAAGGCGCCAGACTTAAGGGGCTTAGTTCTTTCGTTCACAACGTGAATCCGTGTATTCTGGTCCTCGTTTGAGGGCAAGGGTTCAAATCTCACTTCTGACACGATATGTTTTATGAAATTAACTAGAAGAGATGTAATTTATAAATCGTCCAAATTAAAAAAGACCACGTCAGGATGGCCGAGCGGTCTAAGGCGCCAGAATCAAGGGGCCTAGTTTTCTTCGTTCACAACGTGAATCTGTGTTTTCTGGTCCTCGTATAAGGGCGTGGGTTCGAATCCCACTTCTGACACGATATGTTTTAATAAATTAACTAGAAGAGATGTAATTTATCAAACGTCAAAATTAAAATAGACCACGTTAGGAGGGCCCAGCGGTCTAAAGCGCCAGACTTAAGGGGGTTAGTTTCCTTCGTTCACAACGTGAATCTATGTTGTCTGGTCCTCGTATGAGGGCGTGGGTTCGAATCCCACTTCTGACACGATATATTTTAATAAATTAACTACAAGAGATGTAATTTATAAAACGTCCAAATTACAATAGACCACGTCAGGATAGCCGAGCGGTCTAAGGCGCCAGACTCAAGGGGCTTAGTTTCCTTCGTTCACAACGTGAATCTGTGTTTTCTGGTCCTCGTATGAGGGCGTGGGTTCGAATCCCACTTCTGACACGATATATTTTAATAAATTAACTGGAAGAGATGTAATTAATAAAACGTCCAAATTACAAGAGACCACGTCACGATGGCCGAGCGGTCTAAGGCGCCAGACTCAAGGGGGTTAGTTTCCTTCGTTCACAACGTGAATCTGTGTTTTCAGGTCCTCGTATGAGGGCGTGGGTTCGAATCCCACTTCTGACACGATATATTTTAATAAATTAACTGGAAGAAATGTAATTTATAAAACGTCTAAAATACAAGAGACCACGTCAGGATGGCCGTGCGGTCTAAGGCGCCAGACTCAAGGGGCTTACTTTCCTTCGTTCACAACGTGAATCTGTGTTTTCTGGTCCTCGTATGAGGGCGTGGGTTCGAATCCCACTTCTGACACGATATATTTTAATAAATTAACTGCAAGAGATGTAATTTATAAAACGTGCAAATTACAATGGACCACGTCAGGATGGCCGAGCGGTCTAAGGCGCCAGACTTAAGGGGCTTAGTTCTTTCGTTCACAACGTGAATCCGTGTATTCTGGTCCTCGTTTGAGGGCAAGGGTTCAAATCTCACTTCTGACACGATATGTTTTATGAAATTAACTAGAAGAGATGTAATTTATAAATCGTCCAAATTAAAAAAGACCACGTCAGGATGGCCGAGCGGTCTAAGGCGCCAGAATCAAGGGGCCTAGTTTTCTTCGTTCACAACGTGAATCTGTGTTTTCTGGTCCTCGTATAAGGGCGTGGGTTCGAATCCCACTTCTGACACGATATGTTTTAATAAATTAACTAGAAGAGATGTAATTTATCAAACGTCAAAATTAAAATAGACCACGTTAGGAGGGCCCAGCGGTCTAAAGCGCCAGACTTAAGGGGGTTAGTTTCCTTCGTTCACAACGTGAATCTATGTTGTCTGGTCCTCGTATGAGGGCGTGGGTTCGAATCCCACTTCTGACACGATATATTTTAATAAATTAACTACAAGAGATGTAATTTATAAAACGTCCAAATTACAATAGACCACGTCAGGATAGCCGAGCGGTCTAAGGCGCCAGACTCAAGGGGCTTAGTTTCCTTCGTTCACAACGTGAATCTGTGTTTTCTGGTCCTCGTATGAGGGCGTGGGTTCGAATCCCACTTCTGACACGATATATTTTAATAAATTAACTGGAAGAGATGTAATTAATAAAACGTCCAAATTACAAGAGACCACGTCACGATGGCCGAGCGGTCTAAGGCGCCAGACTCAAGGGGGTTAGTTTCCTTCGTTCACAACGTGAATCTGTGTTTTCAGGTCCTCGTATGAGGGCGTGGGTTCGAATCCCACTTCTGACACGATATATTTTAATAAATTAACTGGAAGAAATGTAATTTATAAAACGTCTAAAATACAAGAGACCACGTCAGGATGGCCGTGCGGTCTAAGGCGCCAGACTCAAGGGGCTTACTTTCCTTCGTTCACAACGTGAATCTGTGTTTTCTGGTCCTCGTATGAGGGCGTGGGTTCGAATCCCACTTCTGACACGATATATTTTAATAAATTAACTGCAAGAGATGTAATTTATAAAACGTGCAAATTACAATGGACCACGTCAGGATGGCCGAGCGGTCTAAGGCGCCAGACTTAAGGGGCTTAGTTCTTTCGTTCACAACGTGAATCCGTGTATTCTGGTCCTCGTTTGAGGGCAAGGGTTCAAATCTCACTTCTGACACGATATGTTTTATGAAATTAACTAGAAGAGATGTAATTTATAAATCGTCCAAATTACAAAAGACCACGTCAGGATGGCCGAGCGGTCTAAGGTGCCAGACTCAAGGGGCTTACTTTCCTTCGTTCAAAACGGGAATGTGTGTTTTCTGGTCCTCGTATGAGGGCGTGGGTTCGAATCCCACTTCTGACACGATACATTTTAATAAATTAACTGCAAGAGATGTAATTTATAAAACGTCCAAATTACAATAGACCACGTCAGGATGGCCGAGCGGTCTAAGGCGCCAAACTCAAGGGGCTTACTTTCCTTCGTTCACAACGTGAATCTGTGTTTTCTGGTCCTCGTATAAGGGCGTGGGTTCGAATCCCACTTCTGACACGATATGTTTTATGAAATTAACTGGAAGAGATGTAATTTATAAAACGTCCAAATTACAAAAGACCACGTCTGGATGGCCGAGCGGTCTAAGGTGCCAGACTCAAGGGGCTTACTTTCCTTCGTTCAAAACGGGAATGTGTGTTTTCTGGTCCTCGTATGAGGGCGTGGGTTCGAATCCCACTTCTGACACGATATATTTTAATAAATTAACTGGAAGAGATGTAATTTATAAAACGTCCAAATTACAATACACTACGTCAGGATGGCCGAGCGGTCTAAGGCGCCAGACTCAAGGGGGTTAGTTTGCTTCGTTCACAACGTGAATCTGTGTTTTCTGGTCCTCGTATGAGGGCGTGGGTTCGAAGCCCACTTCTGACACGATATAATTTAATAAATTAACTGCAAGAGATGTAATTTATAAAACGTCCAAATTACAATAGACCACGTCAGTATTGCCGAGCGGTCTAAGGCGCCAGACTTAAGGGGCTTAGTTCTTTCGTTCACAACGTGAATCCGTGTATTCTGGTCCTCGTTTGAGGGCAAGGGTTCAAATCCCACTTCTGACACGATATGTTTTATGAAATTAACTAGAAGAGATGTAATTTATAAATCGTCCAAATTAAAACAGACCACGTCAGGATGGCCGAGCGGTCTAAGGCGCCAGAATCAAGGGGCCAAGTTTTCTTCGTTCACAACGTGAATCTGTGTTTTCTGGTCCTCGTATAAGGGCGTGGGTTCGAATCCCACTTCTGACACGATATGTTTTAATAAATTAACTAGAAGAGATGTAATTTATCAAACGTCAAAATTAAAATAGACCACGTTAGGAGGGCCCAGCGGTCTAAAGCGCCAGACTTAAGGGGGTTAGTTTCCTTCGTTCACAACGTGAATCTATGTTGTCTGGTCCTCGTATGAGGGCGTGGGTTCGAATCCCACTTCTGACACGATATATTTTAATAAATTAACTACAAGAGATGTAATTTATAAAACGTCCAAATTACAATAGACCACGTCAGGATAGCCGAGCGGTCTAAGGCGCCAGACTCAAGGGGCTTAGTTTCCTTCGTTCACAACGTGAATCTGTGTTTTCTGGTCCTCGTATGAGGGCGTGGGTTCGAATCCCACTTCTGACACGATATATTTTAATAAATTAACTGGAAGAGATGTAATTTATAAAACGTCCAAATTACAATAGACCACGTCAGGATGGCCGAGTGGTCTAAGGCGCCAGAATCAAGGGGGTTACTTTCCTTCGTTCACAACGTGAATCTGTGTTTTCTGGTCCTCGTATGAGGGCGTGGGTTCGAATCCCACTTCTGACACGATATGTTTTAATAAATTAACTGGAAGAAATGTAATTTATAAAACGTCCAAAATACAAGAGACCACGTCAGGATGGCCGAGCGGTCTAAGGCGCCAGACTCAAGGGGCTTACTTTCTTTCGTTCACAACGCGAATCTGTGTTTTCTGGTCCTCGTATGAGGGCGTGGGTTCGAATCCCACTTCTGACACGATACATTTTAATAAATTAACTGCAAGAGATGTAATTTATAAAACGTCCAAATTACAATAGACCACGTCAGGATGGTCGAGCGGTCTAAGGCGCCAAACTCAAGGGGCTTACTTTCCTTCGTTCACAACGTGAATCTGTGTTTTCTGGTCCTCGTATAAGGGCGTGGGTTCGAATCCCACTTCTGACACGATATATTTTAATAAATCAACTGCAAGAGATGTAATTTATAAAACGTGCAAATTACAATAGACCACGTCAGGATGGCCGAGCGGTCTAAGGCGCCAGACTTAAGGGGCTTAGTTCTTTCGTTCACAACGTGAATCCGTGTATTCTGGTCCTCGTTTGAGGGCAAGGGTTCAAATCTCACTTCTGACACGATATGTTTTATGAAATTAACTAGAAGAGATGTAATTTATAAATCGTCCAAATTAAAAAAGACCACGTCAGGATGGCCGAGCGGTCTAAGGCGCCAGAATCAAGGGGCCTAGTTTTCTTCGTTCACAACGTGAATCTGTGTTTTCTGGTCCTCGTATAAGGGCGTGGGTTCGAATCCCACTTCTGACACGATATGTTTTAATAAATTAACTAGAAGAGATGTAATTTATCAAACGTCAAAATTAAAATAGACCACGTTAGGAGGGCCCAGCGGTCTAAAGCGCCAGACTTAAGGGGGTTAGTTTCCTTCGTTCACAACGTGAATCTATGTTGTCTGGTCCTCGTATGAGGGCGTGGGTTCGAATCCCACTTCTGACACGATATATTTTAATAAATTAACTACAAGAGATGTAATTTATAAAACGTCCAAATTACAATAGACCACGTCAGGATAGCCGAGCGGTCTAAGGCGCCAGACTCAAGGGGCTTAGTTTCCTTCGTTCACAACGTGAATCTGTGTTTTCTGGTCCTCGTATGAGGGCGTGGGTTCGAATCCCACTTCTGACACGATATATTTTAATAAATTAACTGGAAGAGATGTAATTAATAAAACGTCCAAATTACAAGAGACCACGTCAGGATGGCCGAGCGGTCTAAGGCGCCAGACTCAAGGGGGTTAGTTTCCTTCGTTCACAACGTGAATCTGTGTTTTCAGGTCCTCGTATGAGGGCGTGGGTTCGAATCCCACTTCTGACACGATATATTTTAATAAATTAACTGGAAGAAATGTAATTTATAAAACGTCTAAAATACAAGAGACCACGTCAGGATGGCCGTGCGGTCTAAGGCGCCAGACTCAAGGGGCTTACTTTCCTTCGTTCACAACGTGAATCTGTGTTTTCTGGTCCTCGTATGAGGGCGTGGGTTCGAATCCCACTTCTGACACGATATATTTTAATAAATTAACTGCAAGAGATGTAATTTATAAAACGTGCAAATTACAATGGACCACGTCAGGATGGCCGAGCGGTCTAAGGCGCCAGACTTAAGGGGCTTAGTTCTTTCGTTCACAACGTGAATCCGTGTATTCTGGTCCTCGTTTGAGGGCAAGGGTTCAAATCTCACTTCTGACACGATATGTTTTATGAAATTAACTAGAAGAGATGTAATTTATAAATCGTCCAAATTACAAAAGACCACGTCAGGATGGCCGAGCGGTCTAAGGTGCCAGACTCAAGGGGCTTACTTTCCTTCGTTCAAAACGGGAATGTGTGTTTTCTGGTCCTCGTATGAGGGCGTGGGTTCGAATCCCACTTCTGACACGATACATTTTAATAAATTAACTGCAAGAGATGTAATTTATAAAACGTCCAAATTACAATAGACCACGTCAGGATGGCCGAGCGGTCTAAGGCGCCAAACTCAAGGGGCTTACTTTCCTTCGTTCACAACGTGAATCTGTGTTTTCTGGTCCTCGTATAAGGGCGTGGGTTCGAATCCCACTTCTGACACGATATGTTTTATGAAATTAACTGGAAGAGATGTAATTTATAAAACGTCCAAATTACAAAAGACCACGTCTGGATGGCCGAGCGGTCTAAGGTGCCAGACTCAAGGGGCTTACTTTCCTTCGTTCAAAACGGGAATGTGTGTTTTCTGGTCCTCGTATGAGGGCGTGGGTTCGAATCCCACTTCTGACACGATATATTTTAATAAATTAACTGGAAGAGATGTAATTTATAAAACGTCCAAATTACAATACACTACGTCAGGATGGCCGAGCGGTCTAAGGCGCCAGACTCAAGGGGGTTAGTTTGCTTCGTTCACAACGTGAATCTGTGTTTTCTGGTCCTCGTATGAGGGCGTGGGTTCGAAGCCCACTTCTGACACGATATAATTTAATAAATTAACTGCAAGAGATGTAATTTATAAAACGTCCAAATTACAATAGACCACGTCAGTATTGCCGAGCGGTCTAAGGCGCCAGACTTAAGGGGCTTAGTTCTTTCGTTCACAACGTGAATCCGTGTATTCTGGTCCTCGTTTGAGGGCAAGGGTTCAAATCCCACTTCTGACACGATATGTTTTATGAAATTAACTAGAAGAGATGTAATTTATAAATCGTCCAAATTAAAACAGACCACGTCAGGATGGCCGAGCGGTCTAAGGCGCCAGAATCAAGGGGCCAAGTTTTCTTCGTTCACAACGTGAATCTGTGTTTTCTGGTCCTCGTATAAGGGCGTGGGTTCGAATCCCACTTCTGACACGATATGTTTTAATAAATTAACTAGAAGAGATGTAATTTATCAAACGTCAAAATTAAAATAGACCACGTTAGGAGGGCCCAGCGGTCTAAAGCGCCAGACTTAAGGGGGTTAGTTTCCTTCGTTCACAACGTGAATCTATGTTGTCTGGTCCTCGTATGAGGGCGTGGGTTCGAATCCCACTTCTGACACGATATATTTTAATAAATTAACTACAAGAGATATAATTTATAAAACGTCCAAATTACAATAGACCACGTCAGGATAGCCGAGCGGTCTAAGGCGCCAGACTCAAGGGGCTTAGTTTCCTTCGTTCACAACGTGAATCTGTGTTTTCTGGTCCTCGTATGAGGGCGTGGGTTCGAATCCCACTTCTGACACGATATATTTTAATAAATTAACTGGAAGAGATGTAATTTATAAAACGTCCAAATTACAATAGACCACGTGAGGATGGCCGAGTGGTCTAAGGCGCCAGAATCAAGGGGGTTACTTTCCTTCGTTCACAACGTGAATCTGTGTTTTCTGGTCCTCGTATGAGGGCGTGGGTTCGAATCCCACTTCTGACACGATATGTTTTAATAAATTAACTGGAAGAAATGTAATTTATAAAACGTCCAAAATACAAGAGACCACGTCAGGATGGCCGAGCGGTCTAAGGCGCCAGACTCAAGGGGCTTACTTTCTTTCGTTCACAACGCGAATCTGTGTTTTCTGGTCCTCGTATGAGGGCGTGGGTTCGAATCCCACTTCTGACACGATACATTTTAATAAATTAACTGCAAGAGATGTAATTTATAAAACGTCCAAATTACAATAGACCACGTCAGGATGGTCGAGCGGTCTAAGGCGCCAGACTTAAGGGGCTTAGTTCTTTCGTTCACAACGTGAATCCGTGTATTCTGGTCCTCGTATGAGGGCGTGGGTTCGAATCCCACTTCTGACACGATATATTTTAATAAATTAACTGCAAGAGATGTAATTTATAAAACGTCCAAATTACAATAGACCACGTCAGGATGGCCGAGCGGTCTAAGGCGCCAGATTTAAGGGGCTTAGTTCTTTCGTTCACAACGTGAATCCGTGTATTCTGGTCCTCGTTTGAGGGCAAGGGTTCAAATCTCACTTCTGACACGATATGTTTTATGAAATTAACTAGAAGAGATGTAATTTATAAATCGTCCAAATTACAAAAGACCACGTCAGGATGGCCGAGCGGTCTAAGGTGCCAGACTCAAGGGGCTTACTTTCCTTCGTTCAAAACGGGAATGTGTGTTTTCTGGTCCTCGTATAAGGGCGTGGGTTCGAATCCCACTTCTGACACGATATGTTTTATGAAATTAACTGGAAGAGATGTAATTTATAAAACGTCCAAATTACAAAAGACCACGTCTGGATGGCCGAGCGGTCTAAGGTGCCAGACTCAAGGGGCTTACTTTCCTTCGTTCAAAACGGGAATGTGTGTTTTCTGGTCCTCGTATGAGGGCGTGGGTTCGAATCCCACTTCTGACACGATATATTTTAATAAATTAACTGGAAGAGATGTAATTTATAAAACGTCCAAATTACAATACACTACGTCAGGATGGCCGAGCGGTCTAAGGCGCCAGACTCAAGGGGGTTAGTTTGCTTCGTTCACAACGTGAATCTGTGTTTTCTGGTCCTCGTATGAGGGCGTGGGTTCGAAGCCCACTTCTGACACGATATAATTTAATAAATTAACTGCAAGAGATGTAATTTATAAAACGTCCAAATTACAATAGACCACGTCAGTATTGCCGAGCGGTCTAAGGCGCCAGACTTAAGGGGCTTAGTTCTTTCGTTCACAACGTGAATCCGTGTATTCTGGTCCTCGTTTGAGGGCAAGGGTTCAAATCCCACTTCTGACACGATATGTTTTATGAAATTAACTAGAAGAGATGTAATTTATAAATCGTCCAAATTAAAACAGACCACGTCAGGATGGCCGAGCGGTCTAAGGCGCCAGAATCAAGGGGCCAAGTTTTCTTCGTTCACAACGTGAATCTGTGTTTTCTGGTCCTCGTATAAGGGCGTGGGTTCGAATCCCACTTCTGACACGATATGTTTTAATAAATTAACTAGAAGAGATGTAATTTATCAAACGTCAAAATTAAAATAGACCACGTTAGGAGGGCCCAGCGGTCTAAAGCGCCAGACTTAAGGGGGTTAGTTTCCTTCGTTCACAACGTGAATCTATGTTGTCTGGTCCTCGTATGAGGGCGTGGGTTCGAATCCCACTTCTGACACGATATATTTTAATAAATTAACTACAAGAGATATAATTTATAAAACGTCCAAATTACAATAGACCACGTCAGGATAGCCGAGCGGTCTAAGGCGCCAGACTCAAGGGGCTTAGTTCCCTTCGTTCACAACGTGAATCTGTGTTTTCTGGTCCTCGTATGAGGGCGTGGGTTCGAATCCCACTTCTGACACGATATATTTTAATAAATTAACTGGAAGAGATGTAATTTATAAAACGTCCAAATTACAATAGACCACGTCAGGATGGCCGAGTGGTCTAAGGCGCCAGAATCAAGGGGGTTACTTTCCTTCGTTCACAACGTGAATCTGTGTTTTCTGGTCCTCGTATGAGGGCGTGGGTTCGAATCCCACTTCTGACACGATATGTTTTAATAAATTAACTGGAAGAAATGTAATTTATAAAACGTCCAAAATACAAGAGACCACGTCAGGATGGCCGAGCGGTCTAAGGCGCCAGACTCAAGGGGCTTACTTTCTTTCGTTCACAACGCGAATCTGTGTTTTCTGGTCCTCGTATGAGGGCGTGGGTTCGAATCCCACTTCTGACACGATACATTTTAATAAATTAACTGCAAGAGATGTAATTTATAAAACGTCCAAATTACAATAGACCACGTCAGGATGGTCGAGCGGTCTAAGGCGCCAGACTCAAGGGGGTTAGTTTGCTTCGTTCACAACGTGAATCTGTGTTTTCTGGTCCTCGTATGAGGGCGTGGGTTCGAAGCCCACTTCTGACACGATATAATTTAATAAATTAACTGCAAGAGATGTAATTTATAAAACGTCCAAATTACAATAGACCACGTCAGTATTGCCGAGCGGTCTAAGGCGCCAGACTTAAGGGGCTTAGTTCTTTCGTTCACAACGTGAATCCGTGTATTCTGGTCCTCGTTTGAGGGCAAGGGTTCAAATCCCACTTCTGACACGATATGTTTTATGAAATTAACTAGAAGAGATGTAATTTATAAATCGTCCAAATTAAAACAGACCACGTCAGGATGGCCGAGCGGTCTAAGGCGCCAGAATCAAGGGGCCAAGTTTTCTTCGTTCACAACGTGAATCTGTGTTTTCTGGTCCTCGTATAAGGGCGTGGGTTCGAATCCCACTTCTGACACGATATGTTTTAATAAATTAACTAGAAGAGATGTAATTTATCAAACGTCAAAATTAAAATAGACCACGTTAGGAGGGCCCAGCGGTCTAAAGCGCCAGACTTAAGGGGGTTAGTTTCCTTCGTTCACAACGTGAATCTATGTTGTCTGGTCCTCGTATGAGGGCGTGGGTTCGAATCCCACTTCTGACACGATATATTTTAATAAATTAACTACAAGAGATATAATTTATAAAACGTCCAAATTACAATAGACCACGTCAGGATAGCCGAGCGGTCTAAGGCGCCAGACTCAAGGGGCTTAGTTTCCTTCGTTCACAACGTGAATCTGTGTTTTCTGGTCCTCGTATGAGGGCGTGGGTTCGAATCCCACTTCTGACACGATATATTTTAATAAATTAACTGGAAGAGATGTAATTTATAAAACGTCCAAATTACAATAGACCACGTGAGGATGGCCGAGTGGTCTAAGGCGCCAGAATCAAGGGGGTTACTTTCCTTCGTTCACAACGTGAATCTGTGTTTTCTGGTCCTCGTATGAGGGCGTGGGTTCGAATCCCACTTCTGACACGATATGTTTTAATAAATTAACTGGAAGAAATGTAATTTATAAAACGTCCAAAATACAAGAGACCACGTCAGGATGGCCGAGCGGTCTAAGGCGCCAGACTCAAGGGGCTTACTTTCTTTCGTTCACAACGCGAATCTGTGTTTTCTGGTCCTCGTATGAGGGCGTGGGTTCGAATCCCACTTCTGACACGATACATTTTAATAAATTAACTGCAAGAGATGTAATTTATAAAACGTCCAAATTACAATAGACCACGTCAGGATGGTCGAGCGGTCTAAGGCGCCAGACTTAAGGGGCTTAGTTCTTTCGTTCACAACGTGAATCCGTGTATTCTGGTCCTCGTATGAGGGCGTGGGTTCGAATCCCACTTCTGACACGATATATTTTAATAAATTAACTGCAAGAGATGTAATTTATAAAACGTCCAAATTACAATAGACCACGTCAGGATGGCCGAGCGGTCTAAGGCGCCAGATTTAAGGGGCTTAGTTCTTTCGTTCACAACGTGAATCCGTGTATTCTGGTCCTCGTTTGAGGGCAAGGGTTCAAATCTCACTTCTGACACGATATGTTTTATGAAATTAACTAGAAGAGATGTAATTTATAAATCGTCCAAATTACAAAAGACCACGTCAGGATGGCCGAGCGGTCTAAGGTGCCAGACTCAAGGGGCTTACTTTCCTTCGTTCAAAACGGGAATGTGTGTTTTCTGGTCCTCGTATGAGGGCGTGGGTTCGAATCCCACTTCTGACACGATACATTTTAATAAATTAACTGCAAGAGATGTAATTTATAAAACGTCCAAATTACAATAGACCACGTCAGGATGGCCGAGCGGTCTAAGGCGCCAAACTCAAGGGGCTTACTTTCCTTCGTTCACAACGTGAATCTGTGTTTTCTGGTCCTCGTATAAGGGCGTGGGTTCGAATCCCACTTCTGACACGATATGTTTTATGAAATTAACTGGAAGAGATGTAATTTATAAAACGTCCAAATTACAAAAGACCACGTCTGGATGGCCGAGCGGTCTAAGGTGCCAGACTCAAGGGGCTTACTTTCCTTCGTTCAAAACGGGAATGTGTGTTTTCTGGTCCTCGTATGAGGGCGTGGGTTCGAATCCCACTTCTGACACGATATATTTTAATAAA